>NW_022103898.1:59246597-59262559 GCF_000313985.2 Echinops telfairi
ATAAATGTGTACCATATTCTTCTTCATGGAAAAATAAGACATCCCCTGAAAATAAGACCTAGCGCATCTTTGGGAACAAAAATTAATATAAGACACTGTCTTAAAAAAAAAAAAAGACACTGTCTTATTTTAGGGGAAACAGGGTAGCAAGTAGAAAATGACTGTGCCTTACCCCTAGTTTATCTCATAGAAAATGTCAAGAGTGTCTCTAAGTTCTTTTTCCCTGGAATGAACCTTCCAGGGTGACCTTGGAACTTATATTGAAGGTTCCAGAGAATCTACTGCTTTGGATCCTGGTTGCATAGCCGAGTACCAGTTAGTACACTCAATTCTGCTTTAAGAGCAGGAAATATACTTCTGTGATGTTTGATCCAATTACATGTTTGGGTCTATTTTTAAAAGCAGTTAACCTTCCTTAGTGCAGTTCTCAAATAGAATAAGAAACAGATTACACTCAAATTGCCCTCATTTGGCCTTGTTACAAACATATGCATGTAATTACCCACTACATAATTCAATATACTTGCATTTAAGCCTACTAGATGAAACTATGTAGTTACACTAAATTGGACAAGGAGATGATCAGCTTCATTACAAAATTAAGAATCGTAAGAGATTATGTTAGTGAATAAGTTACCTAGTTTAGATATGTGTTTGTGTAATTGCTTGGTAATGATATCTGTGATTACTACTACTGATAATGTAATCAATATAAACAAACTGTGGATTGCAATGAATGGAGCACTACATTAGCTGAAGTAATCAGCATAGTAGGGTGTACACTTAGGGTCCTGATGTGGAAATGCAGTTTTCTTAAATTTTCATCATTACAGGAAAATGTTGCTAACAAAATGGAAAAACAAACAACAAATTTAAAGAATATTTCATGTATTATTAAATGTGCTATTAATATATTATAAAAAGTTTGTAGACGATATCTCCTATTTTCTATACTATTCAGGTGGGATGGGCATAACAAATTATTCAGGAATTAAAGAAAATACAATAATGAAGAGAGGCGAATGTAGACTGTTAAAGAAATAGAGAAAACAATGTCAAATACAACTATATATCTTCCCAAGCCAATTTTCCATCACTTATATACTTTACTCTTTCTTTCATAATTCACCAGAACTTGAGAAGAAATATATATTTAGTGGTTAAAAATATATATATTTCAAAAGAAGATTTAAATTGGATGATATATGCTGATATTGAAGTACATTAATCTTATGAGCTTTGTTTTCATCTCAGATCCCAAACCACTGTTTTAAAACCATTATGAAATTCTGTGACTGTGAACTCTTGAATCTACTGAGCTCCATGGCTTATAAACAAATAAGTATATTTTCTGTACTCTTTTTTAGGCAACTGATTCCTGAGTGCATGAAACTCAGGGAGAAAAATCATAACCCTTATACTTTTCTGGCCACCATATTCCAGTTTTCATTAATTGAGTATACATTTAAAAACTAATGAACAGCCTATTAAATACTTTATAATATATGCAGAAAACATAATTGTTGTCGCTTAGGGTACAGGTTTTTTTTAAGCATTTGATAAATGCTTAATTAAAGGTTTATCAACTTTTATCTGTAATTCTTTATTATTCATTATTAAAAGCTAATTCTTTATGGGAAAATACTATGGTATAGGATGAAAGCTCAAATAGTTCTCCGAAAACCACTGACTAGAAAAGAAATTACAGCCAGGAAGGTGTTGTTGCCAACCATCCACATGGCAATTTTCCAGATAAAGAAGAATCTGATTCGGTGTTGCTGAGCTGTAAAAGGCTCTTGTGCCCTAAAGCTGGACGCGTGAACTCTGCAGAGGTCTCACGGTTTCTCCTTTTTCTCCTCCACTATTGCTCCTCCCATTTCTTTCTGTTTGTTTGTGTCTCCTCCAGAAATATTTTACGGAGAAACAGACTGTGTGCCTCTTTCATGGACTCAGATAATAACTTTATAGCACATTTACTCATGATGATTAACAATCATAATACTATTATCATATTAACTTTCTACCTCACGGGATGTAGGGTCTTGAAGAGAATGAGGCAAACTTTATCTCTTTATCCTCATAGTTTAAAGAAGAATCTAACACAAAATAGGCACCTCATGCATAGGTTTCAATCTAAATTAAACTATGGATATAATCTCATAGTTATTTAAAAAAGAAATACATTTGCTAGGTATATTAAACTTAAAAATATTAATTACTTTTTAAAATGTTGAGCATTTTGAAAGGTTAAAAGACAACAGCAGGATTGAAAAAAACTTATTAGAGTTATACTTATAGAATTTTTTTCTAATTTCACTTATTTATCAGAGTGTAAAAGAAAAGGTTAATGCTATGTAACTGATAGTTTTTAATAGCCTGGTCTCTGCCAAAATAAACAGTTGTAAAATGAGTAAGATAGTAGGGACATTATGTAAACATCTCTGTTCTTTATTCTCTGACTGGTAAAAGGCTTGCCTAAAAGTCATAGTGTGGTTTTCTTTGATACAAGAATAGTGTCAGTTGCTCTACCTTCAACAGTTTTCTCCTCTTTGGAGTTTGTGCCCATCTAATCTTCTCCTTTTCCCCCTCAACTTTCCATCACATTTTTTACTTTCTTAATTTGGTGGTTACATAATCTGGTATCAACTTGAGACTATTAAGAGTGAAGGGGTGGAGTTTAGCCTGTCAAACAGGTCACAGCTTGATGACCTCATTTGAAGGCATGATGGAGATAAATAGCTCACCGGAGGCCAGACCCACACTCCCTGTGAGACATTCCTGTTGGCAAGCCACCTGGAGCTATCCTGATGTAGGCAGAGCTCTGGATCTGGAGGAGCCACTTGGAGACTTACACTAGCACTGAGATTCTTCCACTGCCACTGGATCCACAAGACTTATCACCTACCGACCTGTGATCACCCTGCATTTGGTGTCATTGCATGTGTTGCATGAGTCTGAAGAGGAATGTATAGACTGGTATCAGAAATATGGGCTAATATCAGATTTAGGGACTTGATCTGGACTGGGCTGAGATGTTTTGTTAATATACAATTACTCTTTGATATAAAGCTCTCTCTTATACACATCTGAGTGTCTATGAATTTGTTTCTCTAGTCCACCCAGACTCACACATTATTGTCCAGGACGGGGTACTAGAGAGACAAGTTGTGAAGATGTTGAGTGGACGCTTGTTTCACCTCTGCCTCATGGCAGTTTTTCTTCTTCGTGCTTTTCTCCTTTATGCTTTTGTTTTCATTGTTTTTCTTCTTTTCTACTTCTATTTTCTCTTCCCTCCTTTATTTTTCTTTCTTTTCCTCTTAATTTTTCTTTACTATTCTCTTTTCTTTTTCCTACCCTCCCTAGTTTGTTTAACAATGACCCACACCAGCCAAATCCACCAATAACTGTGAAAGACCAACAGAAAACAGAGAAGAGGGTACACATTCCTATTACCTGTCATTCCCACAAGGATACTGGTATTGAGTGCCTAAGAACACACCAGTATACAATCACCAATTAAATAGACATACACCAGAATCACAAGACCTTAAACACAAACAACAAAAAGATTTCAATTCACAAAAAGATGCAATATAAAATAGCTTAAACAAAAAAAAAACAAAACAAAAATAGCTTAAACATGTGCCCAAAATATAGAACTAGGGAACATTTCTAAGAACTGTCAATGACTCTAACTAAGAAGGAATTCAAATAAAATGGCATTTAGGTATTTTCAAAGGCTTGAGAGAAAAATCAATAAAGCTGCAGAAGAAAGCAAATAAAATATAAAATGTTAGAAGAATGCTGGAGAACACCACAAAAACAAACTTGAAAAATTAAAAAAGTGAGCAACCATAGGAAAATAGCAAATGGAAATCAAGAGTATTAAGATTTCTGCACAAGTACATTGAAAGGATAAATAAGTAAACTGCAGCAATAGAAGGCTGTATTGTAAGTGGAAAGAAACATTTCTCATGCTAATATGTTAGAAAAATAGTCAGAAAAGAAAACGAAAATAGAAAGAAAAAACTAAAGAAAGCCAAAAAATTATGCAGGACACCATCAAAAGAAATAACTTTGTATGATCAGAATTTCAGAGCAAGAAGACACAACAAAAAGCACAGAAAAAAATTGTAAGAGTTATTAGAAGAAAATGTCCCTAATCACTGAGAGAACAAAGAAATATGCATTCAAGAAGTTGAATAAACTCCAATCAGGATAGATTGCTGCTGCAGGGCCAGTGAATTAATATGACTTTCTAATAAAAACCACTGTAACTCCCCTATCAACCTCCTCCTGCATTGGACTGGGTAAGAAAAAGTGGGGAGACACTGAGTGGATCTACCTTTGAGTAATTGCTAAAAGGATACTTTCATTTACCATCCTATTGGGTAGAAAATAAGCCCTCTGGAAAGTAGGACCAGGGATCACATTAACTGTAAGAGCTGGGAGTGGAGAGTGTCCTCGGGACCCTGATGTCTCTGCGTGGTGAAGCTCCTTGTTTCAGAAGAAGGTTGTCACATCCGAGGAGAAGCAGCAATACCAGAAGCTAGAGCAGAAAGCAGCATGGCAGACTCCCAGGCCACGGAGCAACTACAGCGGACTGCTTTGAGGCTGGAGGCTGGAGGCTGGTTGCGAGGTGGGTTGCCTCTGGGCCCTTAAAGTGGGAAGGTGGCTTTGCTGAACCATGGAACTTGAGCCGAAGGCTGTTGAGTTGAGACTTACAGCAGAGTGGCATGCCTTTTGGGCATTTATTTGAAGACCTGAAAAAACTGTGTAACATGTTCTGATGAACAACTGTATCCTGAACATTTCTTGTATTGCAACCTGTTAATTTCCATTATACACCCTTTAATCATGAAAAGGTTTTGTGACTCCTATATAGCCATTGCAACAAATATTAGAACCCAGATATAAATGTACATAATGCTGTTTGAATGCCAAACCCACCACTACATAAAATCACCAAATATATTATAATCAACTTTATGAAACCAAAGACAAGGAAAGAATCCTGAAAGCAGCTCAGGGAATATGAAAAGTTACCTAAAAGAAAAATCATGAAATTAAGCTCTGATTTCTTGGCAGATACGGCACAAGCAAGAAGGCATTGTTATAATGTATATAAAACTCTAAAAGAAAAAGTCAAATTGCCAACCCAAAATTTCAAATACAATAGCGAAACTGGGACACTTACAGAAAAGTAGAAATTAGAAGAATGTGTAATACCAATTTTACAGGAAATACTAAAGTGACTTCTTCTGAAAGAGATCTAACAATGCCAGGCATTAACCTGATATTAGCACACAAGTCAGCATCACCACAAGTCAACACAGGAGTGTCCTGGGTAAGGCAAACAGCCAAGACTGAAAATAGGGAACCCTGGGTATCAACAGGAAATGAAGAGAATTATAAAGTAAAAGAAGGAATAAATTTTGTACTTATTGAAATTCAAAATGGAGAAGGCATGTATATTTAGAGCTAAATTAGATTGTTCTAAACTTGGAAAAATTAATAAATTACAAGATTACCTAAAGAAAATTAATAAACTTCCTCAAAACAATGACAAAAGGAAAACCATAACATAATAGAAATGAAGAAAGGTCAACAATTTAAAAATTAACAAAGTCCAGAAAATTACATGGAAGAAACTAGTAGCACCACATACACACAATAACAGCAATACATTATTACCCATTGTTAATGACACTGCATAGAGATAGATTTAATGCACGATGTAAGGGATAAAGAGTAACTAAACAGATAAGAAAACAGGGGCCATCCTTATACTGTCTTCAAGGAACACATGTTGTATACAAAGAAAAAAATAGACTAAAAATCAAGAGATAAAAAATATCAAGCTAATAAGAATAAAAAATAGCAGGGGGTGGGCAATATTAATTTCTGGTGAAACATACTGGGGACAAAACAGCATAAGAGAAAAGCAAAGACATTGTGATGACGAAAGAAACAATTGAACAAGAAGATATTGTCATAATAAATATCTATGTCATAAAAAAATCAATGAAGAACCCTCAAAAGACATAAATCAAACTAACAGAACTGAAGAGATCAATAGAAAACTTGAAAGTAGTAGCAGGAGACTTTAATACAACACTTTTAATGATGAATAGAACTAGGGAGGAACTCAACAAAGACACAACAAAACTAAATATATCAGTCAACTTGACTTCATACATATATACAGATCACTCCACTCAACAGCGAAAAATTATACATTCTTTTCCAACACATATTGAACATTCTACAGAACAGATCACATGCTAGGCCATGAAGCTAAATCTCAACAATTAAAAAAAAACCATCAAATATTACAATACATCTTTTAAGAACAAAGTGCTATAAAATTAGAAATCAGCAATAGAAAGATCAATAAATAATCAACTACCCTAAAATTAAATAATTCCTTTAAATAAATAAACTATCAAATAGAAAATTTTTAAAAACTCCTTGAAGCAAAGAGGAATAAAACTACAATACACACAGAAAAGGTACTGCTCAGAAAACAATCTATAGCTATAAACACACATACACACACACACACACACACAAAATAATAAAGAACCCAATCAACACTTTAACCCAACATCTCTAAGAATTAGAAAAAGAGCTCTAAAAAGGCCTACAATCAACAGAAGAACAGCAGCAACAGGTTAGAGCAGGTACTAATGAAACAGTAAAATAATAGAAAGAATCAACAATGCTAGCCATTGTTTCTTTGAAAAGATACACAAATCACTGGAAATGTAATAAAGGAAAAGAAGGAAAACATACAAGTGAAGTGGATGACATCACAACAGAGTCAGGTAAAATAAAACGGATACCCCCAAATATGCAAAACTGTGCTCCAACAAAATTTTAAGACTATAAAAGTGTACATAGTTTTAGAAACACACTACTTACCTAAAGTAATAAAGAATGAAGTTCTGAACAGGCCCGTCATAAAAGAAATTAATCATATTATTAAACTCACAGCAGCAACAGAACAAAAGTCTGTGCACATCAAGTTTCATTGTAGAATTTTACCAACTCTTCAAAGAAGAGTTGATTCTAATCGTACTTGGCCTATTCCAGAGCACAGAACAAGGTGAACTACTTGCACATACGTTTCATGAAGCAAGCACACCCATGACATTAAAACCAGGCAAGAGCATCACTAAGGAGGGAACATTATAGACCCGTATCCTTGATACGCATACATATAAACATTCTCAACAAAATCTTATTCAACAGTATGCAAAAACATATTTAAAAATACATCAAGACCAAGTGGGATTCATAATGCTTATGTAAGAATGGTTCAATATTAGGGAGGGAAATCAGTGCAATAACTACATTAAAAAAATTTTTAAAGGCCCACTGGTCCTATCATTCCAGAAAATTTAATTTTCCTAAATATAACATACATTCTTGATAAGACAGTAAAAGATGGGCAAATCCTCTACAAAATCTAGGACACATATACAAAATCAATGGCCAACATCAGTCACAATGAAGAATCACTATAAGTATTCACTCTGTGAACAGGTACTGGACAAGGATGCCCTGTAGGGTCACTTCTATTCATTGTTGTGCTGGGAGTCTTAGAGCTACAATGCAAAAGAGGGAAAATTTAAATCATCCAAATTGAAAACGTACAAATAAACTCAATTTTTAGATGCTATGATCAATATGCAATCATAAGTCGGATTCCTTTACCCCAGTAAGCAGAATCGGAAAAGACACTCGGGAAAAGAGTGTCATTTACAATGCTCTTCTTAGGTGCCGAGTCCATTCTGACCCATAGGAGGCCTGCGCACAACAGATGCAACACTGACAGTCCTGCGCCAGCCTTACAAGTGCTCCCATGCCTGATCCTATTCTTGGAGCCATGTGTCAATCCATCTCCTTGAAGGCACCTTCTTTTCCGTCATTTTTCCATTTTACCAAGAATGATGTCCTGCTTCAAGGACTGGTCTCTCTTGATAATATGCCCAAAGTATGGAAGACAAAGTCTTGCTATCCTTGTCTGTAAGAAGCACTGACTATACTTCTCTCACAGCAGATTGGTTTTTCGTTGTACCAGTCAATAGTACTTTCAATATTTTTCTTTATCACCACAATTCATTTGCATTAATTCTTCGTCATTCATCCATATTCAAGGTCCAAGTGTCATATATATGTGAGTTACTTAGTTTAATGTGCCAAGCTGGCCGATAAACACATGTGGAATTAATTGTAGGGCAGAGGGATAAATGGCTTGGTGAGCCTCACCTTTCGAGTTCTTGGGTCTCTTGCTTTGATGGTCGGACCTGGTTGCAGCTGCCTTAGCAGTTCCCAGCTTCAGCTGGCAAGGATCACGTCCTGCAAGACATCCCTGAGGAGAAGCCGTATAGACCTACTCTGATGCAGCCCTGGTGCTGGAGCTGCTGTATGGAGACCCCTGAAGCACTGAGATGCTTACACGTTCACTGATTCGGCTTTCCTCCTGCAGTCGACATCACTGCGTGTGTTTTGTGAGATGGAAGAGGACTTTGTGGATTGGTGTGGGACATATGGGTTAATGGGTTAATGTTGGACTTGTGGGCTTGGGCAGCACTGGGTTGGGATGTTTTCTTGATGCTCACTTAACCTTTATGTAAAATTCTCTCTTATACATGAGTCTCTGTGGATTTGTTTCTCCGAAATACCCAGACTAATACAATATGTAAGACGATTGAAAATGCCATGGCTTGTAACATCCTACACTTTCAAAATTCCAGGAGCCTTGTGCAACAAATTTACCAAGTGTAATATGCCTTCTGATCTCTTGACTGCAGCTTCCATGAGCATTAATGGTGGCTCAAAGCAAGACAAATTTTTGGACAAATTCAGCCTTTTCTCCATTTATCATGATGTTACCTATTGGTCCAGTTGTGAGGATTTCTGTTGTCTCGAATCGAATCATAATGCAGAATGAAGGCGGCAATCCTTGCTCTTCATCATCAAATGCT
This sequence comes from Echinops telfairi, assembly GCF_000313985.2. Classification (NCBI taxonomy): domain Eukaryota; kingdom Metazoa; phylum Chordata; class Mammalia; order Afrosoricida; family Tenrecidae; genus Echinops; species Echinops telfairi. The sequence goes on from NW_022103898.1 coordinate 59,255,591, forward strand.
TCCAGTCCTCCTCATTTTCACCCAGCACGGTTGTGTCATCTTCAAACACTAGGTTGTTAATAAGCCTGCCCCCAAACCTGGTGCTACATTTTTCTTCATAAAAGCCAGCCTCTCTGATCCTTTCCTCAGCATACGGATTGAACAAGTATGGTGAAAGGATACAAGCATTTACAGTAGCTACTCAAAAGAAGTACTTAAGGATAAATCGAACCAGAGAAACAAAAGGCCTATTCAAAGAACACAAATAAAAGCAACCCAAAGAAAAATGAATAAATGATAAAGTGCACCATGCTCATGAGATAGGAAGACACAGCATTGTGGAAATATCAATAACACCCCAAAAGACCAATAGATCTAATGCAAACCTGACCCAGTTTCCAATATAATTCTTTGAAGAGAGGTAAAAATGAATTACCAACTTTATATGGAAAGGAGACACTCTATAGTAAAAACAATACTAAGGAAAAAACAAAGTTGGACGCTTTATACTTTTCAATCTCAAAACCTACTGAACAGCCACTGGAGTTAAAAAAAAAACAAAACAGAAGAGAAAGAAGTAAAGAAAAAGCCTTATAGTGTTTCAATAGATTCATGGATCAATGGAATAGAATAAAAAATCCAGAGGTAAATCCTTCTATCTATCGATAGCTGATCCTTGAAAAGGGTCAAAATGCATTATATAGAGAAAAAATAATATTAAAATAGTGCTGGCAAGGCTGGATATTGATTTACAGAAAAATTACACTGGAAATATATCTCATATCATACATAAAAGAAACTCAAGATGAACTATCGATGTGAAACCTAGAACTATAGAGGTTATCAATGAAAACATAGGGACAAACACGAGCGCCCTAAGACACAGGTAAATACATTATCAAATATAAGTGAAAACACTTGGACAGCAGAAGACAAGCTAGATGACTGGGATCTTCCTAAAAGTAGACATTTTTGTACCCAAAGATGTCACCAAAAAGTGAAAAAGAGAAACCACAGCCTGGGAAAATGTGTTTGGCAATACCACCTCAGAGAAGGAACCAATCCATAATATTTACAGAAAACGAACACTGCAACAAGAAAAAGATAAATAATCCAATAAACATTGAGAGAACATGAACAGAATTCCACTAAGCAACTTCCAGGAAGCCAACCAACATGCAAATAAATTCTTGTGACTATAAGCTATTAAAGAAATTAAATCAACATAACCATGGGGTGACCATACTTCAGCATTAATAGCAAAGTTTAAAGTAAAAAATACAAAACCGCATACTAAAAATGTTAGCAAGATTCCCCATAATTCTGGTGGCACTGTAAACTGATGCCATCAATGTAAAAAATGGCATGGCACTTCCTTAAAATTGGGAAATAGAAATATCATGTAACCCAGCAATCCATCTCTTTGGAAAATAAAAGCTGTCACAGAATAAGAGCTGTGACACAAATAGATATATGCACACCGGTGTTCCTTGCAGCCCTATTCACTAACAAAAGTGATGGAAACAATAAATGATCCGCAGTGGGAGAAAGGATTAAGTAAGGTACATACAGTTGAATACTACACAACTAAACAGTGACCTTGTAAAACACCTGGGAGCATGCATAAACCTCGAGGATATTTTGCTGAGAAAAATGAATCAGTTATAAAAGGACGGATAATGTATGAAACCACTACTATAAAAAGTAAAAAAAAAAATCTTGTTGAAATAAATATTCTTTGATAATTATCAGAGGTTGAGGGCAAGGGATGGTAGATTACTGGCAGAAGGCAGGCAGATTAACTGCAGCAAATAGGAAAGCAATGTATAATACGAGCAAGGATGGCAAAAATGACGAACGCTAGCCGGAGTCCCACAGCTAAAGGGAGCAGATGTAAACACTGTTAATACTCAACCTTGCAATCCTGATGATTTTAAAGCAGACTCAGGATAAGCATGTGGGCTGTAAAGGTGGGGAAGGGAGAATGGGAATATACTCATTGAGTATACTTGTTTGAAAAATGATTATTTGTACATGCACGTTTACTATTGCCAAAAATGTATCCATGAAGGTAGTTAAGCATGTAGGGGTCAAGTTGTGAAAACTTCTTAGATATGACCGAAAACCTTGATGGAATAGGTTGCTAGAGCTGAGGGCTCAGGGTCATGGTCAATTGTCACACCAGAGTCCACAAAGGCAATGCTGTACATTCCACCTAAGGGAGTAGTGTCTTGATCTTAAATGCTTGTGAGGGGTCATCCAAGTGAACTATTGGTTTTCCCCCCTCTGGAAGAATGATGAAGAAATTCGAAGCTATATGACAATAATCAGATCAATGAACTAGGGGGTCATGCAAACATCTGTGTCTGTCACTCTGAGACCAGAAAAACTAGGTGGGCTCTGCTACCAGTATCAGCTGTCCTGGAAGGGGCTGCATCAGACGATTCCCAATGAAGTAGGAGAAATAGGTGGAAAACTCAAAATAACAGAAAATACCAGGCTTCCTAATCAGACACAGGTTGTTCTGATCAGAGCTCTAAGTCATCTTTTAGATCCAGAAGTGAACTCACCCCCCATGGCGCTCAATTTTCAGCCAGGCAAGAGACAGTTTTTTAAGGAGTACAATAACACTAGAGATATATGTCCACCTTGGAATAATCAACCATTTGAGATTATAAAAGAGCAGCATTTTCCCAAGGACAAAGGCCAGAATGATTAGGAATGAGGTAGGAATGGGACCAGAGGGAGGAAGAGAGGAAGTAATCTTAGATCGTGGGAAATACAATGAATGAGATAAAATGTCTATGAACTCTTAATGAAAAACTGATTTGCTCTGTAAACAATTTCAAAGTAAAAGATTGAACTAAATAGAATTACAATGTATAAGAATTGTTAGCAGCAGGGTCAAGTCCTTAAAGAAGGACTTCAGACTTCATAAACAGCATAGAGGAAACATGCCCTTAGGGGGATGGAGGGAGCCAGTCGCTGCAAAAATTGGCTGAACCTTAGCAGTGATTGTGAGGGAGCGCCCTGCTGGGCAGTGTTTCATTCAGTTCTACCCGGTGACACGGTGAGCTGGACCCGATTCAACAGCACCCAACAGTGGACTCCGCCCTGTATGGCAGCTATGTTGTCCTTAGGTGCCCTCGCATGGGTTCTACTATCAACCCCACATATAACAGAGTGAAACACCTCCCCGGCCTGCACCATGCTCACACTTAGTCTTCTGTCTGAGCCCTGTGTCGCAGTCACTGTGTCAGGACACCTCATCAAGGGCCTTGCTCTTTTTTGCCGCCCCACTACTTTCCCCAGCGTTCTGTCCTTTCTGGTCTCTCCTGATAACATGCCCAAGGTACATGAGATGAAGTCTTGCCAGCCTTGTCTCTACGGCGCTCTCTAGCTGCACTTCTTCCACGACAGATCTGTCGGTTTGTTTTTCAGAAGGTCATGGCACATCCAATATTCTTCACCAACACCACAGTTCGAATACATGGGTTTTCCCCCCATATTCACTGTCCAACTTCACACGCATATGAGGCAACTGAAAATACCATGGCTTGGGTCAGGCACACCTTAGTCCTCAAAGCAACATTTTGTAGTTATTGTGTTATACAGAGATAGTGTTAATTCATTTCAGACTACTATCCGTAAGAAACTTCAATATTAATACTAGTATGCCAATTTTAGAAATAAACACAGGTTTATTACAATTAAGCAAATTGCCAAACTCACCTTGTTAATAAGTCAAAGAATCAAAGCCAGGATAGACAAGAACGCTCTTATTATATTGACAAGAAAACTCCCATGAATTGGCCTCCTCAAATATCACTCTGACCATTCCCTTAACAACTATATGCATGTCACTGTCACAGCACTTATGACATTCTATTCCACACACAAATCAACATAGAGTATAATTCCAGATGTTATGAAAGGAAAACAAGTTAAGTTTAGGGAAGGAGAATTATGAGAGAATATTTTGAAACCTGCCTAAACAAAACTCTATTAAGGACCAGGTTGAACAAACATAGCAGAACCCATCTCAGAATAGGGCTGAGAGAAGCAGCAAACTAGAGTCCTGAGGCAGGAGCAAATATGGGCTGTTGGAAAAAGAGCAAGAAGACCTTCGTGGCTGGAATGGGAATGAGGTAGGAAAGAGTGGGAGGTTGCAGAGATTGGTGATGGCTAGATAGCAAAGAACCTTAAGTACTAAAGGCTCGACTTTGTTTACTAAGTGGGATGCAAAGCCACTACAAGCTTTGTTGGAGAAGGGCATGTCTGATTTATTACTGGGAAGGGTGACTGGCTGCTGCAGAAAACGCACTCAAGTCTGTCACACAGCTTTTCAAGATGAGAGCAGAATGAAATATGGATTCCAAGTTGATCTCCTCTCTCACTATATGGACTATGCTCATGAGAAAAATAGATAACTAGTGAAAGAAATGGATGTCATGAAAACACAGAACATGATACCTTAAGATAGACATTGCATGATAAATCTTTTTAAAATAGTTTGTTTAAAGGTGCAGTCATTAAACATTTTCCCAAAGCTTATCCATGCATTTTTTATTGTTGTTCAATTGTGCAACCTAACAAAATATTGAGGACACTTAGAAGTTGTTTAATAGTGAAGATATTTTCAAAGCATACCCTTAGAAAGTTACATATTCTACCTTCAGTTAATCAGCAGAGACATCCCATGGTTTCAATATGGGAAAATACTTAAAAGAAACTGGGGAAATTATCCATGCAGTGTACTCCTCCCAGGCAAAAGGTGGTGGAATTCTGTTTATTAGTTGGTGAATTTCCTGATGTTCTACAAAGCCACCTGGATTTAAGATGGACAAAAAAGTCCAGCAGGATTTTGCAGAGGTTGAGTTTAGTGCCATCCGGATTCAACTCATTAACCTAGAGGCCCATAAATCATCGGAGCTTTTAATTTCTTTAAAAACTGCTTTTTAGAGAAATGTGTGAAAAACATGAAACTAAAGGAAGGAAATAGATTACTCAAACCAAACCAATTAAAAATAACCAGAAGTATTTCGTCTTGTCTAACATTTGAGTCTTGCATTTTTATAGAGATTTTGTTATGCTATATACAAAAAATTATATATCATATTAACATCCTAAATTAAACATTACTATGAGCTCTTCAAAATTCCCTCTTGGATTGAATCTAGCAATCAATATTCTGCTGGGAAATTAAAAGTGGCTCCTACCCTGGCTATCCAGGTTCCCATGGAAAAAGGAACAGGGCTGTTCTCATCTTTGTGGATCGCTCTTCTACATGTTCTACATACATTTCTCTGCATGGAATCTACATGTTCTACATACATTTCTCTGCATGGAAGCTCAAAGTTGCGTTTTGAAAATTGGCATATGGCTTCTGTGGTCCCTGAAAAAAATCTCTTAAGTTTGTGTTTTCAGTCCTTGCCAACCATTCGCTGATCCCAGACTAAGGAAAAGCATACCGTGTGCAGTGGGATAGTCACAGTGACGGCCATCTTTAACCCAACCCTCGGGATGTGCCAAGTTGTAATGAGGTCATTGACATCTGAACTCATGAGCGATAAGAAGGGGATCAGTGTAAATGTGTTTCCCATACACAGGTTATTAGCTGACCTTCTTCCATGTTTTCTTCACATTTCTGACACCAGTCATTCCCTAATGGAAATCTTTACTTCTCTACTGGATTTGATCAGAAATAAATAACATGATAAGTAATGGTGTAAGCACAGGCTTATGGAATCAACAAAATGGGTAGCAGTTGTCCAAAGCAAATAACATGTACAAGCCAAGCAGAGAAGGTATAAGGAAAAGAGAATGTCAGAGTGGAAGGGAACTGGGAGGGCACTAAATGAGACTAACGTTTTCATAAATATTGAATGCAATAATAGTTATATTTTCTGGTTCATTTTGGACCCATCAGTTATAACTCCACATTCAGCTTTTCTTGACCACATAAGAATGGTAGTCATCTGCACTATAATCACATGGCTCAGATTATCTGATCCTGTACAAAGTTCACTTACACACAGCTTCCTATTGAGCATACTCTTGAAATTGTATCATGGTATTTATAACAGCTCTGGCCCCAGTTGGGTACCAACAGTAGTAGTTCAATGAACTATGAAGATTCAGCATCACAGGACAGAAAGTGAGTATGGATGTTTTAAAGTATGATTTTAAGAAAAAAGGATCATGAATATCTGGGAAGGGCTCACCAAAAAACATGACAAAACAAAATAGTGACATTTTCCCACGTGCCTTAAAAGTACTATTTCTTTTGACTATCTCAGGCCTTAATTGTTTTAGCTACCAATTTTCAAATAAAATGTTTGTGCTAATGCCTAAATTCAAATGTAAATTGCATTTGACAAATGTTAGTTTTTAATAAATTGCATATATTTTCAATTATTCAAATGCATTTGCTATGATAAAACCAAATTTTAAAAGCAACATAATTTAGTATCTTAGTAAATGAAATGAAAATAACTAAGTGGAGTAAAAAGATAAAAGTTCACAGAATATAAAAAGAAAAGGATTTGTGAACCCATATAAACAATTCCAAAATTAACTTCCTTCTTCAAATTAAATGAATCAAGAGAGATTTATTTCATTATATACTCAGGCTTAATGGATTCAAATCATTGGACTAGTATAGCTAGTGTAAAGTTATTAACAGAAATACAATATAATCTGTTCCAAATGCTACATATAGTCCTGACTGTAGTAAAATAATAGTATAGTAATAAGGGTAGAAAGTGCAACTATTTCAGTATCTGAAATAGTCACCTCTGCAGATCCCATTAAGAACAGAAACACTGATCCTACTTTGTGGAATCATTTTTCATCTAATGATGCAAACTATTTGACTGATTGAGGGCCAACTGATGTCAGTATCACAGTGAGCCATTTTAAAATCTGTCAAAAATTCTGGATAGTAAACAAACAAGGTTCACTAGCCAGCATCTATTTTTAGAGACAAAG
>NW_022103898.1:59263557-59265185 GCF_000313985.2 Echinops telfairi
CATCAGATGCGGAGAGCCAGGCTGGCAGCACATTGGACACCACTGTGGAAACAATGAAAATGAGGCGAGAGACTCAGCCATCGGCAGAGAAATCCCCCTTCATCTGCCTCATGTAGACTGTCCAGGTGACAGCAGTAATCTGTTTGCTTTTGCATATATTTCTACTGCCTTAAATGGAGGGGGGAGGACGTATTGCCATTTAGAAGGAGAATAGGCACTCATGTATATTTCTTTTAACTTGAATTCGTTCTGTTATTAGAGGTACAAAAGCATGTCACAGAAATAAACTTCTCTCAAGCAATCACAGTGAGGGGCACGACAAGGGGCAGAGAAGGACACCGCTTCTGCGTGAGCCCTGATTTTCTTCTCCAGTCTTGGTGGAATGTTCATCTTGACTTAACAGAGATATGACATATCGAATATAATTCCTCATGATTTAAAGAGGTATTTTCTTGCCTCTCAGAATATTATACTCTATCTCAAGTTAGAGTTAAAAGCCACCCAATCCCATTGCAGATGAAATGTGGACAGTAAAAAGACTTTTTTTCTAAGTGAGAGCGAACCGGGACTTCAACTAAAAGTCGGAGTGTGTTGAAAAGCTGGCTGTGCTAACGCGAATTCAGCTTTGAGGAGGAAGGCAGGCTGGTTAGTGTGTTTGTTTCAACACTTGCTCTCTTTCTTCAGGGGGTTAAATGACAGAGAAAGGGCAAAGGTAAAGCCATCTGTTGAGCTGTGACATGTACACATGCTATGCTATGAAGTAATTTGAGAATTTACACCTGCAAAGGGCTTTGGATTTATACCTCACCATTTTATATTCTTAGAATTATTATACACTGGAACAGTTTTTAAATCAAATCAAATTAAGCATAAAACACATGAAATTTCCATATCACCTGGTTGCTTTTGTTCTAGGGAACAGTCACTAATAGACAATTTATAAATCTTTCTAGGCAAAGAGGTGTGGAGGGAAATAGCTTTCTCTAGCAAGAGTTTGCACTAGACTCCTAAACTAACGGCTGACATTTCACCCCACTCAGCACTGCCATGAAGACAATGCCTGGCAACCTGTTTCCGTACAATTGATGGAGGTGAGAAAAGCCTGGGAATAATTGCTCTCTGACCAGTGGAATGGCAACATCTCCATTATATCTTAATTTTAACAACAATTTCAAGTTTCCCAAAATTCTGAAAGTACACTATTTATATAGAAATTTTATTTAATTGGGGATCTTTAGCTTAGGAATATAAACCATAAGCTTTCTTTGATTTTTCATTAATGCTGATGATATTCAAATAAAGTTTAGAAAGAGTAATGATTATGATGTTCTAACTCAATGATGAATAACAATTTGAGGACATTAATGGTATGGATTTACTATTTTCTATCAGTGACACTCATTGATTATAATAATCATTCTTCGTTACTATCTGAAAATTTATCCCTCATTACCATTTGTAAGAGGCAATTTTCTAAAGTAGAAACATCAATAAAATAACAAAGAATGACCAAAAAAAATACAATCTAAGAACCGTTATATGGGAGACACAGTGTGGAAATTGCACCCGATCTGATCCTGCCACACCGTGGCAAAACATTAAGGGGGTGCAACAAAACAGCAAGGGAA
>NW_022103898.1:59266740-59296014 GCF_000313985.2 Echinops telfairi
AAAAAAAAGAACAGTGATATGTGCTCATGTTATTCTAAAATATGAAAATCCAAATAAAATAAGTATATATCTTTTTAAAAAATCATCAAAATACCTTATATTTTCCTGAAATTATGGTATATAATTCAACATTATTAATGAAGTTGCAAGTCACATGAAATTGAAAATATGAGAAAATACTATCAAGTTAACTGAATCATATTTATAAAAATCCTAAAATATAAATTTAAAACATAACAATATCATTATTATTTAACATACAACACTGGAACAACAATCATTTTCATAAGACTCATATAGTAATAAGAAAAAGATGACAGTGATAAAATAGTTCATTAAAAAATTATAGTTTTAGAAAAAAAACACAAAATTCATATAACCTAAGTGGCTAAAAATACTTATAAACAGGTAGACTTACTGTTATTTTCTTCCAAAAGAAATATTATCTCAATTAAAATATTATAAAAGAATCAATTTATTCTTTCTTACCTGATTTGTCAGTAGTTTAACCAGTATCCACTGAATCCTATAAGCATTATTAATAAGCCAGGAAATTACATTTTCTATCATATCTCTTGTCTTTATGGAGTTTTATTTGTTGATTTCTTAAAATTTTATCTTGGTATAAAATTTTATTTTTATTGTAAGCTGTAAATCAGAGTTTCGTAATTCAATGATTCAAGGATACCATCATTTTTTGATATATGATAATGTAATTACATATAAGATCATGTATCTACTGGAAATTTTTTTATAATAAACATCTGAGTAAGCCTGAATTTTCCTCTTTTTCTTCATTCTCAAAGCCAGTGTATTCAACAGAAAATATCTTAACTTTAATCCTCTTGTTTTGTTTTCTAAAACACCTGGTACCCTTTCAAAATACATATGTACATATTTATTGTAAGAAAACTTAGCTCCCAGGTATTAAATATCTTTACCAATTTTTAACTCCTCTTTATCTGATATTTCCAGAATTATCAAGAGTGTTGCACGCACACATATGAAGCCTCTTTACATGGTCATTACATAATGACGATTACTTCTTCCATATTTCATTTATCTCAACTATCGGATATATACTCTATATCCCTCTGGTTTTCCTTGTGCTTATAATATTATTAGAGTTTATAATATGATTCTCTTCTAATACTAGATCAATTTTATTCTCCTTATCAGAGTATTTAACTTTTGCTTTTTCTATGCTTGCTTCAAAATCTCATTTTAATCCCTTAGAATTAAGAGAGGGATATATTCAACATTTTCTGCATGACATTTGTAGCTGTTCTGAATTATGATTTTAGTTCTCCTTCTTAATGTTTCTTTCCCATAGTTTCTAGGTTCTTATGCTAGTTTATGATTAAATATCCTTTGTATTTGAAGGGGCAAATCTTAGTCAATAGAAGTAGTTGCTGAACAATTATGGCTAAAGAGCAATCGTGTAGAATAGTTTGAAGCCAATGCAGTTTACTATTAAGGGTGTTATTTCAGAGCTAGTTCTAATCAAATCAATGGTTCCATCTGTTTAGAGGCATATTTCTGCTCCATAGTCCCATTTCAGAACATGCTGGAAAGCTGTGTGATTCACAGTTCAACCCTGCATAGTGCAGGCTATCACTGTGGTGATTTAGCATTTAATTGTTTCTCTCCAGCTGTCTCAATTAATGGTTGCCAAGCCAGTTGCCATGTACACACTTCTTCCACACCCCACCATTTCTGCACCCTCTTTCTTGTAAAAATATGGGGCTTGCAAATCTTCTCTTACAGACTTGACTGCATCCTGCTCTTCCATGTGCAGAAAGATTCCACCATGTAGTCCACCAAGATCTCACTCTCCACACAAGGCCTTCTACTCCTGGGGACCTCCGTGCTCAGTGTCCTATAGAGAGGAGATCCATAGGTTCTTGTATCTATTCTCAGAATACTTCTGGGATTTTGACTATAATGCACTGTATTTTCAGTTGTTCTCTGTTTTTGTTTTGTTTTGTTTGTCTTTTTTGATAGCTTATAGTTTTTGTGGCCTTTGTATAAGCTTAACAAAAATATTTCTTTTATCTTTTCCATTTATTTTGTCACTAACAGTCAGGCCAAGGGTAAGTAGAGGAGAAAAAAATCATGTAGCATGTCACTTCCCATAACTGAAGTCCTTAAAACGCAAAGAAGAAGAATTAAATAATCAAACAAATAAATACATTTTAAAAGTGATGCTGATAATATTGATTCTATGAAATTTGTACTGAAATTAGCACACTCATGTATTCTGGTAGCACATTCAGTTGGTATGAATCAGCTCACTCTTTACTAAAATCATTTCTCTTTTCATCTGGAGGTAATAATGAAACTTCAGTTTTAAAACTTCCTTTAAAGTAAGTGATACCATGTGATTATTGCCTACATGAGTCTTTACCATGTGGTTTCCGTGTACTTTTTAAATCATTTTATTAGGGGTTTATACAACTCTTATCATAATCCATACATACATCAATTGTGTAAAGCACATTTGTACATTCATTGCCCTCATCATTCTCAAAACATTTCCTCTCCACTTAAACCCTGGCATCAGGTCCTCATTCCCCCACCTCCCCATTCATCCCTCCCTCATGAGCCCTTGATAATTTATAAATTATTATTTTGTCATATCTTGCCCTGTCAGACGTCTCCCTTCACCCACTTTTCTGTCATCTGTCCCCCAGGGAGGAGGTCACGTGTAGATCCTTGTCATCAGCTCCCTCTTTCCAACCCACCCTCCCTCTCCCCTCCCAATATTGCCACTCACACCACTGGTCCTGAAGGGCTCATCCGTCCTGGATTCCCTGTGTTTCCAGTTCCTATCTGTACCAGTGTACCTCCTCTGGTCTAGCCAGACTTGCAAGGTAGAATTCGGATCATGACAGTTGGGGGGTGGAGGAAGCATTTAGGAACTGGAGGAAAGTTGTACTTTCATCATTGCTACAACGCACCCCAACTGGCTTGTTTCCTCCCGGAGACCCCTCTGCAAGGGGATGTCCAGTGGCCTACAAATGGGCTTTGGGTCTCTACTCCGCACTCCCCCACCTCATTCACTATGGTAAGTTTTTTTTGTTCTGATGATGCCTTATACCTGATCCTTTCGACACCTTGTGATTGCACAGGCTGGTGTGCTTCTTCCATGTGGGCTTTGTTGCTTCTGAGCTAGATGGCCACTTGTTTACCTTAAAACCTTAAGACCCCAGACACTATACCTTTTGATAGCTGGGCACCATCAGCTTTCTTTGCCACATTTGGTTATGCACCCATTTGTCTTCAGTGATTGTATCATGGAGGTGAGCACACAATTATATGATTTTTTTGTTCTTTGACACCTTATAACTGATCCCTTTGACACCTAGAACAGAGCATGAACACAGGTACAGATAATTGCTCATGACACACCGGATCCAGGTCAGATGAAACCCTCAGAGACAGAAATGGGAGTAGCGATACCAGGAGGGTAGGGGGAGCATGGGGAGAGGTGGGGAGGAAGGGGGAAACAATCACAATGATTGATATATAACCCCCCATCCCCAGGGGAATGAACAGCAGAAATCATTTGTGTAAGATATGAAAATAATAATCATTTATAATTTATCAAGGGTCATGAGAGGAGAAGGGGGGAAGGAGAGAAAAAAGAGGAGCTGATACCAAGGGTTCTAATAGAAACTTAATGTTTAGAAAATAATGATGGCAACATACATACAAATATGCTTGATACAATTAATGTACGGATGATTGTAAGAGTTGTGAGAGCTCCCAATTAAATGATCTTAAAACAACACCAGCAACAGCAATAAAACCCCACATGATTGTTCTCATGTGAATCTTTTCAAAGCTGCTCTATTAAAAGCTATTATATGTTTCTTCAAGTCCAATGTCCTTCTAGATGGTTGCAATGGAGACAATACATCCCAAGGAACTTTTGGAGTGACTTCTTAGCAGTCATTCCTGGAAGAAAGTCGACTGGGTGAGTAAATAGATCCAAGAATAGATATGGAGCTCCCACTTAATCCTAGCTCTAATCTAAGAACAATCAGTTCTTACGACATGATCCTGCAAGATACTTGCCCTGAAGAAGAAAACACAGAAGATATGGGTGTTATAGCGAAGCGTGGTGAAGAAATGTGATGGTGCCTGGCTATCAGATAGAATGGCATCTGGGGTCTTAAAGGCTTGCTTCCCAACAAGCAGCCATCTAAGAAGTCAACTAAATCCACAAGGAAGAAGCACACCAACACCCATGCCCTAAGGATTGTAAATTATATAATCCAAAGCAAAAGGAGGGAATGATATCAAAGTTTACATTGTGAGATTCAGGTTTGCAGAAGGTGATAGATGACAGGGGAATCCCCCAATGTATTTTTGAGATTTATACAGAAAACAAGCTTCCGGTGATTTCCCTCTAACCATAATAAACTGGATACCAAACAGAGATGACTATGGTAGATTAAACTGACAAACTTCACTTGAATGATTAAAACCTTATCACTTGATCTGGTTTCAATATTTTTTGTTTGTTTATTTGTTTTCATATTGAAGTTTATCTATGAAGTATTTTATTATCGTAGGTAGCCTTAATGAACCTTTGTTATATGTTTTTCAGTATATGAAACCAGGATTGATGGATCTGTAGAAACAAAATTAGAATAAGGTTCCCTGGGGTAAACAGTGGGGAAGTTGGGGGTTAAGGGGAAGCAAATACCAAGAAGTTCATGAAGGAAAACAGTGTTTTGAAATTCCTGGTGGTAGCAATTGTATAATACTGTTTGATGTGACTAAACTATGGAATGGTATAATGTCTGGATTACTTACTAATAAAATGGTTTGGGGAAAAATAAACAAAAATTAAACAAAATCTAAACAATAGCTTACCTTGATTAGTAAATAATATATGCTTTGAATAATGTGTTCTTTTGAGACATCTATGAGATCAAATTGACAACAGCAGCTTGGAAAATTAGATAGGAATCTTAGGGCAAGTAAGCTTCAGTAGTGGGGGAAGAATAATTTGGATGAGTGCAGAAAAGAAACGTGCCGTCCAAAGCAAAGGTGGAAACATCAAGGGATATGGAAACTAGATTGAAGAACCAGAGGAAAACTAATGATAATATGGGCACAATATTAAAAAACAAATGTAACCAATGCCACTGCTCAATTTGTGTGAAATTCTCAAAGTGTAACCTAGCTTCTTTTGTAAATTTTTACCAAGAACACAATAAAATAGCACTAGTGACACAAAAATGGACTCAAATGATAAACATGGTGTACATTACAAAGAAATACATCCTAAGAAATTTACACTGAGATAAACTAAAGTATTATGGTATAGTATGAATTCATTATTTATCTGGCCTCCAAATCTCAGCTCAGTATTATAGTGTATATTCCTACCATGTCATGCATGACTTAGAATGTAGTTTGGCCATATATTCATTAATATGTTTTACTAGAAAAAATAGATTGAGCACTTATAATGGCTGGGGATATAGTGAATGCTTTGAATTATACTGTATGATTAAACAAAATTATGACATAGATACTGTATTAGCCACAAATTATAGACAGAGGAATTTAGGATCAAAAAATTCAATAACTTGCTCATAGTCACACGTTACTGGAGCTGCAAATTAATATTCATATTTAATTATAGAGCCTGGTCACCTCCCCCCACAGCCTGTGATCTTCATGATTACAATTTTTCAAAACTAAAAATTAAAACACAAGAGCAGTTATGAGGGCAGGAACTTTGGCTGTTTTATTCTTTGCTATTCACTCTTGTGTCTATACTTATTTCTGGTTTATTAAATATTTGGTGAACATATGAAACGTAACACTGTTGAAAGAACATTTTAAATCAACATTTCATCCCATCCTACATCTATTTCAACCCACATGTATTTCCAGATGTACAGGCTTGAACTTACAACATATAGTTGCCAGATATTGCTAATGAACTTTGTATTACAGAATTCAGTATTTGTAAATTATTCTTACTAACAAGCAACAAAAACTAAAATTACAAAGGCCAGCACACTGAAACCATTTGGAGAACTTCTAATGCTTCCTTCTATTTTCATCTTGCCTGTTTGTAAAGATGCTCTCATATTACTTATTTCTGAGAATCCACAATTTATTTCAAAGCCATGATTTACATTGGTAAACTGAATAATAAATATATATATGTATATCACATGATAACAGTAAATACAGACTCTACATGAATATAAATTATTTTATTAGCTTGTGTGCATTTTATATTTTCATATTGATTAACACAGGACACATTTTTACTTTAACTTTGGCATGTACTTGAAATTGGAAAATTTCTTAATATTTCTGCTTCAAACATTTGCAACTTTATATTGTTACATGTGATAATTATTGAATACAGAATTTATAGAACTCACATGCTTTAAATACTTATCTTCAGTGACATTTTCCTCCATTAGGAAAACAACTTAAATTTATGTACTTTACACGTAAGTTTTCATGCTCTAATTTTAAATTTTTATATCTTTTCTCACATAACAATAGCACGTCAAAACTAACTTTTCTGAGACTAAATACGGTAATTTCATCATGGCATGAAATAAGTACCATGACTGTTATATATATCGACTTTTTATCATTCTACATTCTATCATCCATCATCCATCTATCATCTATCTATCTATCATCTACCTATGTATCTATCTACCTATCTATTTACCTATCTATCTACTTACCTACCAAACCTACCCACATATGTACATACTTACCTACCTACCAACTCCTTAATACTTATACTACATATATAATTTATTGAAAACCACATAGAGTGCCTTGGGGTCTAATGAAGCTCAAATTTTTATGTGTATTTCTCCATTCATCACACTTATAAGAAATAATAGATAATCTATCAATATCAAAATCCAACAGAAGCCAGGAACATTTTTTAAATAGAAACAGGCACCTTAAGAAAGTTTACAAAAATGGCAGGTGAATAGCTTAGTGAGCTTGGAATCCAGCTATCTAATTGCTCTGCACAGTAACTATATTCCTGTAACAACATTCACTGTCCGTTGGAAAAAGAGAAGTAACATTTTCTTCAATATAACATGGATAAAATTCATGACCTGCCCTGGGCTTATGCAATTAACTTCCAATACATTTGTGCACTTGGAATGCAAAGCCAACTAATCTTCACCAGTTCTTTCTTTCTCTTGCAGCATTTCTGACAGTCTTCCCAAGAACATTCCACTAATGCAGAGTTTGTTTAGGTGAGCAAACCGAACACCTTCTGATACGCAATCATTATTCTCCTCGGGGCCTATTAGTCTTGCTTGCAGTGGCTCAATCAAGACTGTTGTCCTAACATACGTTCTTCCTTCTTGCAATCTATTTTTCCCCTTTTGGGTAGCTAGCACGACAACCTAGTGACATGGAAATTTGATGCTGAACTTCCGTTAATCCTAAACTCTAATGAGAAGCACCTGCCTGAGCAGCCGCAGTTCGCTGCCTCCCTTCACTCAGATGCTTGAATCAACGCCATCCAGATCATTCTCAGTCTAGAAAGGAAGAATCCAATCTGCTAATCAAATGTGGTTTGATTCTGTAGGGCATGGCGCTATTTCTTAACTCCTGAGTTGGCCGGCACGTAGATATTTAAACAACATCAAATAGGCTTTGGCAAAAATCCACTGAGTCAGATTTTCCTAATCTGGTGTTTTCTTACAACCAAAACGGTGAGACCCTCTTCACTGACACTCCATTCTGTATAAGAATATTTCAAGCATTCCACACAGAATAGTTCAGATTGCATGTTAACAATTAACAGGGTACATGATGCATTTAAAATCATCATGAAGATTTACCACCCAAGCCAAAGTTTGTCTTGGTTTGAATTGGTCGCTTTCCTTTCCTCTCGCTCCACATCACCTCTTCAAACTGAAAAGTGGAATCTTCTACACTTTCATTGCAAGCAGAAGCTATTACAAGCAATTAAATATCAGTCAGCTTCCATTATCTTTGAACCTCTTCAGCAAGATAGTACTGCTACCTTGGATAAATAAGAGACCAAAAGTAGATTTGATCAATTCTGGAAGAAAATTAAGAGTAGATCCTTTTGCTGTTGTTATTGGTTATTTGTTTGTTAAGGAAGAAGATTATCAAAAGGGGCTCTATGCATCTCCATTTTGAGCTGGAGAAATATCATTACAAGGCAATATAAAGTAATGCATAAATAACTCATGTATTTATTTCAACATCCATATATTCCTTATTTTAAATATGCCTTTCTACTTCATTGTAATAGAATTGAAAGGAGACTTTTTGTGTATCCTTCAAAGTGGATTTTTTTTCAGAGTTATGTATTTAAAATTTTTTACAAAAAAAACTTATCACCGTAAAAATGTTCTACATTATACTTAATACATTTGTCAAATCTGCGATTCCATTCTTGGAAACACATTTTCAAACTCATCCGTTTGGATGGCTGACATCACCTCCCTCATTTTTTTTTCTTCACCTCTTCTATGTCATCAAATCTCTGTCCTTTCATGTCCCTCCACACTCTCGGAAACAAAACGGGGAGCAAGGTCAGGTGAGTTAGGTGTGTGGGGCAAGAGAGGCATGTGGTTTTTGCCCAAAAATGGCACACTGAGAGGGCTGCATAAGTAGGTGCATTGTCGCGGTGGAAAAACCAGTCCCCTGTCTGCCACAAATAAAGCCTTTTTTGGTTGCATACTATTATGCTATCTTTTCAGAATCTCTAAGTAGAAAGCTTGATTAACAGACTGACCTGGTGGAATGAACGCCAAAATCACTAGGAGTCAACATTTTCATCCGTTTGGGACGTTGATGGACATCCAGAATAGGGTTTGTCATCATTCAATATTTCACCTTTTTTTGAAATGAGAAAACACTCATACACTTGAGTTTGTCCCATAGCGCCGTCCTTGTAAGCTGCATTCAATGTCACCACAGTTTCTGTGGCATTTTTACGGAGCAGGAAATAAAATTTCACACCTGCCTGCTGTTCTCTTAAATCGACCATCACAAAAAAGAGGTTCTAGAGCAGTGGTTCTCAACCTTCCTCATGCCGAGACCCTTGAATACAGTTCTTCATGTTGGGTTGACCCCCCACCAACCATAAAATTATTTCCGTTGCGACGTCATAACTGTCATTTTGCTACTGTGATGAATTAGGTGCCCCTGTGAGGAAGGTCACGGCCCACGGGTTGAGAACCACTGCTCTATAGGGTTTCAGAGTCCATGAATCTGTAAGGAAGCAGGTAGTCCCAATGCCCTCCAGAGGAGGCCTGGTGGGTTTTACCCACTGACCTTCAAATTAGCAACACACCACTTATCACACAGTGCCTTGATGCTTATATGAAAAGAAATCGATAACTGTGGTAAATTTCAAGATGACAGACAGGAAATAAATACGATGATGTCTAGTCATTGTAGAGCGGCTGAGCAGGTATGTATACTGACAACCACAACAAGAAAACATTTGCTGAGGTCTATTAAGAGGTCTATTGGTCTAGATCAATATGTATGTGGCTTGTTTTAATCCCTAAAACCAATTCATGGAGTGTTAATTCCAATTCTTCCTCCCTTTACAGCCTCTAAGGAGCACTCTGTCCTTACTGCTTCCAATACAGAGCAGTTTGTCCTTTTGGCAGTCCTTGGTACTTTCAGTAATCTTCTCCAGCACCCTGATTCAAATGCAAATTCAATTCAAATGCCCACTTGTGTGCCACTGGTCATACTGTGGGGGCTTCTGTGTTGTGATGCTGGAAGCTGTATCACTGCTATTTCAAATGGCAGAAGGGTCACCCAAAGGGATCAGGTTTCGGCTAAGCTTGGAGACTCAGAACAAATCATGAAGGACTTGGGGACCCATTCCTGAGGAAGAAGCTGCTTAAAACCTTAGGCAAAGCTTCAAAGCATTTTCAAATACTGAAAGCCCAAACAAAGGAAGCAGAACATGGTCAGACAAACGGCATGCAAATGGACTGGGGGGCGGGGGGCGCTCAAAATGTGACTACAGAGGAGCCGCTTTCTTGGAGCGGAGTCCACTATGAAGGACAAATTGGTAAAGCCTGCCGGAGTGTGGAGTTTTGGTATCTTCGTTTGCTGCTGGGGCAGGACTCAAGGTAACGTGAAACAGTGCAACAATCTTCTAAAGATTGGGACTTGGAATATGTGAAGTATAAATTGGAAGTGCTCAAAAATGAAGTGGAATGCATGTACAGCAATACTCTAAGCATTAGCAAACAGAAATGGACTGGTATTGGCAATTTATAATCAGAAAGTCATTTAATTTACTACACCAGGAAAAACGCAATCAAGAGGAATGGTGTGGTACTCATTGTCAGAAAGGATTTTACTAAATCCATCATGAAGTACAATGCTGCTAATGATAGGATTATCGCTATCCCCTTCAAGGAAATCCAATCAATAACACAATTATTCAAGTGTATGGACCAACCACAAAAGCTAGTGATGAAGAAATTGAAGAATTCTACCACAAACTTCAGTTGGAAATTAATCACATGCAATCAGGATGCATTGATAATTATTGATGACTGGAATGCAAATGTTGGAAATCAGTGGAAGACTGGTAGTTGGTAAATATGGACTTGATAGAAATGAACTGGAGATTGCAAGATAGGATTTTACAAAACTAACAACTTGTTCACAGCAAGAACTTTTTTTCAACAACACAAAAGGCAGCTACTGACAGCACACCTGGTGAGCTGTGGTTGAACCTCAAGACCATCACTCAAGAGGAAAAAGAAACAAAGGTCAAAGCAGAGGCCAGAAGGTAGGGTGGTCTCCTAGTTAGCCTCATTTCAAGGAGAAACCACTCAACAAATTTCTAAATAAAGGTGAAAGGCACTTGTAAACTCTCTACACTTGAACCAGCCAGCTTACGCCTGCAGGAACAGGTCAGTTTGAAAATCCAAGTCTAGTCGAGGCTCTTTCTGGACTATCATAGAGAGAAAGCTAAAGGCTCACAGCTCTTTACAGTAGAATGTCCTGAAAATGTGTCTCAGACTATTTTTAACATTTATGTGTCATAAAGTGTTGCACATGCCAAGACTAATTTAGAGGCCTTTGGGATATGAATTCTTAAGCAATTGCATGCAAAAAGGTTTAAAATGAAAGGATTTCATGGTGGCTCTTTTGAATATCTGAAGATAAGCATTTACAGTTATGACAAATAGATCATTAGAATCACCAGGCTCAAAGATGTGAGAAATGTTGTGAGCTTTTGAGGGTGGCCATGAAATTCCTGTGGGTGCTCAGTATGAATCCCCCGGATAGCACAGATCAGCCTGCACTGGTGACAGGCTTAGCAGACAGCTATGATACAAATTCATTTTAATCGCTTTGGGTCAATGGAAGAAGACTGGAAGCATATAGTAAACAATAAATCTTACTTTGCAATACACAATTTTATCACTTTCGGGATTTCATTAATATGTAATGTTAATTCTTTTTCACACACATTCTGCTGTCTTAACAGAAGACAGCTCAGAGCATAATCATGTAGGAATACTTCTCCGAAATGAGTATAACACAAGTAGCTAACGAACTATCTCTCACTCCCTGCCTAGTGGGTAAAAAACCCCATTTGAATTAGTGCTCTATTATTATTAATACCACTCATGATTCCAGAAGAAAACACAACTAAGAAAGAATAATATTTAGGCTGTGGACATCTAGTACTTTATAAAAGGAAAGGGTAGGGACTGGAGAAAGAACTCCAGAATTAAATGTTTTCCATAAAATTTGCATTTGCAAAGCAGTGGGAAGTGTCAGAAGGATCCAGTAATCCTTCAGCACTTTGGACAGCCATGCTTAACTGAGGTGAAGTGATCTGTTGTATTACAAACTGAGGAAACCAGGAATGATTTCAACCTGCCAAAGTGTTTGGTACAAAATTTGCCTAAGCCACCCCTTCTCAATTTCATTCATGAAAGGGCAGCATTTCCACAAGTTTAAGCAACCACCTATCAACCTACAAACAGTGGCTGTTCCTCTGATCTGGCTCAGAGTGCTGCACTTTCAAGCACATCATATGACTTTTTATTTTGCAATAAGTAAAGAGATGATCACCATATATTTTATCTGGCAAACCTTAAACCACGAACTGGAGAGCCATCAGAAAACAAAAAAGACCCTTTAATAAAACACATGTTGGAAAAAACCCAATTAGGAGTTTTAAAGCAGGTTCAGTGAGATTATTATAATTCAGTTTGCAAAAACATTAAGGTTATATTTACAATGCTGTTACAATTCCTGAAACCAGGTTTTAGAAGAAAATAAAGTAAAAGTGAAAGGCAGATTTTGTATTTTCTCAAAATTTGCTTCTTTATGAGCCATTATATTGTCATTGTCAAATTCACTGAATTTCCAGTTTCCCTAATATATCATAAATTTATAAGCTGTGAAACAAGACAATAAAACTATACTTATTAATTTTTAAGTTATACATTCATCAAACATGTATTAAACACTGCTGATGACTGCTAGCTAATATTTAGGGCACTACTAAGAGTGACAAGAATAATCTCTAGACACATGACCTTATGTGTGTTATTACTGAAACAACTACTCCCAAAACCAAACTCATTGTCTTAGAGCCATTTTTAATTCATAATGGCCTTATTCTACAGGGTAGAATTGCCCCCTTGGCTTTCCCAGGCTGTTACCCTCGTCTTTCCCCAGAAGAGCAGCTAGGAGTTTCAAACTGCTAGCTTTGTGGTTAGCAGCCAAACATATAACCACTACACCAGCAGGCTCTCTTCATCTTTAATTAAGTCTGCAGATTGAAGATAAATCATGACCTATAACAAAAGTTCAAAAAGCATGCTGTGCTGATATTAAATATGTCGTATTAAAAGTTGCTATAAATTGTTATGAATTATGCATAATCGAAATATGTACCTAGTCAGCGATTAAATACCGGCAGCCCATGGGTTATGAAAGAGATCGTCTCTTAATGGTGTCTTTAAAATTCCTAGGTCAGTCGGAGTAGGTGCTCAGGTTGGTATTTAGCTGTCCAAGGGAAAGCTACAAGCTTCCTTCCTGATTAAAAAGCTGCAAGTGCAACAAGTGAAGGTGATTGTGATAAAGAATTTCATTACAATTGTGGTTGGTTTATTTGTTTCAAAATGAGGGGAATTTACATAAAATTAAAAGGCCAGGAGTTGTTTGTACGTTGGATGATCATAATCCAGGGCCTTCCTGTATATCAATAAAATAACTGCTCATGGTGAAGATGCTGATGACAACAACAGCGATGACTACATTGATGGCAATTAGGGTGATTTATCCCTGGATCTTCCAGCATCACAACATACATGACACCCAAAACAATATACATGAAGAAAGCAAGAGGTTAGTAAGAAGACAGGAAAGAAAAGCTGCTGAAAGTTACGTCATCAGTATTTCAAATACCAGCAGGATCCCTCAAGATGAACAGTTTTCAGTTCAGCTTCCAGACTAAGACCAACTAAGAACAAAGTCAAGGCAATTCACTTCAGAGTTATTAGTAACTTAAAATCTTATGAATAGCCAAGGAACATTGTCAACTCCACGGAAAAGCTATGAATATCCACAGAACATTGTCAGATATCGTGCAGGAAGGTAAGCCACTGAAGTCAGAAGGCTATCAATGTACAACTGATGAAGAGCTGCCACCTCACATTAGACCTGGACATGAGGAGGTGGATAAGGTAGAGAGGAGCGAGAACTGCAGGACACATCATTGTGCTCTTGTGAAAGCTGAACGTGAACCAAAGGCCGTCGTTTGGACAGAACGAGAGAATGCGGAATCGTTTAAAATCCAGAAAGGTGAGCATACAGGCTCTACCCCCTCAGTATACTTACTGCGTCTGTATGCTAAGGAGATAATAGGAGAAACTGGATTGTATACAGAAGAATGAAGTATCTGGATTGGAGGAAAGCTTGCTAGCAACCTATGACAGGCAGGTGACACAATCTTGCTTGCTGCAAGTGAGGAGGCTGGAAGCACTTGCTGATGGAGGTTAAGGACTGCAGTCTTCAGTACGGATGACAAATTAAAGAAAACCCAAACCTTCACAATTGGACCAATAGACATCATCCTGATAAATGTAGAGACGATTGATTTTGTTAAGAATTTCATCTTGCTTGGATCCACAAGCAACTCAATGAAAGTAGCAGTCAAAACCAATAAAACATTGTGTTGCATTGGCTGAATCTCCTGTCCATGACCCCTTAAAATTGTGGAAGTACAAGGTCATCACTTGGCGGGCTAAGGTGTTCTTAACTGAAGCCATGGTATTTTCAACTGATCATTATGCATGTGAATGTTACATACTGAATAATAAATATTGAAGAACAATAGATACATTTGAATACAGTGCTGGTGAAGAATATTGAAAAGATTGCCAGCCAAGAGAACAAACAAATTGATGTTAAAAGTACAACCAGCATGCTCCCTAGATGCAAGAATGATCAGACTTAATTTTACATACTTTGAACACATGATCAGGATAAACCAATTTGTGGAGAAAGACATCCTTCTTGGTAAAGTCTGAGGGCATTGACAAAGACGAGAAGCCCAATGGAGTGACAAGGGGGCAGCAACAAAGGGGCCTGACATAACAACCATTGTGAGTGGCTGTGGCCTGGCCAGTCTTTCCTTCTGTGGCACACAGTATCGCTATGAGCGGGAAGCAACATGATTGTACCGAACAACCACAAAAAGCAATCTCGGGAACTCTTTAGAATATGAACACATGTTCCAAATAATTTTCATGTATTTTAAAATATATTATTAAATATCATAGGTCAATGAGGCACTGATATACACATATATTTGAAAACTGTGCGCAGAGCAGGTGAATACGTTTAAATAGCCCTTTTGTTATTCTGATTCCTATTTCATGTTCTTCTAATTTTCATGTTTTTATCATACACTAAGCTCAAAAAAATTTTTTTTAATAAATCATTTTATTGGGGGCTCAGACAACTCTTATCTGAATCCATCCATCCATCCATTGTATCAAGCACATTTCTGTTTGTTGTCATCCTCATTCTCAAAATATTTTCTTTCTACTTGAGCCCTTGGTATCAGCTCCTCCTTTTCTCCCCTCCCTCCCCCACTCTCCCTCCCACACCCTTGATAATATATATATTTTTTTCATGTGTTGCACTGTCCAATGTCTCACCTCACCCACTTTTCTGTTGTCTATCCCCCAGGGAGGGAGTTATATTTAGATCAGTTGTCTAGACACCACTTCCATTACTAAGAAATTTTAAATCTCTACTTTATACAAGTAACAGCATGAATCATTCTCCTGCCACAAGCCCATCTACTTTATATATGTGTTTGCGCTCACTTACCTGTGTTTAATCTTTTAATGGATCCCCATGGCAAACTTTTATTCTCCTAAAATGATACCTTCCTTAAACTTTGCAGGCCAAAATGTATATTATGTATTTTAAAAGAACGTTGTATTAAGAGTGCCATAAGTTATCACTACCTATGCAGAAATAAGTGACATTTACTCCTCAATGATTTTGTAATATGTATCCAAAGCATTTCTATCTTGAATATTGCTACTTTTCCACCGAATATCTTCCCTAGTAGACTGTGAGCTGAGTACCTTGAAAAGAGTGAATCTGTCTTATTCGTTGGCATACCTTCCAAATCTAAATGATTTCCTCCAAAAATAAAAGAAACTAAACCAAATAAAACAACAATGAAAATGTTTAGGTATTTTATCACTGATTTCAAAGATCAAGTCACAATATCATCTGAATTGGAAGGTAACTGATTAATTGCTTACCTATACACAAGCAAGCACAATTGGGCCGTGATAAGTGTGAGAATAGAACAATTCCCTATGTAACATATCAAAATAAGAACATTGCTCTCCATAAAGTATTTCATGAATTTCGTGCATATTTAGTCAAAATCAAAATATAGTTTTAGTGTAATATGCCAAACTGATTACAAAATTGCTAATGAAGAGAAAAACTGTAAGGTTTTAAATAAGAGTAAAAGGAAATGTTTACCAACTATGCCATCCTATAAAGTTAACTTAAATAGAACAAAACAGTACGGGAGTAAAACAACAAAAACCAAAACCCAAAAGAATATCAACAGACCAATTACAATCCCCTGTAAATACTAAGATATTATATAAAATTACCAAGTAAAAGTGCTTAAAATAAGAAATAAAATACCCAGTTATAAATGTGTTAATGTTAAAGAAAATTAGATCTACATTGTATTCCATATATAAAAAGGGAAGAAAGAATTGAGGAATTGTATTGCAAACTCAAGTAACAGCTGAAGTACAAATACAGAGTATTTTCTAAATTCTTAGGGTAGCCTTCTGTGGAAAGCAGAACCAGAAAGCCACAAAAGGAATGGTTTGACAAATTGTGAACATTCTCTGAGTGCAAAATACACAACAGAGTCAAAATAAAGAAATCAACATAGTGTTGTGAGAAGAATATAATAAAATGTAGCCTAGCACAAGGATTAATATCCCAGACACCCAAAACAATGAAAATAAAGTAGGATAAAAGAGAGAAACCCTTTGTTGATTTTCTATTAAGCTTTAATCCTTCATGAATCAGAAAACACTTCACAGAATAAAAATCAAAATACACAAATACATTTGGAAGCATGCATAATCACATTTTTTAAACGTTAAAAATTTAAAAGTATTTATACTATCTATTGTGGTAGTTTTGAGTTTTGAGGTAATTGGAATTTTTAAATACATGGTTGATGAACCTTTAAACTGGTAGAATCTCTTGGAATGTATCAAAGTGTTTATATATTTTGTAGCAAATATTCCACTTATAATAATAAACCAATAAGTTATTTTTATAATAAAAGATTGTTCAAAAATATTCACTGCTGTCATGATTATAATACTGAAAAATTAGAATAAAACTCTCCAGACATATGTTATAAATGAGGGTATAGAATGTATTTGTTTTCATATATAAATATTAAACACTGAATGGCTGAACATATATGCTATATGCAACAAATATTAGTATTTTCACATCTGAGGAGGGTTAAATGAGTATAGAGCAGGACAGCAAAAGAAGATTTTCATATTATATTTATGTTTTGTTTTAGTCTTGACAATTAGAAAGCATTCATTGGTTACTTATATATTTTAATATAATCATAAATAATAATACCTAGAGCAGCTTACTTTATTGCAAAAAGAGTTGCATAGAAGTCTATCCTTTCAATAGCTAATGATTGCTGATTGATTAATGGAACAACACATACAAATACAATATTGTACTATGGATTAGAGTAGCAAGCAGTAATATAAGGATGAGATAATGTACTATCCTCAGTATAAGCCTACAATTATCTAACTCACCCTAACCCCCTACAATCCAGTCAGTGAAGAATCACAGTGAGGTTATAGGGCAGGGTAGAACTGCCCCTCTGAGTTTCAGAGACGGTACCTCTTTTTTAATTAAATACTTTTATTGGGGGCTCTTACATCTCTTATCACAATCCATACAATCATCCAATGTGTCAAGTACATTTGTACATATGCTGCCATCCTCGTTTTCAAAACCTTTTCTTTCTACTTGAGCCCTTTACATCAGCTCCTTATTTTTCTCCCACCTTCCCTACCTGCTCTCCCTCATGAACCCTGATATGTTATAGACTATTATTTTCATATCTTAAATCGTCCTCTGTCACCCTTCACCCACTTTTCTGTTGTTTGTCCCCCTGGGAAGGGATTGTATGTTGATCCTTGTGATCGATTCCTCCTTTCTCCTCTTATCCTCCTGGTATCTCTATTCTCATTGTTGGCCCTGAGGGTTTTATCTATCCTGAATTCCCTGTGCTGCAGGCTCTTATATGTAGCAGTGTGCATGTTCTGGTCTAATCCAATTTGTAATGTAGAATTCAGGTCATGATAGTGGGGGGAAGGAAGCATTAAGGAACTAGAGGAAAGTTGTGTTTCATTGGTGCTATACTACACATGACTGGCTATCTCTTCCTTGTAACTCTTTTGTGAGGGGATATCCAATTGTCTACGGATGGGCTTTGGGTCTCTACTCCTCCCGCACCCCACGACTCCACTCCCATTCACATTGAGTATGATTTTGTTCTGAGTCTTAGATGCCTGATACCTGATCCTATTGACACATCATGATCACACAGGCTGGGTTTTGTGGCTTCTCAGATACATAGCCTCTTGCTTATCTTCAAGCTTTTAAAACCGCAGATGCTATACCTTTTGACAGCCGGGCACCATCAGCTTTCTTCACCACATTTGCTTATGTACTCATTTTGTCTTCAATGATTGTGTTGGGAAGGTGAGCATCACAGAATGCTGGATTATTAGAACAAAGTGTTCTGTGTTGAGGGAGTACTTGAGTCAAGGCCCAATGTCGATCTGCAACCTCAATTCTTAACATATAGATATAAGTACATAGATCTATTCCCCTCTCATTATATATATATATTTACATATGTACATGTCTGTATTTAGACATCTAAAAATGTTCTTTAACTCCTGGTTTTTTCTTTTATTTCCTTTTACTTTCCTCTTGTCCCACCATCATGTTCGGCCTTCATTCGGGTTTAGTGATTGCTTGCTGCTACATTGCCCTTGGTTAAGCCCTAATAGGCATCTGAAGCCCTTCTCGTCATTGATTTTAGTTCACTTGTTGTTCCCTTGTGCCTGGGTTGGTTTCCCCGCCCCCTTCCTTTCTCCCACCTCCCCTTCAGTATACCTCCGGAACCATCGGTCCATTCTTATCATCTCCGAATTGTTTACCCTACCTATCTTATTTAGATAGACATGCAGAGACAATAAAAAGCGCAAAAAGCAGGCAAAGCTGAAAAAAAAACAACAAAGGAAGTCAAAATCAACAAAATAACAGCAACAACAAAAAGAAAGCCACTGACAAAAATGGAAAAGCCTATAAATAGTTCAAGGTCTCTTTGTTGCCCTTTACAAGTGCTTTCCAGTCGAGTCCGATGGGCTGCCACACTCTGTCTCCAAAGTCTACTTTTGGTATTTGCTGGGGAATTCATCACTTTGCTCCCCTTGCTGCTCTGTTGCATGCCCTCAGTGTTTCCCTCCAGGGTGCTGGGGTCAGACCGGGCACAGTTCCCGCACTGTGTCTGCAGCTCTGTCCCCCTTAGCGCTATGGTTCAGTGAGGGACTTTGTGTCTCATGGTAGGGCCAGCCCTATGGTCCTCTGTGCGCATTGTCTGCTCTGAACAGAAATATCGTCCCCGGGGGTTGGTGGGCCAGGATGTTTTCCCTCCCTCTCCATCCCTCTTCCTTTCTCCTGTGAGCTCAAATCAGAAGTGCCCCTCTCCCCAGGCTGTAGGAGAGAGACCAAGCTTCTACCCGACGTGCCAAGAAGTGAATACAACATACCGGCATGTACCAGGGAACCAATAGACAAGTCTGTGGGGCCAGCCTCAAACCCAACGGTGTGGACACCCCCCCTACTTCCCTAGAAGAATTTACTTCAGAGGACAGCACCGAGACTGTAACTCTTGACAGGAGTTGAAAGCCTCATGTGGAGAAGTTAATGATTTCAAACTGCTGACCTTTCAGATTTCAGACCAACAGGTAGGTAGCCATTATGTCATCAGTGCTCCTCTACAATCATCAGGGATCAGAAGAGTAAATGCTGTGCTACAAGGTGAGAGCTGTTATAATATGGAGGCATGCAAACTAAAACTACACACACACACAAAAACAAGCATGTTACCACACAAGAAGCATATAGAATAATACAGAATTGCCCCCTAGGATTTCCAGCTTGCAAATCTTTATGGAAGCATCTCTCTCTCTCTCTCTCATGGCTGATGAGTTCAAGGGGACTTGCTAAAGAATACCTTATTCTTGATGGGGAGGGTAGAAAAGGCTTTTTTTTAAAGTAAAACCATTTTTTAAATGAATACTTATATCCTCAATTGACTAAGAGAATGGGGATTAGGCACAATTTCAAATACTTGGGAAAATTACTATGATTTGGGGTCAGGACAACTCCTGCTCAATTGTTTGAGGTTATATCCCACCCCTTACTTAAGAGCTGCCCAATTTTTGCTGAGTGACTTTTAACCTTGATGTCTCAGCTATAAAATTTTGATTAGTAACCAGTTCATGAAGTGGTTTGACTGAAAAGTATGAATGAGATCCTTCAGAAAATCCTCAGCTCAGTGCCTGATGCATGAGAATTTCATAAATATTTTCTAATCTTCTACTCAGTCTCTTTGAACATACTTAATAGAGCATGATGTAGTTAGACTCCAAAAGGTTGATAATAGATTAAATAACACAATTAGAGAATATTTACTAGAATACACTAAAATAGGAATGTCCTGCATGTCCAAGTAATGCTAAGCATTTCCCCAATTAAATCTGAGTCTGTATTGCTTGTTGTTAGTGCCTGGGTGTTAATTCCAACTCAGAGTGACATGCACAACAGAAAGACACACTGGACAATCTGACAATCTCTCCTGTGTGCGGTCTTTGCTGCAATAAAATCCCAAACCAAACTCACTGCCACCCAGTTGATGCCGACTCAGAGCAACCCTGTAGGACAAGATAGAACTGCCCCTGGAGGCTTCTGAGACTGTAACACGGTTGTTCTCAACCTTCCGAATGCCGTGATGCTTTCCTACAGTTCCTCATGTTGTGGTGACCCCCCACCCCCAACCATAGAATTATTTTCATTGCTACTTCATAACTGTAATTTTCCTACCCTTATGAATTGGGCGACCCCTGTGAAAGGGTTGCCTGACTCCCAAAGAGGTCATGACCCACCAGTTGAGAATCGCTGCTTTAATTCTTCATGGGAGTATTCAGTCCCAGCTTTCTCTCTAGGAGCGGCTGGTGATGTCTGGCTGCTGACCTTACCGCTAGCAGGTCGATGGATATTACTGTGCCACCAGGATTTCTAGAAGGAGACATTTTGTTCCTGCCAAAGCACTAGCTACTAGTAATTCTCCACATAATCTCAGGGTTGGGCAACTGTGAAATGTTCTAGCAGCTACTCTGATGCCAGACTGGCACTGGGATTCATTCATTACAGTTAGGGCTCCTACCTGCAAAAGAGTAAGAACCTAAGTGGTTCAAATGGTGAAGCGTTCAGCTACTCACCGAAAGGTTGGTGGTTCAAACTCACCCAGAACCTTCAGAGAAGAAGGCCTGGCTCTCTGCTTTCCAAGGATACCAGTCTTACAACACTGACGGCGTCATTTTACTCTGCACACATGAGCTTCTTCTTCGTCACTATCAACCGTGGGACTAGCCAGTCCTGAGGACACGTGCAAAGTACTTGGCATGAAGTCTCACCGTCCTTACCTTGAAGAAGCATTCTGTCCGTATTGTTTCAAAGACAGTTTGATCACTTTTTCAGGCCACCCATGTATATACAATATTCTTTGCCAATACTATATTCAAATGATTAATTCTTCTCCAGTCTTTTGCCATTCTGTGTCCCTCTGTCTCATGCATGTGAAGAGATTGAAAATATCACGACTTTGATAAGGCAAACTTTAATCCGGAAAGTGACATCTTAAAATGGTTGAATGTTGACCATTTTTTTTGGTACAGTAATTATGTATTCTTTCATTCTTTTTTAATGTTTCTTGCATTATTAAGTATATTGTCCATAGAATCCTTCAGTATTTTAGCTCAAGACTTGAGATTTTTTCTCATTTATTTCATTTTGAAAAATGCTGCATGTTCTTCTATTTAGGTTTTCTAACTAAACGTTTATGCATATTCATGATCATGCTTTACTTTGTCTTCTGGAGCCATCCTATAAAATTTTCAAGCCAGTCCTTTTACTTTGTCTTTAATTTTTCAATTTGCTTTAGCTGCTCTATGATCAATAAATAGCAAAGTTCCGAGTCTCTTCTGACATCCACTTTGATGTCTTCTACCTTTCCTTTCTTTTTAATGATTTTTTGTTTTCTTCATCTATGATGCTCATCCAAAAATGCATCTGGTCTTTAATCATTGATGTTCAAAGAATGCTGCAAGGCTATTATTGATATGTTTTCTAAATTCTGGTGGGATATACTCATCTGAATACTCATATTTTTCTCCTACTGGACTTTAAAAATTTTTTTTCAGTTACAATTTGAACTTGCACAGTAGCAATTGATGGTCTGTTCCATACTTTGCCCCTGGTTTAATTCTGGATAAGGATATTGAGCTTCCTTATATGCATTTCCACACATTGAGGAGATTGATTCCTGGGTATCGCATCCATATGTCTTTGTTTACAACTACATATGTTAAAATGAAGGAATCTCATGATCATTTTTAAAATTCATAATTATAGCTTTAATGACATTTCATATTCCCTGGTGAATTTTTATAAATGATAATAAAATGGTTTGTTTCAAGTGTTAGACTTCCAAAATTAAAATGGAAAGCAATGTTCTAACACAGTC
This sequence comes from Echinops telfairi, assembly GCF_000313985.2. NCBI lineage: Eukaryota > Metazoa > Chordata > Mammalia > Afrosoricida > Tenrecidae > Echinops > Echinops telfairi. The sequence continues at coordinate 59,289,221 of NW_022103898.1, forward strand.
AACAAGGAATATATATTAGGGGGATGTATATCTAATAATATTCTAACAGGCAGACAAAGGTTACAAATATTTTAAACATTCCATTTAAAAACAACATTTTAATGTGAATGAGTAAAAAATAATCACTTGTTTTCCATTTTCTTTCGCTCTCTGTCTTTAAAACATCGCTACTTGTTTTCTCAACAGCATTCTAAAACTTTCAGAATATGAGGAGGTACACCCCCAAAGGAAAAAAAAACACGGATTTATTTTTTTCAAAGCTATGTATTTAAATTTTTTACAAAACAACCTTTATCACCTTCAAAGTACTCTCCATTACATTAATACATTGTGGTTCCATTCTTAGAAACATTATCAAAAGTCCTCCGTTTGGATGGCTGACAGCACCTCCCTCATTATTTTCTTCACCTTCTATGTCCTCAAATGGCTGTCCTTTCATGCCCATCTGGATTCATGGACACAAAATGAAGTTGCACAGAGTGAGGTGAGTTAAGATGCATGGGGCCAGAGGGACATGCTGTTTTTTGCCCCAAATTAGCACACTGAGATGGCTACCTGAGCAGATGCACTGTTGTGGTGGCAGAGGCAGACCCCCCATCTGCCACAAATAAGGGGATTTTTGTAGCACAGTTACACTAACGTTTCAGAAACTCTAGATAGAAAGCTTGATTAATAATCTCACCTGGTGGAAGGAACTCCAAATGGATTATGAGTCAACATTTTTGTCTTTTCGAGATGTTGACGGATGTCCAGAACAAATTTTATCATCAATCGGCATTTCACCTTTCTTGAAATAAGAAAACTACTCATACACTTGAGTTTTTCCCACAGTGCTGTCCTTGTAAACTGTGTTCAACATCACAACAGTTTCTGAGGCATTTTTTCCAGGCAGGAAATAAAATTTCACAACTGAATCCTGTTCTCTTAAATTGGCCATCAGAAAAACTGAGCTTCCAGTGATACTGCTTTAAAAAAAAAATTTCACTGAGACCAGAAAGAACCTCCCCAGGTGATGCCCCTGGGTGCACTAAGAGCAAGTTGCTCACCTAGCAGGAAAAATGCACAGTATGAAAGTTCTGCCCAGTGGGGCTTTTTTCCATTTGGAGGGCGGGGGGTACCCCCTCTTTATATACATGTGTTTTTAAAGTCCTTCAGTTTTCTAAAGTAAATTGCCTTTTTATTAAAATAAATGGCATTGCCATTGAAGTGTAGAATCCTGTCCTTTTTAACAGATTGGGTTCTACCGTCCCACAAGTTGGCTGCAAATACTTGCTCTGTTAATTGCTAGCTGTCTTACATGGTCAAGTTAAATAACTTCTCTAATCCTTAGTTTCTTCATTCATAAGATAGTAATAATAATAGGATCATCCTACATATAGAAAACAAACCATTGAAAGGCAAAGACGTTACTTTGAGGACCAAGGCACCATGGTATTCTCTGTTCCCTCATACACACATGACATCGAATAAGTCGGACACTGTCATACACACATGACATTGAACAAGTCGGACACTGTCATACACACATGACATCGAACAAGTCGGACGCTGAGTAAGGAAGACTGAAGAAGAGTCAGCACATCTCAATTATGTTGCTGGCAAAAAAAAATGTTGAGAGTACGATGTATGTCAAGTGAATAAACACATCTGTCTCAGAAGAAGTACAGCCAGAATGCTGCTTCAACTTCATCTCATTTACTACGGACATGATGGAGACCAGTCCCTAGAAAGGAGTATCTCACTTGGTAAAGCAGAGGAGCAGAGAAAAAGCTGTATTGCCACCGTGGCTGCAATAGGATCAAGCCTAACAGTTGTGAGCGTGGCACAGGACGGGCATGTTAGTCCTGTTATACTTCGGGTCACTGTAAGTCAGAACAGACGTAAGGGCACCTAACAGCAGCAGCAACAACAAATCCTACATATTTCATAAGGCTTTATCAATTATTCATTAAATTAATAACTGTAAAGAGATTTGTGTCTGGTGCCTTTTAAGTTTCAGGTAATTGTTAGTTCTTGATATAATTTTTCTGCTAGTTACTTTATCTTTCCGTGGTAATTTATTGCATCCACTTGATTTTCATGATTTTTCTCTGGGTGCAATATTAGAGTAAGTGTATTCTCATTGACTTTCTGTATTTTTTGGAACTTCTATGTTGACTTAATCTTTCCACTATATCTAAAACATACTTTAAGTCTTTACATCATACTTTCAAGCAAGAAATACTTCTTAATCATGATTTACACACATAGATATCTCAAGAGATCCTCTCAATCTCTATTATTTCTAAATGTTTGCCCAATAAGTTGATGTTGTAATATGGAATAATTCATAATTACCCGGTTGTAAGCAAAAAATGTTTCTCATTAAACAACTGTATTGAATAAAGACAACTGTATTAGACATTTTATTGCTGCTAAATTATCCTTAGTTTTATCATTCTGTTAGGAGCTATTTTTGTACCTGAAGGTCTACCCAAAATGAGGCATTGACAGGATCACTCATCAAGTAACAGAAAATATTAATACAGGTTCTCGGCTTCTTTAACAATGAAAAAGGCAAAGACCAGAAATAAATTTCTTTTAAAAGAACCACTGAAAGTCCTTTGCCTGTTTTAATGAGGTTTCCCTTGTCTACTATTATTTATTTAATGGGTGCTGTTTTCTGAAACCTGATTCCAAACTTTGATTTTGCCTCTATCAATGTAATTATCTGGGATCGATATTTAGGCTCATTAGTTTTGATTAAATACAAAGCTCTAGGGAACTATATGCTTTTTAACATGTAGAAGAAAATTGATATTTGATGGAATATGCACACTGTGAAAGCAGTTTCAGGCCCCATTATGAGACAATGCCTAACGCATCAGACATCTCTAAGTGGTTTTCACAGTATCATAGGAGAATTAACATAATGAATGACAAACACGTAAGTTAAGAGAACTACTGTGTCCTAATCTGTAGCTTGTAAAATCAAATTACTAAATTAAAATTTGCATATGAAGCAGTACAAATGAGTCAGAACTAAGCTGTTATACTACTCAGTCTCCAAACTGAGTAAGTCACTTGGGTTTATTATCAAGTTATTTAATTTAAAGACTATGCAAAGCATAATTTACTTTAATAGTATAACAAATTATGAAAAAAGTATTAATGAAACTGCTACTATAAAATTGCTATGAATCTTGCCTTGAGATGCTTAATCTGTAGCTTTAATCAAAATTTGAAACTACCTGCTTCTGAAAAGCACTAGTTTTTCAAAATGCATCACATTTTAAAAAGATATACTAATCTATGTAAGAGAAAAAACTGCTAACACTTAAAAGTATAATCTATCAAACATTAAATATGGTGCAATGGCTCCATTTTGTAGAGTTAATTAGTGAAATGGTGAAGCAATTATTAATCTCCAGAGTGTTCAATTGAATTTTCAGTGAAATCGATCAAGCTTCTTCTGACTTGGAAACACCCTATGGCTACTATTGATCAAGATCATATGATTATAATTCATATCCCAAACCCAGAGCACATGAGGCAAATTATTCCAGAAGATTTCTCAGAACATATACGCAGTTGAATTTAACAGAGAAAGTCTCACTAGTATTGTGTAGTTCCATTGGAAAATATACCTACCTGGCTAGGCTGAAGGCATCGTCGATCAAACCTGCTCGGTTACTGACTGAGAGCACCTATGAGGCCAACCAGAAAAATATTTTTCTGGTTAGAAATTTTGAATTAAAATCCAGGGGTCATATCTGAAAACAGATTTTAAAGAGAAAATCCAGAATTTACCTCATGGTTCCTTATTAACTGTTCAATTAATAATCTCCAATTCCTTAGGTCATAGTTGACCCTAAAGTATCCAGTTTGATTGATGTTCCCCAACAACCAGCTTCCTTTGCCCAAAGAAGTGATCCTGTGGTGCTCTAAAAACAGCATGTTTTTCAGGATGAAATAGATTTAAATGTTAATGGCATATAAAGTATGTTTTCTTAATACCAAGTGTAAAATTACTAATAATCATTATTGCTCAATTAAAAGCTAATCTTTAACTTAATCATTTACATCTAGAATAAACTAGAAAATGTTTAGTTGGTTATAATTAGCCTTTATTCTTGATAAAATCCTTATCCCCTACACATAATTGTTTTCTCAACATATATTGACCTAACATCTACTTGTGTGACTGAGTTATATATACATCAAGTATATATACTTGAATGAAGACAAAAGTTTTGAGAACTACATTCTATTAATACATTCAGTAAGAAAGTCATGAAAACAATTGAGCTCATTTATTTCAAAGTCATGGGTGTACCTTGCCTTTTCCTTGTGCTTTCTTGGAAATACTATAAATAACAGATCATGCAGCATCATCAATAATGCTGGAAAAAGAAAGCTCATTTACTTAGGACTCTAATATTTCTACACATAATTAAAAACAAAGATAATAAATTCTGCTTATTGGAATCACCTTGGAAAATAGTAACTTGATTATATTAGCCTGCTAATTCAATTAAAGAAAGCGAGCCAGTAAAAACAACCTTATAACTTCCTACACATTTAACTCCTTCAAATATGGTACATATGGAGAATTCTATTCATTTTCAAATTTTTCCTTTTTTCACTTCCAAACCATAGGTCACAATTACAATGATTTTGTATTTTATTGTTGATTCTTTCAGAACTTACGTGTCCTAGAACCTGCATACTATTTATATAAAATATTTTTAATCTTTGTGCATAAATATAAGGAAAGATATGTAAGTATACATGTACATATGTATAAAACCACTGCCACTGAGTCAATTCTCACTCCCAGTGACCCTACAGGAAAGAATGGAACTGCTGCTCATGTTGCCAAGACTGTAAGTCGCTATGGGAACACTAGCCTCACCTCTCTCTGATGGAACAGCTGGTTCGTTTGAGCCACTTCTTGCAGCCCGAACTCTTAGCTTGCTGTGCCACCATATACTATATGATGTATTCATATTCTGTATTTACAAAGCCATCCAGAATTCAGCAGAGCTTATGCTAAAAAGTGTCTCATGTGTCTTAAGGGAAAAATAAATCATTTCCATGATGGTTCACACCAGAAAATGTATCACAGGAACCATGTGCAGCACATTGGAGTCAGCTTCAATCCATTGTCAATGTTTTTACATATCAGACTCCAAGTCGGGTATTCCTATTATTTCCCTAAGGACGCATTCAAACATATAGTTTTTGAATGGAATCTCTTTAAATAGAGTCCATCAGAAAATAATTCTATGACAAAAAGTATTGTGGACAAAATTGGCCATTAATTGCTCAGATCTGGAATGAAGTGGGAGATTTAGTTCAAATATGCTAGTGAGATGAAGAGGCAAATAGTACCGTCCAATAAAATATAATCCCAAACTATACTGAAAACAAAAATATAATATTTAATGTTTCAAAGAGCACTGCATTTTGGCCACATTTATATGTGGTACCCGTGCAAGTGAGGCTCAGACAGCTGTAACCGAATTGGCCAACACCGCTGAAAACAGTCCATCTCAGGTCTTCCACCTTCTAGTCTTCTTTCTAGGCTGCTCTATGCTCCTGACACAACGTGGTAACACTTTTACTATAACGAAGTACAAATTTTCACATTCCTTTTCTATCTCTTCTTTTAATTTGAAAGGAGAATGGCAGTTAAAAAAAACTAGAATAGAGGCAAGAAAGTCAGGCCCGACTATACATCTATACATAAATGTTTAAACTTATCGATAGCATATTCCATTTAAAAAAAAATCCCTTTACCTATAACCTGATGGACAAATAATGGCCTTTAATATCCCTTTCAATGCTACAATTCAATGGAAGAGAAGTGGTGTACATTCTCTTAGGTTGATAATTGATCTGTAGTTTAATAGTGGTGTTTAGAAGGAAAAGTCTACCAAGTTCTATTTTAGAGTATAAATGATTTTCTCCACCTATGAGACTTTATAATCTCCATTTTTTCAAAACTTTAATGTTTATCCACACAATTGGTATAAAGAAGCTTTAGAATATCATCCCCATTTTATGGATGTGATAATGACAGATATAATTAATAAGAAAATTTGGCAAGTATAAGTGAAAATAATCCCATAAAGATTTGAATTAATCTTCACACAAAAAAAATAAATAAAATTGAAACATTAAGGATACTGTTTTTGTTGATCAACTTTGACTTTGTTTTCAGGCATCTGTCCATCACAATGATCTATTCCCTATAAAATATTAAAACTATGACTGAATTCACAAATAAATTTGATCTCCCCCCCTATTAAGTAGTCACTTTATAGGTGATAATATTTAAAATTCAAGGTTAATATCTGAACATATAATTTAGGTTTTTACAAGTTTCAAATTGTCATGATTTATAATTATTAAATATAATTTAAAAGTTATTTCATGTTCATCTTTTATATAAATCTCATGTGATATAATTGGCTCTTGTTTTTAAATTAATTCCATCCAAAAATTTAAATCTATACTCAAATTAAAATAATATGTATGCATAAATGATAAAAGCAATTCTTATCCATTTTATGTAGTCTGGTCAGTAAAAAAGAAGGAAAGGAAAAAAAGGCAGCCATCTCTTGCTTTTAAGTATGCCATTATTAAGCTGATAACTAAAACCTGAAGGTTATTACTGTTCATGAATATTTTTATGTCTCTGCTATAAGTGAAATCTTTAGAGAAATAATCCCTTGCAAGATATAGTAATAGATTCTTAAATACCTTTTCAGTTCTAGTTAATTATATCCCTAAAATATTCTTCAAATTAA
>NW_022103898.1:59297390-59298639 GCF_000313985.2 Echinops telfairi
ACTAGTCCTCATCGGAGTGAAGGACCTCAAGAGAAAATGGCACATGGGTAAAAGGACACTGAGAAAGGCAAACGAGAAAGAGGACTTTTATGTTAGCTTCACTGGGAATCTGTCACTCCAATTTGTGCATTTTTAAAGCATTTATAAGGCTTTCAAGTGATATGTGGAAAACTTACTTGCTATTGAGTAAACACTTGATGGAATTGAGCAACCTTAAGTATTAAGTGTGACCATATTCATGTCAAATAGAAAACACTGCTGGGATTTAAAACAAAAGGGCACCCTACACTTTGATGTTTGTGCGGTGCATGACTTTGGGCTGGGGATGTGCCATTCACATTACCCCCTATATGAATAGCATCTCCTAGAGTCTTAGAGGGTATGCTGTTCGGTTGTTATAGCTGTCCTTCATATTAATATTGGTGATATTTAAGGCAAACATATATGTTGAAGGAATGGACTGTGATTGTCCTGATTAATAACTAAAGATGAAGTAATCTCTCAAGTACAATCTGCATTGGTCAAGGGAAGGCTTATTCTATTCTCAAAAAAATGATAAAGTACGGGTTAACGAGGAAATATCTTCTCAAGAAGCTGTCCAGTAAGAACAGACTTCCTATTCCCCTCACTTTATAATCATGAGCAGTCAGGCTGATTCAGACATACAATCAGTACTTCTACATTTCTTTAACTTTCTCAGTTCCACACTACCTTTCAAAGGGAAATGTCTTAGTTTATTTCTGAAGACAATTATGTCTCATGTTTCTAAGAAATGTATGGAGGGATGACATAATTCAAATCGTTGGACAATTACAACTCCCTGGTTTCATTCAAGGAAAATAAGATAGTAAGTGTGAATATTATGTAGTCAAATAAAGGTGCTTCATGTGGGTAAAAGAGAACTATCAAGGAAAATAAGACTGTAAGTGTGAATTCAGAATTATGAAATAAACACTAACTCAAAGCAATTAAAAGAGCAAATTGTAAGAAATGATTTTAAAGGTGGAGAAACCAATAAATTTTATGGTCAACATTTCAATGTATCACTATATTACATGTGAATGTCTTATATAAAATGAACTTGAATGAAATTGTAACTCTTTATAATATGTAGTTTCATATTAAAATTACAGTAACATGAAATTATGAGTAACTTTCACCCCTTGGAATTACAAGTGTTTATATTTCTGATAGATTACATTCTGGTTTTAGCACATTTTGCCTATATGCAGCCATGCATCTATTTTGA
>NW_022103898.1:59300093-59301340 GCF_000313985.2 Echinops telfairi
CTAATACTCCGCCTTGCCAGAAAAAAAAGTTTTTCACAAGGAGTTAAAAGTGGCTAAATTCTACTTATCTCATCTACAGTATATATTGATTTAAATCTTAAAATAATTCATTTCTATTATTTCGATATTAAACACTAGTGATTTTATGTATTCACATTTCGCTAATTTCTCCTTATTTATTTTTTGAACTCTTCTGAGAGATACTTTATTATATTTTCCATAAGGTTAATATGGCACACATAAGGCAATTCAGGCAAACAGAATAAAACAAGACTAATAAGACCCTCCTAAAATCCATATAAACACAAAGCACCCGACAGGGCAGACCAAATGTCCTGCTTTCTTAAGTGAAATTTCCAAGTGGATTGGCTAAGCACCACCAATGTTTAATATTCAGTTGTGGGGCAGAGCTATAAAAGAGAAACATTTTGTAATGTTTGCCTTATATAATATAAAAATTGAGGCCTATATGTTTACATAAAATATCTATTTAATCTGAAAGGCTAACCAATTAATGATAGATGATTTTACATTGAGTTCAATAATTATATTTTATTTTCTTAAAATATAGCCTGATTACTTCAACTGATTATTGTACCATTGCGAAACAAAGTTGGGAGTTCAAAGCTACCACCTGTCCCACAGGAGAAAGGTGAGGTTATCAGCTCCTATGCACATTTACAGTGTCAGTAACCCTATGGAGGGCCATGATGAGTCAGAATTGCCTTGCTGACAGAGGGTTTGTCTTGTTGTTTTTGTTTGCTTTTATCATTGTGTCATTAGCAAGAGTAGACAACAAACAAGCACTGAGTATTTGTAATATAAGAAGATCCACTGTGTCAGCGTCATAACTGGAAGGGTGACTGAAGAACTGAGAACCGGGCGCGATGCTGAGCGACTGGTCATAAAACAGGCGTCTTTCTGCAGGTTTGGGAAGAACAGTTCTGAATCTGTCCCTCAACACAATTGTTTTATGTGTCACATAGTTCATTTCTCACACTCACAAGTAATACATAGGAACTCATCAAGAGTAATATGCCAAGTAGAAATAAGGAAAAATTCATTATTTCATAATAACTGCTATCTCCAAAAAAAAAAAGTCCAAAGGACATCCTTAACATTCTAAATTTTAAATAATAAGCTGAACTTAATCAGAGAAACATTTCTGAGTGCCAACCATGTGAAGATAGCATGTCACACTGTAATTGACTCCACATAATCCGTCATGAACGAAACAGCTTATAGTC
>NW_022103898.1:59305729-59306419 GCF_000313985.2 Echinops telfairi
CATAATTATATTAAACCATTTTTACTTTTACCTTTATAATTTACCTAAATATGAAATATTTCAAAATCAGTTAAGCTAATATAATGTGCTAGTAAAATTAATTTTCTCACCTTAAGTTAAGCTTCATGCATATATATGGAAGTTTTATTAGCATTACTTTTTTTTAACATAATGGAGAATAAAATACATTTTACTGGTAAAGTAAGTACTTGCGGCATCATTAAATATCCCCAGTGTGTCTAGCAGGCATACTTAAATATTTGTCCTTCACACAAGAAAATATATTTCCTTAAAACTTGCAGTATTTCTCACTTTAGCATGACTCTCTTACCAAACATATTAAAATTATATTCCATCAATATTGTCTTTTTTAAAGTAGACAAGGTATCATTAATAGCATCAAGTAAATTTAAATCCCATTGTCTTTTATATTACATTTTTTGTATGGCTCATTACTACACATTTATAAACAATATGAGAAAAGGGGGAAAAAGCACAATGTCAGTGTCAATGAAAGTCAGATGGTTTGGGTTCTCCATCTTTCTACACTTTACCTCAGACAATGTGCTCCAGAGATCATTTCTGGCCGCGTTGCCATACTTATGAATGGTTAAATAATCCTACAAAGAATATAAGATTTGCATTACAATTTAACAGCTAAGCAATTACCAGTAAACATACTCATTTTTC
>NW_022103898.1:59307779-59322216 GCF_000313985.2 Echinops telfairi
TGATTAGGTGTTAAAATTATTAGAAATTTTGTTTTTAATTTGCTTGTTTGTATGTATGTGTGTCTTGGGGGAATCATTTGATTACATTGAAAAACAATGGACATTGAAATTGAATTTCACTTACATGATGTTACAGTTTACATATATTGAAAGTAGAACTATTATTATTGAGTTCTGTTTATGCAGAGCTATTAGGACAATAAACAAGAGGCAGCAAAGGGACAACAATTGATCTGGAAATGACCAACACGTGACTACAGGTTTCCCCTTGGGGGTGGATCAGAAAATCTGTAGACAATCTAACATAATATGAGTTGATCTTAGCTTGATTTTGATCATTACCTCAATGTCTTTTTTCCTCTCCCAATTCCATAGAAGGCTCAAATTTGTTTATAACAAGATGAAATGGAAATTTGCCAGGCTGAAGAAGGGGGTCTTCAAATGCCTGGCTGGATATTCAGGACCGAACTGGCATGTTTTTGTTGGAATTCCATCAGCTTCAATATTCCTGTCATTGGAATTCTTCAGATTTCAACTGTTTTTCCTCCCCAAACACATATTCTTTGATTATTCTAGCCTTATCTTATACACAGACTATATAATATGTAAATATAGTCGTAGTATTTGGAGAATTACAAAGAAAATGTGAGGATAGTGAGTATGCCTATTAAAAACCACATCATCTATTTGTTCTCTTAGTTCCACGAACTGTATAATGCACTTAGTATGGACCAGGCAGCTTTCTTGGGACTGGAGGAACAGTGATGGACAACAGGTCATTGAAAAAAACTGTAAATAACGAGATGCGATTTGAGTAGGTCCTGTGACTGAAGCTGTAAATGTCTTGGACCAAAAACCACACAGCCAAAGCAATTCCAACGTTTGGTACATGACTGCATAGAAAGACTTTAAGTTCTTTTCAAACATACCAGTAAATGAATATGGAAATGATGGTATATGAATCTAAAACAGATATTTATTAATACATATAGATAGATATATGAAAATCAAACATTAGATATGACATTATAATATAAATGTATAAAGTATAATGCTTTGACATCGACTGCAAGATCAGTTACGGACTAGCCATACTAGATATTTCAGAAGTGAGAGAAGTTGAAAATAATAAAGATTAGTTGAATACACTTTTGAGACCTATCTAGCAATAGAAATGGATTACAAGTTAAAAAGCAATTAACCAAAAGCCTATTCTGAGATATCTACTGATGGGGAAAGCAAACATACATAGCAGTTAAAAGTGAAGTGAGCTACTTTAAGAAGTAGCTAAAAGGAAGAATAGATATTCTATAACCCAAACCGCTCTGCCATCAAGTCAATGCTGAGTCACTGTGATACTCTGAGGGTTTCTGAGACTTTAACTGTTTACGGGAGTAGACAGCCCTGTCTTTCTCCCATGTACCTGCTGGTGGTTTTGAACTGCCAACCATGTGGATCGCAGTCCCACATGTAACTACTACACCACCAGTAATTATGGAGGTGATATTACCTCCAATACTTTTCTTAATAATCTCAGGCTACTGAATAGGAAACTGAATAACAGTGCCCAACCAAAGGGTAGCGTCACTAATAATAATAGTTAAGGAATGTTGCACATAAAAACTCTAATGTCATTTGCCTCTATTAACACCGAATTGCTTTATATTTGTTCATTTAATTCATACAACATTGGGATAGGTAGTATCATCATTTAATATATCAGAAAATTTGAAATCACAGACCCTGGTCCATATCCAAACCCCATACGTATGTCTACCACCCAATATCCACTAGATTCCCCAAAGATAATTAAGGGTCATATTCAAAGAAAGCTAAACCACTACCTTCCCCCAAACTGTCTCTTATTGAGGGCTTTTCCCTAATGACGAATGTGAGCAAAAGCGTCATCTTTCATGCCTTCCTTGTCCTTCCCAACACATTCAAATAAGGGTCCCTTTACTGATTTGATACCCTAAATCTTCCTCTAAGGTGCCACTATACACGTTACAATTTCTTACCTGGATACAGCACCTGCCACCGCTTCTCTCTTTCAAACCGAGCACATCCCACTGTACTAGCGATCCACTATGGTGGGTTCAGAATGCACTACACCTTAACCTCCCTCTGCACTACACCTTAACCTCCTTTGTGGACTGGTCCCTCTCTACTTCCTCAAGCCTCTGAGCACTTGTTGCCCAGCCTCAGATTAGCTACTTTGTTATTTGAAGATGACTAATACATATTTTCTCTCTTTCCTTGTTCTCCACTCAAACTTTACCTTTCTCCTTTGCCTAGGTAAATTCAATTTAATATTCAAGTCTCAATTTTAATGCATTTTCCCTGAGAATCTTTGCCCACTTCTGCCTCCTTTCTAATTCTTAACTAAGTACCTTGTACCCTATCAGAAGACACATTAGTCTGTGTTTCAACTGCCTGCTCGTTAATTTAACTGCCCAGTCTGTAAACTCCCTAAATCAATCCAACCCAACCCCATTGCCCTCCAGCTGATTCCACTCATGGTAATCCTGTAGGAGAGAGGAACACTGCCCTATAGCATTTCCTATGTATTTGTTGTTTTACAGAGAGCTGCCATGTTTTTCTCCAGTGGTCAAAACTACTTTGCTTTTGGTTAGCACAGAACACTTCACTACTGTAGGGCCAGAGCCTCTCTCCATAAGGTCAAAAAAACAAAGCAAAACAAAATGATACTGGTATCTAATTGATATGATGTATAAGACAAAGTTGAATTGCCCCCTTTGAGTGTCTAAAGCTATAAATCTTTATAGGAGCAGAAATCATATAGAGCAGCTGGTATTTTTGAACTATTGACCTTGCACTTAGCAGTTCAATAAGTGATATAATGTACCACCAGGGCTCTATTGTGTAAGGCAAGGGCCTGGTTCTTTTTGCTTATCATTGTTTAACCAAACTGTGTTCCCAATGTAGTGCGCAATAAATGCTCAATCCGTGTGTGTTTTCTGAGGCTCCTTAGTCTCTATGCTTTTCTATTCATAACTTGCAATGAAGTAAAAGATTTATTACACTGATAAAAAACAAGAAAACCAAACTGAGTGCCATGGAGTTTATTCTGACTCACAGCAACTCTATATAGGGTTTCCAAAATGAAAGCCCTACAGGCACCCACAGGCTCCTATTTCTTCTGTGGCTGTTGGGTTTAAACAACTGACCTTGAGATTAGCAGCTCAATGGCTAGACCACAGCACCAACAGTGCTCCTTACTATACACATCTGAGTCTCTCAAAATACTCAAACTTACTTTTCTCAGTGTTTTTATATATTTGTTTTTATAGTATTTTTATAATTTTTATAGTATTTGTTATATATATAAAATTTACATTAACACATATGCAGGTCCATATGATGTCATCAAAATATTTTGAATGATTGAATATAATAGCATTTTTTTTTGTTTTACACGTTTAGCTAACAAGTGGTATGGTTCATAATGTTTCATATATAAAAGCCAGTGGGGCTAATAGAGGCAAGAGGGAAAGTAAAATGTTGAGGTGAGGAAGTAAAGCCCTATTATCTTTCAAGATTTACATGGAAATAGTTATGGAATACTTACTCTCTTATTAATGAGTCTTTCAGCATGTTAGGGCAGCAGATTAGCTGCATGAGTAGTTTATCCCTCAGGTTAAAGAGGGATCATTCAATAAAAACTAAAGATGCATGAAGTAAGTATTTTATATGTGTTTAACTGCAAGTAACAAGAACATTTACCCTACAATGACTTTTCTTTATTTTTTCCCCAGGATGACTTTTAAAATGATATAAATGGGTCCTTTCCTCTAAGAAAAGGAAGGATGGTAGAGGCACAAGTCCTTCCTCTGGAACTCTTGACTCCACCCACATAGCTGAATCTTTCCTCCAGTTTGGGGCTTAATAGCTGCTGAAATCCCATGCACACGATTCAGATATGACAGTCTATAGAGACAGAATTTTTCCTTCCATCATTTTTTTAAAGACTCAAGAGACCTTTGCTCCAGATCCTGCAGCCAATTCCTCAAATTTCTTCTTTATCAGGATTTTAGGATGGCATGAATTATACAATGTTAGGATTGTTCAGTGTATAATTTAACCAGCCCAGCTAAAACATGCTATTGATGCTCTAGGGACCAGTGCTTGGACCTTGCAAAAGGTAGAATCGAGTCCTCAGAAGGATATGGTGGCCTAGAAAAGGTGAGCATTGAACAGACTCAGAATTCAGTTCATGAGTAGAGAGAGGACGACTCCTTCATGAGCACACCGTGCACAACGCTCGCTACAGTGAGACAAGGGCCCGCGAACAATGCTCGCTACAGTGAGACAAGGACCGGCGTGTCACACTCAGTGACCATGGGGTCTGAGGACGTCATCTACTTGCAAGACTAGTTTGAGAAATGATAAGTAAGTTCAGACATGGATTTTTTTTCCTGACTCTAAGACAGGAAGGTTGAAACAGATTTAACATATTACTTCTTTCTATCCAATAAAATTGTACCTTGAACAATTTATACCAAAATTTGTCAGTTTTTGGCTTTTCAACATTTAACCGCCACTTTCATATGGGGGCAATAATTCAATATGCAAACTTATAGGAGAGCAAGGACTCAGCCTCCCACCACTGAAATGAGAGGGACACAATAATACTACATGCTCACTTGCCATTCTCTCTGGTAAAAGGGGTTGGGCGTGCGCCCTGTCCTCAGACGGCAGCATGCTTCCTTCAAGGTCTGTGAATGCCAGTGGAGTACAGCAAAGAAGGGAAAATAGTTGAAATGTATTTTAGTTGAAATGTATTTCTTGTCTTGGTGGCAGGAGTTGGGTGGGGGCCACGTCAACAACTGGATCTGATAGTTTTGTAGCTCAACTCTGGCTGCCTTTCTGGATTTCAGAGTACCCTTTAGTTCCTACTCTATCTCCAAAGCCCAGCTATTTAGCCTTTCTTTTGACCCAATGAGCTACCATCAAACCCTGCACTAAATTCATTCTGGATAATATAGCTAGAATTTGCTTCTGTGGCTTGCAACCCAAAACCCTAACTGATATAATACTAAAAGGTGATGTAAGCTGAACAAACAAAACAAAGATATCTTTAAATTTTCTGAATGACCCACAGAAAGAACTGTCTCATGAAAGGTATACAAAATAAAACCAACAAGCACTAATTACTCACTGTCATCGAGTTGATGAGTCCTCATAGCAGCCCAGTAGCACAGGGGTGACCTGACCCCTGTGAGGTTCTGAGACTGTAACTCTGCGAATCACAGTACAGAACCCCTACACCACCAGGGGCCCTGAATAATACATATCAGGCACATATTTTAAAAGAGGCAGACCAGAGGTTAAATTCCACACACACAAACCTGTACATACACACAAACTGAAATGGAATGCAGACTGTAAAGAGAGCTCCTTAGACAGAAGTGCATAGAAAGTAACAGGGACACCAGTGAATAATTATAATAAGCTACTTTCTTGTCTTTACAAAAGCTTCTACAGCTGAGGTTCATAAACAGAGGCAGGACCACGAGCTCTGGACTCCAACCTGTGTAAGTGTGTGCATTGTGAGAGTGTGACCATCTTGACAGGGTCCATGAACACCACCACCAACAGATTACAAGCTGTCAGATCACAGCAATGTCACCCGAGAGTGGGATAAAATCTATTTGAAGGCTGGCCCGTGCACTTCAGAGGATGTTTCCACAATCCTTGACCTTGAGCAAAAGCAGCAAGGAGACTAAACCAGTGACAGATGACAAAGTAAAACACAAAAAAGCTGGACTATAGACCAGATGCTATTTTAGGTAATACGTGAAGAGTAGCTGGAGATTATAAGATTACGTAAAATGAGCATCAAAGCATGAAACAATAAAAGTAGTAAAGTTCACATTTTAATTATCGTAGATAAGAAGGATGGAAGAAACAGAGGCACAGGTATGAATTGTCCCTATTTACCATTCTACTGTGGTCAAGCTTCCCAGAAGAACATTCAATCTCATCAGAATCCTGACACACTTTTCAATACATGGAGGTTCCTAGCCACCATATGACAGCCAGGTGCCATTTAAGAACAATGCTTTTTAAATATGTAGAACGTGTGGCATTCTGATTCTGTGGGGTTTTTTAATGTGTGTTTATGCCAAAAGTTATCTCCCTAAGTAGTTTGATTAGCTATAAGAGGATCCATATATTTATCTAGGAGCAAAATACAATTTTGCAGATTTAAAAATCTCACTCTACTTAATTCATGAGTAATTTTCAAAATCATACACTTTCATGAAAAGCTACTAAGTATGGCAGAAGATTTTCAGTCAAAACAAACTGCAAGCACATGAAAGATTTTTAGTTGTCTATCCATTTGTTTTTTAATTAAAAAGTGAAACATTCCTACACCAGGTTGGTTTTTTGTATGTATTTTATGTATTAATTATAGATCACACTCCAACATGCAGGCACAGCAGCAGAAAGGCAGTATTTCTATTTTGGGATCTGTACTGTGTTCCCGAACAACCTGGCAGGGTCCTACACCTCTCAGTGAAATGGTGTGAAAGTCAGAGTCGGGTGGGGTGCTCTGGAGAACTGAAATAGCCCCACTTCTCACGTTCACTGCGAGACTGAAAGATTACTCAGACAGAAAATGCAACGACCAGCAAAACTGAAGTTTGTGAATCGCCTTTGCTGAATGCCCGATGAAAGACTTTGACCGCTACAAGCTCACAACACAGATACATGTGGTCCAGGCTGGTGAAAAGGCACGTTCCCTATGAAAGAGATGGCACTGACTTGACATCATGCCCATGACAATCACCTCCCCACCCCGTTCTTGCTCAGCACCCAGTGCAGGTGACAACATGGAAAGAAATGCATTTTAATTGAGAAATAATGGATGTGAATAGTAAGGAAAACCTTGGTAAGATACATATACATACGGTGGCACAAATATAACAATTGTGAGTTTATCTCAGGACTACACAGTGTGGTGTTTTTGTTTGATTGCTTGTTTTTTCAGTTTCACATAGGCTCACTATGAGTCAAATACAATCAATGACAACACACTAAGAAGAACTGGGTAAGGAGTTTGGCCCTTACCAGTCATCTGATAATATTAATGTACACCTGACAAGTATGTACTAGTGTAAATCTTTAGAAAAATGTACATCATGCAAAAAAAAATAGAAAACATTAGTTACTTTAAGAGCAAGCTCAAAAAAAAAAAAATCTGGGGTGAACCTCTCTCTCTTCAACGTTACT
Source organism: Echinops telfairi (assembly GCF_000313985.2). Lineage (NCBI taxonomy): Eukaryota > Metazoa > Chordata > Mammalia > Afrosoricida > Tenrecidae > Echinops > Echinops telfairi. Next base: position 59,315,037 of record NW_022103898.1, read on the forward strand.
TCCAAGAGAAGTCAAAATGTTCCAGAGGACAAATGAAAGGAAATTATATGATTGATCTAAAGGAGAAAAGTGCTTGGATAAAAAAAATTCATATCAATGTGAATGAGGGGAAGGGCAAAGCCCATCTGTAGACAATTGGACATCCCCTTATAGAAGGGTCACAAGGACGAAATGAGCCAATCAGGGTGCACATAACTTTTGTCTAGTTCTTTAACACTTCCTCCTCGACCCCCACTCCCCACTATCATGACCCTACTCTACCTTACAAATCCAGCTAGACCAGAGTATGTACACTGGTCCAGATAAGAGATTGCAACACGGGGAATCCAGGACGGTTAAACCCCTCAGGACCTATAATGAGAGCAGTAATACTAGGAAGGCAAGGGGAAGGTGGGGGGAGAAAGAGGGAACCGATCACAGATCGGCATATAACCCCCTCCCGGGGGAACAGACAACAGAAAAGCAGGTGAAGGGAGATATGCGTAAGACATGAAAAAAAAATTATCAAGAGTTCATGAGAGGGGGAGTGTGGGAGAGGGGGAAAAATGAGCTGATACCAACGGCTCAAGTAGAAAGAAAATGTTTTGAAAATGATGAAGGCAACATATGTACAAATGTGCTTGACACAATGGATGCATGTGTGGATTGTGATAAGAGTTGTAAGATACCCCAGTAAAATGATTAAAAAAACAAACTAACTAAACACAAAAGTAAGGAAGAAAAAGTTGAACTCGAAACCTTATACCTGAGAAAAACTAATTCCCCTCTAAGTTTCAGAGCTTTCCTCAAGTTGTAAGGCCTAGCATTTGTATTTATGCAACCCTTTACTGAGATGCCAAGTTTACTAGCAGCTAGCCCAGAAAACGGGCATATGACATTCATTCTTGCGATACCTCTATGCACAGCCACTGACCTCCAGAATAGAGATGCTTGGAGAGACAACACTTAAAAAACATGCACTCCCTCCACTTCTCTTCCCTTTCTACACATGCCATGACATCAGTACCTATGACTGGCTATCAACTTAATTGAGACCAGAAGGTTCTTGCCCACTTGTTCTAGATTGATAGTTTCCTTGAACATTTTACACTTATGGGCTTAAGGAAAATTCTATAAGGACAGATTAAATTTCCTAGATTCTCAGTGGCAGAGGAAATTTCTTCAGTGCTAAAATCATATACACTATACGCGTTTATTGTTTGTGTTCTTATTGTTAATGTGGGTCAGATACTTTGTCTTCTTTTTCCTTAGATTTCATAGTTCATCTTAATCAATTCTTGGCAAATAGCCTCTTCTCCTTTCAACTTTTGTTCTTCAATTCTACCAGCCTGGCAAAAAACCAATTCTAGATGAATTCAAGTATTTGTCTTCTCTAAACCTACACTCATGCAGCTGAACATCACTGGAGAAAATCATGCAATTAAGCAGATTCATTTTATGATACATTCATAATCACCCAGCTCAAATAGGCAATCAGTAGTTAGTAGGTGTGCCTCGCAATTCTCAGACCCAAATGTTCACATTTCACCTCTCATGCTCAGCTTTCCACTACAGACCCTTGCTCAAACAACACTGAAAAAAATTAAATAAATAAAAGCATAATTAGAAAGGAGCTCCCTCATATTCCCACTACCAAATTTTCAAACATATTGAAAGCACCTTTCTACTATAAAAACTAGTCATTTCACCACCGCAAGGACCGAGATGCCAGTGTTCTCTCCTTGAGTACTGTCAAACTCCCTCTTTCTTATCAAACAACTGTCTCCATATTGAAATAGTAAACAAAACAAAGGCCTTTTGTAAGTCCTTAATCCATTTTAGCAAATTACTTCATTTTTCTAATATCCTTCTTTTGTGATTTTTAAATATTAGCAAAAATTTTTAGCAAATTACTTCACTTTTCTAATATCCTTCTTTTGCAATTAAAAAAAATAATACACCAATACTCTTACACACATTCCACTGAACCTAATAAAATTGCAGTCTTCCAAAAGAATACTTTTCAATTTTTTTCCCTACTCCACATTTCTCTTGCAGTTAACCTTGTTGATCGCTTTCTTATTGTTGAAACATGCCTTTCTCTTGGCATTGGCGACACCACACACTTGGTATTCTGCCTGCCTTTGCAGCTGCTCCATTTAAGTCTCCTGAGGTGCTCCTGCCTCTTCTCTGAACCCCAACTGTCACACTCCTTCAGGGCTGGTCCCAGGCCTCAAACAGGAAACCTCCGGGGCGCCCTGGATTATGTTCCCTCCCTCTGCTCTCCCACCTCACCCTTCGTCCAATTTACGCCAAGCCCTGGCTAATTGTACTTTCAAAATACATTTTGAATGTGTGCCTGCCTCTGTATATCTACTTATGCCATATTCAAACGTCTATCATCTTTCACCAGCTACTTAAAATTTTCTTCTAATTTTATTAGCCAGTTACCTTAATGGTATGCTAATTCTTTCAAGGCCACTGCAATATTTGCAGAAAGATAGAGAACTCTTAACATAAATATAACATCCCAGTTCAAAACTCTTTAATAGCATCCCACTATCCTTAGGCTAAAATCCAATTTTCTCTGCAAAGTCTATGTGGATACCACATGGCGGGCTCCTACCCATCTCTCTCCCACCCTGTCTTTTGTCCTTCAACTTGGCTAGAGCACCTTAGTTTGTTCCTCTGGCATGCTCAATGTTTGCTTACCTTTTGCACAAGCTCTTTCCTCTTCCTGATGATCGCCCCTCAGCCCTTTTCCATTCCTCAGACCTTCGTGTATAATCCATTTCTAAAGACCCAATAAAGATACCTCCTCTCACTCCCTCTTATCACAGTAATATCTATTTAATTGTTTTTGACTCCTTTATCTTATTTTATGATTCATGGAAATGTATACTATGCCTGCTATATACAGCATGTACTAAATATTCACTACTTAATGTAAGTGTGTAATAAGCATGTTTAGAATAAATAATATTTGATGGGTCATAAACATGGGCTGTAGAAATAACTAAGTATAGCTTTTAGTACAGGAAGAAAAACTATAATTTTGTTCTCTTAGCACAAAGCATTAGCAGGCAATTTTTTACATTTAAATGTGTTAGTGTACTTAAATGTTTTTAAAAACCACAGATGGAGGCCTTGAGCCAACAAAGAGATAGTGGCTATTGGAGATTATTTACAAATGGAATCATATTGAGGAAAACAAGTGATGCCACCACTTCTTTGTCTTTAAACATATTTATTATGATTTGCATGAAAGTTTACAGAGCAAATTCATTTCTAATCCAGCAATGTGTGCATGGGAACTTCCCTGGCAATAGGTACAATTCTCACAAGGTGACAGCACTTCACACATTCCTACCTTGGTTTTCCTGTTTTCATTAGCCCATTGTTTCCCCCTTTCTGTTAGTTTACTGGCAACAATTCCCTTTGATTTTGCTTTCAGAGGTCTATATACCTGATTTTTCTGAGGGGCATGTTAGCTTCTCCCATGTGTTATTGTTCACACGACAGATCTGACTGTTATGCAGCTGAAAGGGGGTCTCAGGAGTGGCTTCCGGTCTAAGTTAGAAGAATGTCGAAAGGCCAGCGCTTGGAGGAGCCACACTTTCGCTGTCCAGCCAACGAGAAGTTGTCTCTTTCACAGACAGACTTAGAGGAGAGGTAAAGGAAGTTTACTATTGCCCGAAAAGAGGTCTTCAGCACCTTTGATCTTACTGTTTAAGTTTTCAAATACATGATTCAGGAGTGGTATTTACAGATTTCTTTTAAGTCACTAACTTAGAAAATGTCATCTTTCTTATGATTTTAGATATTTGATATCCCAGGGAAGAAAGATATTTTCAATATAAATGTCAATGTTCATTATCTGTAGTGTACATGCATTTTTACAAAGTTTTGAAAAAGAGAGTAAAAGGTACAATTTTAAGTGTATAAAACACGGCTAACATCTTTTCATGAAAGTATAAATAAAATGCATAAAATATAAGAAGAAAATAAATAAAAGTATTCAATCTATTTTAGAGAAAATGTGTTGCTTTTATTAGGTGCCATCAAATCAGTTCCAACCAATAGTGACCCTATGCACGTACAATGAACACTGCCCAGCCCGGGACCACCCTCCCCATTTCTCCTTTGCTTGTGCCCAGTGTCGCAGCCACTGGGTCAACGCATCTCCTTGAGGACCTTCCTCTTTCCACCGTCCCTCTACTTTACCAAACACGATGTAAGTTTGTCTGTAAAAAGGATGTAAGTATGTAAGATGAAGTCTTAAAATTCTTGTTTCTAAGGAGTATTTTGGTCGGACTGCTCGCCAAACAGACCTCCTTGTCCTTTTGGAAGCCTGTGGAACTTTCAAAATTTTTCTCCAGCACCATAATTCAAATGCATCAATTCTTTTTGGTCTTACTTATTCAATGTCCAAATTAATAAAAGGAGAGAAAAGGGTGTATCTTTAATAGTAAAGGATTCTTGGCTGATTACAAATAGCTGTATCCCCAAACAGAAACACATTGCTGCAGAATTGTTTCCTATTCATAGCAACCGCTGTGAGCACTGACACACATTCCCCTTCAGTCTCAAGGCTGCACTCTACAGAGGCAGACAGCCATACCCTTCTCCCGAGAAGAAACTGTAAGGTTTGAACTTTGGACTCTACAGTTAGCACCAAAATGCTTAAACCGTGGCTCCATCCATATAGCTGCAGAGGTCATAAGAAACCTTGCAATTCAGTCTGGCTAGACCAGAGGATGTACACTGGTACAGATAGGAACTGGAAGCCCAGGGAATCCAGGGTGGATGACCCCGTCAGGACCAGTGGAGTGAGTGGCGATACTGGGAGGGTAGAGGGAGAGTGGGTAGGAAAGAGGGAACCGATTACAAGGAACTATATGTGACCTTCTCCCTGGGGGACAGACAACAGAAAAGTGGGTGAAGGGAGACGTCAGACAGGGCAAGATATGACAAAATAATAATTTATAAATTATCAAGGGCCATGAGGGAGGGGGGAGCGGGGAGGGAAGGGAAAAATGAGGACCTAATGCCAGGGGCTTAAGTGGAGAGGAAATGTTTTGAGAATGATGAGGGCAATGAATGTACAAATGCGCTTTACACAATTGATGTATGTATGGAATGTGATAAGAGTTGTATGAGCCCCTAATAAAATGATTAAAACAAACAAACAAAAAAAATCCCTTGCAATTCAGAAGCAAATGGTAAGGATTCAGTGTGTAATTCTGCCAATAAACAAATTCACAGACATTGATAAAGTAATCTCTTTTTATTTAGAGATATAAATAGCTGTGGCTATTTAATTTTTAAAAGTATGTGTTACAGATGAAACTATTTTCACATCAAGCAATCTTTCAACAAAAATTTAATTGCTTTTCTCTTTTACATGTTCATTAATTTTACCATGGTAATTTAAGCTGTTAATAAATGCTAATTGGGTAACATCCAAATGTCTAGAACCAGTTATGATGGAATTGGTTTTGTAAGACTACCATAAGTATCATGACAAACAACTATTATCAAGTAGTAACTATTTTCCCTACCACCTATATAAACCTGTGCTGTGTTTTCAGTGAAACCGAGACATTTGAGCAGAAAGCGCCTATGGCCATTCATTTTGATTAAGAGTGCTTGAGTCACCATCTGGATGGAAACACAAAACTCTCCACAGAAAGGACATTAACTTTGACACACTGTGTCTGTTCTTCTATTACTCTGAGTTTTCCTTTATACGAAAGCCCACATGCAGGAAGCAGGCGTTCCCAATTGTAAGCCTTCAGGTATCAAACAAAAGTCCTGCATACCCATGCTAACATATAGCATCTCATTGGAACACAAGTTACTGAGCATGCTTTGCTGCTAATGATCCCTAGGGCATTGTGCCTGCCTTTACTTCAGGCTATCAGAATTTTATGAGCACAAACCAATAATAATGATATTTCCTTTTTTGCTTTTTATCCACACCTCATTGCCTTACATTGATTTGCATAAGCAATTTCCACCTTGATAATTGGACCCAAACAATGTGTTGTAGGTTACCTTATGGAAAAGAGCAGTTAAATACTAATCAAGAGAAATCTTTTTCTGTTCAACCATATTTTAGATGATATTAAATTACTCTCACTGGTTCAGTAGGAAGGTGACCCACTTTCTGACATGATTTTAGGGCTTGGGTTTATATCAAACTTAACAATTATCTTTCTTCACAATTTTAATTCCCTCATGTGGACTCATAACAACATGAGGAATGGTACAACTAGGCCCAAATCATTAAAACATTACTGTTTTGTTTGAAAGGAAAAAGCAATAGTATGACATACTAATTATTTTTTTAATAGCTACTGGGCCAATCAATGTTATCTGAGGATTCCATAATTATAGCTTTACTATTTTATTACTGGAGGGGGGGGGGAGCAAGAGAAAAATGTAATTAGTGAGATTGAAACAAATATAAATGAAGTTAAAGGGACTCCGGTAATTTTAAAAGTTCAATCTAAAAGAATCAGCACCTGAATGAGTTACTTTAAAAGTAATCCTGCAACTTCATAGAGAACTAGGTTCTGAACTACAGGAACTCCAATTCTAAAAAGGATGCTACAATAGGGGCAGATCCCAATTTGTTTGTCCTACTTTGTTGATCCCCCTATCAGACTCCTCCACATTAACCTTATGCACTGCTTCCTCTGAGTAAAGATTAATGCATGTGCAACAAAACTGCACAAAATCTAGCATATTAAAGATGTAACTATTACCAAAGGATGTTGTTTGATAGATATTTGTATTGGATTTGGAATTTTTAGTTACAAGAGACATTGCAGAGGGACATGTGAAATCACTAAGAACTTATAAAGAGAGATGAAAAAGAGGAGCAAACTTCCATTACATTTATAATTCCAGTTACCCCCTGAGAAAAGAAAGTAAAAAGCAACATTGAGCACTGAAATGTGTCCAAGTATGGAAAGGATAGGAATGAGGTTAAACTGTACACGATTGGGGTGTTGGAATCAGTAGTGAATAGATACAAAGCTCCCAAAGTGATGTTTCTAGTTGGTCTTTACAGAATGGTCGACAAAGCTGTTGGATGTGTGTATAACAGTCAAAAATGAGGTCTTAAAGGTAGCATTATATGATATATAACTTATGCCCTATGTGCAAGAGAGATTTTCTAGTTATGATAATTCTT
>NW_022103898.1:59322570-59356103 GCF_000313985.2 Echinops telfairi
TTTTTTTTTTTTGCTTCAGCGCTTATTTTAGAAGTGCCATAACCAGATAGTTGGAAATTTCAGACATATCATACCAGTACTGATTCGCCCTGACACAACTAATCCAATCTAATCCCTCCCGAGAGGGGACTGGAGATTACAAAACCGGTGGAAACTGGAATATGTTTATGCAGTAAGTAATACAGTTATTAAGGAAGGAACAAGAATAAAGGGGCTATCACTAAAGTAGCCAAAGAAAACAAAAAAGTTCTATATCTTAATATAAAAGCTACATATACAGTACAAATAATAATAAAATCCCTAAAGTAAAACAACATTAACCAAATGGATAGATTGCGTATGTCAAATTGCCTGTCGTCAGCTCACCTCTCCTCTTGCTACCTTCCACACCCTTTTGAGCACTGTGCAGGCTGGAGGCCTGCGTGCTGCATTTCTCAGAATCTCTTGCTAATTGTCTCCCAGGTAAACGTCTGTCAAATGAGAAGCATGCACAAGAAGAAGGCACTGCTAGTGGCTTCCAGGTTTACAGCTGGCAACTAAGCAAATGAGTGTTATTTTATTGTGTTACCTGAATGCTTTGATTTTATGAAGTCTTCCCCATCTTTATTCTTTTATCGCTCCCAACTGCTTTATAAAACCATATTTGCTATGTTAAATCCCTTTTTGTTTGAAATATTATGTATTATATACCGGATATGGTTCCTGAGTCAGACCTTCGGAGATGGGTACTTACTATGTTTTCCTGTCTTCACTAGGTTAAAAGGCAATATCATTGAGATAAAATTTCCATTAAAATTCACCAAGCAATGTTCAGTTTTTAGAAAATATAATTTAAAACAGATAAAGTCTTAACTATAAAAATGTAAATTATCCATAGTAAAACATGAAATGAATAGATAACTAAAAAGTAAACAAGTGTATATATTTCAAATATTGACAAAAAGAAATAAATCATTATCAAAAACTCTCCATAACAATAAATGCTGGTCTGATTGGACTAAAATTAAGGTACTATATGTCCTAGAAGTCAAATAGAGTTAATATTCAGAATCTAAATCAAAGCTTCAAGAAGAGAAGTGGCATATTACACGGAACTACCAGAAAAGCAAAATTTAGGTGCATAGAAAATGAACAGAAAACATGTTATCATGTTTTTCGTGTGTGGACCATGATGACAAAGCTGCAAATACAAAAATAAAACAACAGAGAATGAATAGAAGAGATACACAGATAGACAGGAAGACAGACGGATGGCCGAACAAGCTTGAGCAGGCTCGAGTGAGACCAGGTGAGTAGGGATGAGGAACGAAAAAAAATAGGAAAAAACATACAATTTTTAATTTGATATTGTCTATAACTGTTAACACAACTAGTGTCTATTTGCAAATGAAACACTTTTTGTCAACAGAAAATCGCCATAGTTATTATGAAAATAATTCATCGTTTTTCCAGCAGAGGTAAACCCTGACAGCCAGCTTTAGCTGTTTCAACAACATGCGAACCAATCCTCCCCTGAGCCCCTTTGGAAAGGAAGCATATTAATATCAACTGGGACCAGTCAACATCATGGCATGAAGCGTCTGTTCAGGAGGTCATCTACAAACTCTACCCCATCCATCTTCATGCTCAGGAGATGATACTTCATCACCCCGACATAGAGATCTACTGTAAACTAATCCAAACTGCTGATGATACACTAAATCAGTTTGAGTGATGAGCATAAATAAAGCTGAACGTGAAGTACTGAAGGATACAGATCTATCTGACCAATGAGATGTCACAATGCAAATGCAATGCAATGTAGACAAACATAGAGTCCCTTACTTGAAAACTAATAGCCAAATCAAGTTTCAGAGCATCAGTAACACAGTAAAACAAGTTTTATATCAGAGTTTAATGTAATGAGAATCAGATGAATAGTTTGTTTCAGATATACTTGATCTGAAGTATATCAAATATACTTCATCAATATAAAAGGATAAATTTAAAATGTACACATTTTGCATACTAAGGAAAATATGACAAAATAATGCAAAAAAGTTGCAAAATAATAACCCTTTCCAAGTAAAATAACTATGATTATTCAATCTGCTGAGCAAATCTATACAGACAGATGAGAAAAAGAATAAAAACTGCACTCAGAAAATGATTTCACATCAACTAGCTACCAGGAAATCAAATTCAATTTGTGTTGCTCTTATAAAAGCTTAGAGATTTTCCAGAACTGTCGTGCTACAACTTCAATGGGGAAAACATAGAAATGGGGACAGCGAAGGACATTCCTCTAGACAGTTGATATTCTTGGAGGGCACTAGGGGAGGGAAAAATCTAACTATGTGATCAGAACAGAGCCTTTCACACCAACAAAATAGGTTTCATGGATTCAGCTATTCTGAAGGTGTCTCTAATGGAAGAAGCTGATCAAAGTAAATTCCAACCACTGCTGGCACAAATCTGTGAAAATATTTTCTAAGGGAAATTATGCTTCAGGAAATTAAAATTTTTCTTTGTTGTGTTGCATATAACTAGCCTTTTCAAAACATATTTAACTCTTGCTTTGTATTTTACCTTTAAAAATTGTGGGAGGTAAATATAGAATTATACTACTAAAATATGACCTGATCTCAAATGTAGTTTATTTAAATTTTAAAATGAAAGCTTACTAAGAACAGATAAGATTGATTGCTCTCTCTGTCTTAGCATAATTGTATTTCAGGTGAACATCAATTTACTTTAAAGGACACTTCTAAGTAGCAGAATGCATCATAAATAATTCATCAATCACAGCTGCTAGGAACATGATTTGCTCTAGCAGATTTCAATGGAATAAAAGTTTTATTTTTCTGTATTTGTATTTACTTTAAAAGCCACTAAGAATCCTCTTTTTCTAAGAATTAACTCCTAAATTTCATACTTCCTACTGTAAATACAGTTTGATAAAATTGTTTATTTCCTTTATTTTGTACAGCAATGCGTTTTCTCATTAAAAATAAAAATTTTAATGATCATCAAATAAATAACAGTCTCTATATATATATCAATAGTGGATCAACAGAAACACAAAATACATGTATCTTAAAATAGTAATAAAATTTTTCTTCACAATATAATGCTCCCAAGGTTATTATCACTTTTTACCTTACATAAACTTCTCAGTGGGGAAAAAAGAGAGAATTAGGCATTCTGAGTATTTTATATCAGTTATTTGGGCTCTTACAATTGTTATTTAAAATGAAAATTAAACATGTTCTCAATCACATAATACTTCAAGCTTGTTCTGGTGCTATTGAGAACACAGTATTTATGTTTCATTTCTCAGACTGAAAGATGATGCTTACCTTTATACATCTTAGAGCTTTCCATCTGATTCAGTAATCGTATATCAGCAATTTCCTAAACTGTAAAACATCTTCATAACATACAAATAAGAAAAAATTTAAGAGAAAACAAAGCAATTTACTTACTTGCAAACCCCTTTGAAATACTGAATGGCCCATAAAATTAGCCAGCATTCTAATTAAAGCAGCACCCTGTAGAAAAAGAATATTTAAAAAAGAAAAGAATTTCAACCTAGTGATATGATTCCAAAATTTTCAGATACCAATCAAAAACAGTCTATTCTTGTATTTTATTCTAAAATATGCTTTAAGTAACACAAAAGCAAGAAAACTTATACTGCTTGGAAGAAGAACTTTGTTTGTTTTGTAGATCTGAAATGTTTATTGATGCAAAACTGATAATTGCAGAATAGAATATTCCTGGAAAGAATATATCAGAACAATAATAAGCTATTATTCAGGTGAAATAAAAATAGTACAGAGCAATCTACAAAGTAAAAATTAGTTCCACTATAAGCTTATAAACTAATAAGGAAGGTATCCTGACATTAATAAGCATAATAAAGTATAAATTTAGAGTACCATAGCTACTTAATGCACCCCTGGCTCAATGAAGAATAGCATAGTTGTGGAACTGGAGACTTAGGAATACTGGCTAAAAGTTCAAACTCTGCACAAGACTGCTGGCCTCAAATACTGACTCTACCACTTACTGTCCATATATCCCTGGGGAAAGTATCTCATTACTCCTCGTCTCACTTCCCTTCTGCGCATATTTCATATTTCAAGATTAAATTCATTAACATATGCAAATAGTTTGAACAGAATCTTAAAAATACTAAGCACCATGTGTTAGGAGCCCCGATAACTCAATGGTTAAGAGCTCAGCTACTAATCAAAAGGTCAGTAGTTCAAACCTACTGACTGTTCTATAGAGAAAAGACCTGGTGATTTGCTCCCATCAATATTGCCCATGGCTGTCAAGTCAAACCAATTCAAAGCAACTTTATAGGCTAGAACTGCCTCACAGGATTTCCAATGTTATGAATTGTATGGAAGTAGATTGATGCCTCTGTGTTGCATAAAGCAGCTGGTGAGTTCAAACTACTGACTTTTCAGTTACCATTCAAGCAGCCTAAGAAATCCAACGGAACAATTCTACGTTGTTCTACAGAGTCGCTATGAGTCAGAATCAACTGTATGACACACGTAAACAATCATATATGGGAGTTAGTCATTAGTATCATATCACCTCGCAAAATAATCTTTGTGCTAGATCTTTGAAAAGCAATGTTTAATCAAATACAAATAAAACAATGTAAGTATAACTAAGGTTTTGAATATAAATATTTAGCAAGGCAGGGAAAATACTTACTAAGCGAGTCTACTCACATTAAGAATCATTATTATAACAGAGTAGAACAAAATTAGTACAAAAAGGCAGGAACGTAATCGACGTGAGATGTTCCAAGCAATGATGGCTAAACCCAGATTAACAGAAACCAACAACAAAAACAAAAGTGGAAAGGGAAAATAGTAAATTAGTTACAGCATGCACTTTGCTTGAGCTAACAATCTTTGTAACTCAAAGAAACACTTGCCCACCAATGTTCATTACAGTGTTATCCACAATAACCAAAAGACAGAAACAAGGAAAACGGGTATGTCCATCAACAGAGAAATAGACAAATACCATGTGACAGACATTCATTGAGTTGTAACTTATAAAGAAAAAGTTCTGATGTGTGCTATGATATGTACGACACTTGAAAAAATTTGCTATATGGCTTATGTTAATACAAAAGAATGTGTATAAATAAGTTATATAAAATATCAAGAATAAACAAATGTTTGGAAACCAACTTTCATTGTGTTGAAGGGGAATGTAAATAGGTATATCTTGAGGGATATGGAGATTTTGCTAAGAGGGATGAAAACAATTAGACATAGATAATGATCTTTTATACAATAATTAAATATAATTAATGTCATTTAATAACACAGGGAAAATGAAATGTTTTATTATATATTTTTATTATATATATTTCATCACAACAGATTTTTAAAAAACTAACATATCCCAATTTTATTTTATTTCATCGTGTCACATATTTTGTTTTTTTATTACCCATTTATTATTTTATGTATTTGCCTGTTTTCTGTCGTCTCGTCACAGAACATGTGCTCCACGGTAGCAGAAATGTATCTATCTCGTTGTTCACACTATCCCTAGGGCATAGAATCTTGGCCAGCAAGTTTTCAGTAAGTATTTGTTTCATGAATGAGTTAATGTGAATATGGACAATCTGTCATTTAAAATTATGATTGTGCTTCATTAAGGCTAGACAGGATTCATTATATTTTTAAAACTCTAGGCAGACTAGAAAGATGTTTGTGATGTGGTAATGATGAAAATAATGATGATGATAATGCTGACAGAAAACATACAGTGTTAAATATTTATCAAAAAGCTTTATACATTTTAATTTATAAGGATCCAATAAATAAGATATATATTTTTAATTTTATTGTATTGGGGTCTCTTACAGCTCTTTTCATAACCTATACACATGTCCATTTTGTCAAACACATCTGTACATATGTTATCATCAGCTTTTTCAAAACATTTTCTTTCTACTTGAGCCTCATTTTTTCCTCCTCCCTCCTCCACCCTTGTTCCCCCATGCCCCCTTGATAATTTATAAATTATTCTCTCTCTTTTTTTCATGTCTACATTGCTGTTGTCTCATTTCACCCACTTTTCTGTTGTCCATCCCCCTGAGATTGGGGACCAGATGTCTAGCATTGTGATGGTATCCCCCTTACTCACCCCCCACCTTTACCCTCCTAGCATCGCTGCTTCCTTTATTGGTCCTGAGGGGGTTATCTATTCTGGATTCCCTGTGTTGCGAGTTCTTATCTGTACCAGTATACAAGTTCTGGTCTAGCCAGTTTTGTAAGATAGAATTGGGGTCATGATAGTGGGGGAGGAGGAAGCAATAAATAACTAGAGAAAGGTTGTGTGTTTCATCAGTGCTATACTGTACCCTGACTGGCTCTTCTCTTCCTGTGGCCATTCTGACAGGGGTTATCCAATTGACTACTGATGGATTTGGGGTCTACCACTCTGCCCTCCCCTCATTCCCACTGATATGCTTTTTGTTTATTTGTTTTGTTTGGGGTCTTTGAAGCCTGATACTGATCCCATCAATATGTCACAATCACACAGGCGGGTGTGCTTCTTCCATGTGGACTTTGTTGTTTCTCAGCTAGATGGCCGCTTGCTTTTCTTCAAGCCTTTAAGACCCCAGACACTACATCTCTTGATAGCCGAGCACCATCAGCTTTCTTCACCACATTTGCTTCTGCGCCCATTTGTCTTCAGCAATCATGTCGGGGAAGGTGAACATCACAGAGTGCCGTGCTAGTAGAACAAATTATTCTTGTGCTGAGGGAGTACTTGAGTGGAGACCCAATGTCCATTTGCTACTGTAATACTTTATAAATAAATATATGTATAGAGTTCTATTCCCCTGTCATTGCATATAAATGTAATTACATATATATACATACCTGTAAATCTATCCAAGTTTTCAAAGCTAATAATTGATAGAGCCAGGAACCGGGAAGTCTGATCTAGTCTACATATCTACCTCGGAAAACACAAAAGACCCTGCTATTGACAGCAAACACTCCCTATATTGAGTCATCTCCTAAAGATCAAAAAAATTATTCACCGAAACTTTCACACAAAAAAGCAGAGACTGATAAATGGATATTAGTTCATGTCTTACTTGTAAAGACTATACTATCAGAAAGCACAAGATCATTTTTTATAATAATTTCATAAAACAACTAATTAGTTCAGTTATTTTGAAATGAAATATATATATATAATGCTCAGGTCACAGGTAATATATAAGAAAATGAGTTTACATATCTTTTATCCCTCCTGGCCTTTCCTTGCCTCTGTTAAAGAGTCATTTCATTCTGAAAAGGCCTACGCTTCAACAGAGAGGTAACAAAGAACGTACAAATGGTTAACAGGGTTAGAATTAAAGACAACACTGTTACCGTAGATTTTAGAAACAGCAAGTAAATTCATAGAAAACCTCCTAGTTTCCTCAAAACATATATCTTATACTCAACATGTTTCTACCCCAGCAACAAATGGTTACATTCAGTGATTTAACACACATCACTTGAGAAAGGTCCTAAGGCAGGGTGTTACAGAGCCATGTGATTCCCAATATTATGTTACTTTACCATATGCTTTACACTTTGATAAAAAATTAGGAGGCATATTATTTTATTTTAGTAGATCATAAAAATGAGAAATTGATAAAATGCATGAAAAGAACCATCCACGTATAGGGCTACAAATTAAGGTACACCTGTGATATCACGATACGCTTGCCTGCCTCTTTAGAGACCATTCATTCCAGCATTAGGGGTATAATGAAGTGATCGGCTGTCACTACTGTGTGCTGTCAGTTTCTTGTACTGTGGTGGATTGCATGTTGCTGTATTGCTAGCAGTCAGGTCAAATACCAGTAGGATCACCTGAGGTGAAGAGTTTTCAACAGTTTCCAGACTAAGAACAGGCTACAAAGAAGAAATCAGCTGTCAACTTCTAAGGGATTGGCCATGGAAAACCTTGTAAATATATAGTAGCAGAGCATTGTGAGCTACACGGAAAACCTTATGATTAGCAGGGGGACATTCACAGCTATAACACAAGATGAGGAGCCACTCAAGCTAGAAGTCATTCAAAATACGACTTCAGAAACGCTGCCTTCTCAAAAGTACGGCTGAGCATGACAATGTAGATGGAGCAAAGCTTGCAAGACTAGCAGCTGATGAAGCATGGCTCAAAAGGAGAAGCCGAAGCTGCAAATATGTATTAATCATCATAACATTACATATACGACGTTGTTTGAATCTAGGAAATTTGAAGTTCTCAAAAAGTAAGTGGAAAGCAAAAGGATGGATATCCTAGGCATTAGTGATCAGAAATGGTTTAGCATTGACCATTCTAAATCAATCCTATGGTTTACCATGTTAAGAATGTCAAAGTCAAAGGAAATGACATGTGTATTGTAAAAAGAGGATTTTTACATCCTGACCAAGTGGGATTCATACCAGGGATGATGGGATGGTGCAACATTTGAAAAATAATTAATGTAAAACACCATGTTAACAAGAAAAATGATAAGAACCATATGATTATATCAACTGATTCAGAAAAAAGCATTTGATAATATAATATCCAACACCCATTCCTAATAAAACTTTCAAGAAGACAGGATTGGAAGGGAAAATTCTCAATACAGTAAAGGCCATATACAAAAATCCAATGGCCAATACTACACTCATTGGAGAAAAGCTGAAAACAGTTCCTCTGAATATGGGAACCTGACAAGGATGTCCTTTATCTCCACTCTTATTCAACATTGTACGAGAAGTCCTAGCCTATTAATACCCTAAGACAACAGCGAGAAATCAAGGGAGTGCAAGTGGCTAAACTAGAAATGAAACTGTCGCTATTTATAGATAATGTGATTTTATATATTGAGAATCCCAAGTATCCACAATAGGATTACTGAAAACAACAGAGACGTTCAGTGGTAGAGCAGGAGACAAGACTAACAAGCAGAAGTCAATGGGATTCCTATATTCCAGAGAGGGAATGCCAAAAAGATTTCAAGGAAACAATATCATTCACAACAGCCACACAGAAGCTGTTTACTTAGCAATAAATCTAATAAAGAATAAAAGACTTGTATGAAGAAAACTACAGAGTATTACTACAAAAGACTAAAGGGGATCTACGCAAATGGAAGAATATCCCATGTTCATGGATTGGAAGACTCTGCATTGTGAAAACATCAATATTAACCTAAAGCAATCTACAGATTCAGTGCAATCGTCATCCAAATCCCAGCATCATTTTTCAAAGAAATGGAAAGAAATTACTACCAACTTCATTTGGGGAGGAAAGAAGCCCAGGATAAGCTAAGAACTCCAAAAAAGAAGAAGAAAGTAGGTGGTCTTGAATTTCCTGACCTCAAAACCTATTATACAGCCCCAATAGTCAAAACAGCCTGGTACTGGTATAATGATTGAAACACAGACCAAAAGATCGGACAGAAAACACAGAAGTAAAAACATTTGCATACAAGCAATGATTTTTGACAAAGGTCCAAAAAGCATTAATTGGGAAGCAGATACCCTCTTGAATAAATGGTGCTGAAACATTGGATATCCACCTGCAGAGAATGAAACATAGCCCATATCTCACCACATGCACAAGGTGGATCAAAGACCTGAATGTAAAACCCAAAGCTATCAGGGTCATTTATGAGACAACTGGGGCAATTCTAAGTGCCCTAGGGCAGGGAATATATGGGATATCAGAGATAACAAACCAAGCACACTCTGTAGAAGATAAAATAGATGAGTGGGACCTATTAAAAATTAAACACTTATGTACATCAAAAGACTTCCTTAAAAGAGTAAAGAGACAGCCCACATACTGGGAAAAGATATTTAGTAGTGACACAACAAACAAAGGACTAATTACTAAAATCTACAGTATGTTACAAGGATGACATTCAAAAGGCTAATAAACACCTGAGGAAATGCTTGTGGGTCACTAGCCATCAGAGCCCCCAATAAAATAATTCAAAACAAGCGAACATAACCAAAAAAAAACAAAGTCAAAACAACCACAAGATACCACCTAACACCCAAAATCTATAGCCCAATTAAAAAAAAAAAAAAAAGAACAAAAAGACTGAGAACAACAAATGCTGGAGAGGGTGTGGTGAGATTGGAACTCTTATCCACTGCTGGTGGACTTGCAGATACGTACAGCCACCGTGAAGGGGATCTGATGACACCTCCAACAGATGATAAATAGACAACATATGGCAGTAGTAAATCCATTCTGATAATATGCCATTATGGTAAGGTGCAGAAAATCCAATGTAATTCATCAAACAGGTGTCTGAGTTGTTTCTTGGAAGTAACTTACCATATTCGTACCTTCTGTATCATAATTATGTGATATGCTAAACCATAATGAATAAAAACCAATTGTGAAAAAAACAAACAGATGACAAATGAAATACCATATGATCCAGCAATACCATTACTGGGCACATACCCAGAGCAAACAAGAAGCCAATTACAACAGATGTTTGCTCCCCCATTTTCATTGCAGCATAGTTTACTATAGCAAGAATCTGGACAGAGCTAAATTCCCACCAGTAGATGATTGCATAAAGAAACTCTGGTATATATGAACAATGGAATCATACGCATCCCTGAAAAACAGCTATGAATCCATGAAACCCCTTAGATGTGGAAGGAACTGGAAGGCACTATGCTGAGTGAAAGTAGTCAACACGCATGGACAAATACTTATGAGACCGCTGCTGTAGGAAACAGCAACCAAGCTCAGACTTGCAGGGAATCGATTCTGTGGACGGAGAGCCATACAGCCTGGTAGAGGGCTGACCGGTGCCAATGAACCACACACCCGCGATTCTAGTTTTCCTAAGCTCACGAGGCTTGAGGGTGCCTCACATCAACTGGGATCAACTGGTCAAGCGGGTGGAGGTGTCTAATAAGAGGCTGACTTGTTAATCTTTGATGAGGTTCTCCCCGGACAGGTAGACAGCCCTATCAGAGAGAGGAAACCAAGCACTGAGGTGCATGGGGACACTGAATCCTGGATCTTCAACTAGAAAAGCCATGATAAATGAAGAAAAGATGGAAGTGGTCAAGAGTCCATCTTCCTTAGATCCACAATCGATGTTCATGGAAACAGTTGTCAAGAAATGAAGAGACATACTGCATTGGACAAAAATACTATAGTGGAATATGTAATATATACTGTTATATATGGAGCCCTGGTGGCATAGAGGTTATGTGTTTGGCTGTTGACTGCATAGTTAATAGTTCAAAATCACCAATTACTGCTCAGGGTCCAAATGAGGCTTTCTGCTGCAATAAAGTGTTATAGCTTCAGAAGCCACATGTGCAGTTCTACCTTGTCCAGTGGGTTGCTGTGAGTCTGAACCAATTCAATGGCAGTGAGTATATACATATGTTTGTATGTATGTATATATATTCAATTGCATATGTATTATAGATTATCTCCTAAGTGAGACAAATTCAAGCCTTGATTTGCAATACTTGGACTGTAGACTGCAAGGTTGGCAGTTCAAACCCAGCAGCCATTCCCCAGGAGACAGATGAGGCTACCTGCTCCTGTAAAAATTCATAGCCTGGTAAACTCAATAGAGGGTGCCCCTGTTGGAATTAACTTAATAACATCGATTTATTTTTTCCTGGGCACAATATCGAATGATACGGGAAGGATAAAAAGAAGACAGAAGGTACACAGATTCAACATAAGAGAAACGATTGTTTGACTTTCCATCATTGAAAGAGGTAGAGTGTGATCGGGCACTGATTGTACTGAAGGGAGAAGCACTGAAGGTATGGGTGAAAAACAGGCTCCTGGAATGGAAAGGGCAGCAATCAAAATAGTTTTGCAGACTCATCTAACTCTGGAAGCACTTACCGTATATACTCGTGTATAAGCCGAGTTCTTCAGCACATTTTTAATGCAGTTTTTGTGGTAGAATTAGGTACCTCATATATTCAGGTCAACTTACACTTGAGTATATACAGTACTAATCTGTGCCACGAAATCTGGTAGTTAGCTAACTAGCCGAAGTACAGGAAGAAATATGTGTCTGCCATAAGAATAAACAATTCCAAAGAATGCAGAATTGAATGTAGAATGTAGAAATTAGCAAAAATATAATGAATATCACATTCAAGCACATTGTTGCCAGAGATCATTTGAAAATAGAGCTGTCCATGGACAGGGGGCTACCAGAAATTCAAGCCAGCTTAAGAAGACAATGGGGAAAAAAGCCTATTGTTGCTGATATTAGATGGATCTTGGGCTGGAAGACCAGAAAGATGTTTACGTGTGATTTTTCCAAGCAAAGATGGCTAGGTGGATCGTAGAAAACTACAAATGCCATTGTGAAGAAGGGGAATTCAGAACCAGGACATAGACCAAAAGGCAGCATTCATAAAGAACAAGGGAGTATTGGATGATTTCTAACAAAGAGAAGCATATGTTGGGCTTGTATCCTTTTACTGGATCTATTCAATCTCTGCTGAGCAAATAATCTGAGAAGATGGACTATATGGAAAACAATTCAGCATCAGGATTAGAGAAAGGCAGATTAACAACCCATGATATGCACACAGTCCAGCTTCAGGAAGTGATGAGGACTTGAGTCACTTGCTAGTGACTATTAACCACTGCAACCTTTAGTGGTACAGACTGCAACTGAATGTAAAGGAAACAAACACCCTTACAATAGTACCAATAAACCACATCATCATAAACGAAGAATCGACTAATGTTATCAATGATTTTATTTTCCTGGGATACCAAATCAAGCTCATAGAAAGAGAAGCCAAGAAATTAAATAACACGCCAAATGAGGCAAATCTTATTCAAAGTTTTCTTTCCAATGAGAAACAGCCAAGATGTCAGTGTGAGGACTAAGGTAACCCTCACTTAAGCCCCGGTGTTCTCAGTCGTCTCACGTGCCTGTGGAAGATGGACAATGAATAAAGAAAGCAGCAGAACAATTGGTCAATTGGGGTTAGGATGTTGATGAAAACTATTGACAGTATCATGAAATTCCAGAAGGAAAAAAAATGTCTTAGATCAAGTACAGCCAGATGCTCTTTCTTTAGAACTGAGGGTGGCAAGAGAAATCTGCTATACTTTGGACCTGTGGTTAGGAGCAAGAAGCCTCTGGACAAGGACACTATGCTTGTAAAGTGGAGGGGCAGCTGTAAAGCATGGATTGACCCAGTGGCTGCAACAGGGAGCTCAGAGTAACTGTGAGGCTGGCGCAGGACTGGGTAGTATTTCATTCTGCTGTTCCCGGGTTGCTGGGACCAGGAACGGACTCAATGGCAGCTCACAACAAGTACCTTGAACAAATATAAACAAGCCTTCAAGAAGACATCGCAATCCATGCAAAACGTTCGAACTGTGGCGCTCTGGATTGTAAGCAGTCACCACCAGCCACACGTATTGCCCTGGACTCGATCTATTCGCCGTAACAGAAGCTTAATTACAATGGTCGCCTGGTTCTCCTCGGAAGGCGGCACCCCCTCTAATAAGTCGTTTCCTACCAGTTTAGATTTTGACCAGAGAACTGTAAGAACGACATACACACTCAGCCTGCCCGGGACAGACTGCTGTAGCCAATCAAGAGAAGCAAGAAAGTATTTTTATTCCTTGTTACGCAGATTGTTTCCGGTACCACAAGAATGTTAAAGCGATGCCACACTCAGGTCCCAGGAAGCTCCACTGCAGAAGTGTCTGGAAAACGTTTCATTTACCACCAAGATTCTTCCAAAATTTTATTCACAAATCAACAAACGATGAGCTGGACAAGTCATAGAATTTTACGAGTCTTCTGATATATTTTTCCTCCCACAAGTTTGACAATTTTTTTTCCCATTCTTTTGTGCCCTCCTCCTGATTTCGGCACACTTGTGTAAGCTCATGACATAAAAGCATTTATGATTCAATCTTGGGACCTGGTTAGAATTCCCTTTAGGACCTATCATTTCTGCTCCTTGAATTTCCTTGACAAGCTTCCCTCCTATACATTTCCAATCTAATCTGCCCACCCCAAGGCTGTAAACTGTCAGCTTTGCAGCACACCTAAGCCTGGCCATCTGGGGAGTGAGACTTCCAATATCAAGCAGTCAACTCAAACTTCCCTTCAGAACAGAATCCCCGTCTTCAGATGATTTAAATGCTTCCCTCGAGGTAATGATGACTTGGTCTCTTGACAGACTATAAAAACTATCAATTTAGCATCATCTAATGATAAAAAAAAATCCTTTCTAATCGTAAGGAATGTGCTGGGTTGTCAGAGCCCTGTTCTAACAGGAAATAGAGCCTAGAAATAATATCAATATTTTAAAAGTTACATACTATCACCACTCCACTAATTGAGACTTAATTAACTCCTAGACAACATGTCTACATTGCGCACTTGGGCATTTTAAAGTCTCCAGAGTAGCATGCACTCTTCTATATTTAATGTTGCCTTTTCTTTCCAAAGCAAAAATGTAAAAATCCCTATTTCACAGAATTTTATAACCAGATAGGCTCTCCAACTGTTTCATGAAGCCAGCATGTAGTAAGCACCTGCTATGAGCAACTACTGGAAGCATTTATTAACCACCACGTCCTTTGTCAAGATTTCTTAAAGCATGTGTTCACCAAGTAAGTAGTGTTTACAAACTTGTAATTCATATTCCCTTGTCATGCAAAGTTCCTACCCCAATAAAAGAAAGTGAACATTTGGGAAGCCTAAGTAGCTGTAGGGGATATAAATGCACTTGTTTCTGTAAGATTTTTGAAATCTTGAGATTAATTCGTGAACATTCACCACTATGTTAGCTGAACACAGGTTCAGGGAAATAGAGTGCGGGAAATGACTTTTATGGGTTCTTTTTTTTTTCAGGTTTCAAAAAGAATAATACACAACAGTTTGCTTCTAAAATATTGATCATGTAGTAATTTTTATAACTGGAGAAATCCTCTTCGTGTGGCTTCATAAAATTAATTTTATTCTACAATTTTAAAAATTGCATGGATGTCAGTCTTGCAGGCATTAAATTATTAAATAATTAAAAAATTCCAGGGAAGGAACTGTGTCCTCATGCCCTCATTCCCCCTATCTCCAGTGCCTCTTAGTAAGGAGGTGCTCCCTTATGATATTAAATAGGAGAGACAAAGAACAAGTATCTATGCACATAGAAGCAAGTACTTTGGGTTCTTGCAAACTTGATACTCAGCGAGGATATATAGTCTATTTCTGTACTGGTATACTTCAGAGTTAAGTAATCACATTTTTAAAAAGAGAGCTTCTCATTTATTCTTTTACAGATACTTATTAAGCAAGGTGGCATGCCTATTATCCTGTAGAATATAAATGAAGATGTCACAAGTCTCTGTCCTCATGGATCTCAAGACCCTATGTCAAAAAAATGATAAGATGCAAAACAGTATTAGATAATGAGATGCAGTCAATGTACAGCCCTTCTAGCAACAATTTCTTATGTGGAGTATTGTAATTCTAGACTCTATTCCTGTGACTATAATCCTACTTTAGAAGGACTTCTATGCTAATCTAATGGACAGGATTGAGCTGGAGTTAAGTCCTAAATTTAGTAGAGGGTATGAATCAAGTCAAGGCCTTTGTTTCCTTGGGATTATGCTCTGCTAACAGACACAAAAACACAAACCCCACCATACCCATCCAAGCTGTTCCTCTTTGTATAATAAGAGCCATCTCTGTACAGAGAGAAATCCCAGGACCAATGGATGAGAACATTTGCGATCTCTGCCTGATGAGGTAGGGCACCAGAGTCTGTAGCATGGAGAATACGGAATAGAGTGAAAGACCCAGTCCAAGATCTGAGGCCAAGGCAAGGAGCTCATGAGACTGAACAGAGAGGGTAGAAGCATCAAGCCCAATGAAACTGTGAGGCAGAGCTGTGCTTCCTGAGCCACGGAAGCAGAAGCCAAAGACCAGAGAGAGACTTGGTTGGTGGCTGAGAAGTGTTGGTCTGGACCATGACTCTCTCCTTACTCTTCACTGATATCCTGATTTGTGCTAACCTATTAACTTCCCGCTAACCTATTGACACAGTGGATACAACGGGTTAAAGCATAGGATAGCTCAGGGTGGGCAGTGTTTCGCTCTGTTCTGTATAGAAGTGCTATGGTTCAGAACTGGCTCGATAGCCCCTAACAACAAAAACAACCCTAATCCCAAACCAACAACAACAAAACCTCATTGCCATCCAGTCAATTCTGACTCACAGTGTGACCTTTTGGACAAGTCAGAACTGTCCCTATGGGCTTCTGAAACTCTGACACTTTAAAGGGGGAGAAAGCCTTATCTTACCCCCAAGGAGTGGCTGGTGATTCCAAACTTCTGACCCAGAAGTTAGCAGCCCAGTGCAAACCCACTATTCTAGGATGGCTCCTGGAACTTCCCTAATGAATTCCCATAGTTTTGTCTGGTGTCCTGTGTAATCATTTCAATAAATCCTCAAACCTAGCACAGAAGTAGAGTACTCTGAGTGGTACAGCAGTGTCAGAATATGGTAAAGAAGGATGGGCTGGGAAGGAGGTAGCAGCTTGTCTGAACCAGGCCTCATGGCAAAAGGGAAGCCAGGGAGGCCAGACACAATAACCTCCACACCGTTTTACACAGATGAATGACAAAAAAAATAAAAAACAACAGTGAAAGATGATTATTTCTGGATAAATGAAGGATTAAAAGGTTTTAAGTAGTAGTAATTGTATTGAATGTTGCAGAATGGGAGGAATCCTGTAAATAAAAATAAAGTATAAATAAATATACAACGGCATGAAGATGGCAGAAATGGCCTTTGTAGTACCATGCATATGTGGAAGTAGAAAGCGCACATACTGAGCATGATTAGTATGATCAGACTACTCCAGGAAGTAAAATCACCCAAGCAAAATGGTTGCAATGAGAATAAAAAGAAGAGGTATGTTTAAGGAAAAAAACAAAGATAGTTTTGAATTATAAAATCTGAGTGCTGGGACGGTGCTATTAGAAAATATAAAGGATGGAAAAGGAAGTGCTATTTAGGTGCCTACAGTGCATATTTGAAACACATGTGGTTTGAAGAATGGGTAAGGAACTTTAGAAACAGAAGAAAATGGGAACATGCGAATGAGATTATGATTGAAGACACAAATTGGGTTTTGAAGTGGCTAAGATTAGCAACAAAACAGGGCCGGAGTCCAAATACAGACACAGAAACCAGTCTTATAACCAATCCACAGGTGCTGCGTTACTGGCACTTGAGGACCAAGGATAGCCTCTCAGTAGATGAATGCACTATGCTTGTGACTCAAGGGAATCAATAAGGAAATGGAATTAAGTGCAACGAATGGCATATTATGTTAAAAACAGAAGTGTGGGTAAGAAGTGGTATCATACAAGATATCATTTAAGAATAAATATTTTGAGTTTCATTGAAAAAGATTACTAAGAAAAGACCACAGTAGATCACTTTTGTGAGAGATCTTTGTGTAAGCTCATGGATATGAAAAACAAATTGAAACTAAAAAAAGAAAAGAGAAGGAAGGAAAAGGAGCCAGAAATACGTTCAAGTAAATGTTGCTCCTTTCTTTTAAAATTATGGGAGAAAGTCTTGTGAAAAGAAGATCTGATTGTGATGAAGACTGAAGATGCAGCACGGCAAAGGGTTGGAACCAGACTCCAGAAAAGGCAAGTAAGAACAAGATCAAGGTTAGTCTTGGAAAAGATAGCACAAAGGCATAACAAAAAGGAAGTAAAAATATATGGGGAACTTTGATGTGTAAAATTAATAAATTATGATCATATATTGCATGGGCTAAACTGTTTGCTTAATCAAGCTAGACTCTTCTTTTGCCCAAATCACCATCATAGAATCACTGTCATAAACAGTTCCCAGATGTAAAAGATTCTCAATAAAATACCAGTTAGCTAACTGATTGATGGTCTCTTGCTTCTCAACAATGTAGACTAT
The DNA here is from genome assembly GCF_000313985.2 of Echinops telfairi. NCBI lineage: Eukaryota > Metazoa > Chordata > Mammalia > Afrosoricida > Tenrecidae > Echinops > Echinops telfairi. The sequence continues at coordinate 59,340,594 of NW_022103898.1, forward strand.
GTGGTCACGGGTTTAAGAAAGTTTGAAAGAGTAACAATAATTTTGAACTAACTCCAGTGAGAAGTTAGTAGAGATTCAAAAGAAGTACAAAAGTCATAAAAGTTCAAAATGCATAAATCCTAGTTGACATTATTAATAACGTATTCAATATTTATTAAGCACTTATTATATCACCAGTGCAATAGTGTGATATAATATTATAAATACTATAAACTTTATTTTCTGGATCAGAAAATTAAAGTTTAGAAAGTTGTACAACTTACCCAAATTGACACACAGTAAGTAATGGAGCCAAGATTAGAAGCTCACATATATGCATCTCCAAAATTGGTAATCTTGAGCACGTTAGAACAATTATTTTCACAAATCAAAATAGTTACAGGATTCTCTCTAGAAACACTGTTTAGAATCAGTAAGGTTTCGATGGAGGGCTATGAAGGGGAAATCTAATTCAATGGGATAAGAATTGATGTAGTTGAACAAGATGCCTAAGATTTTTAATGGAACAGAATCTATAAATAAAATAGATGAAAAGAAAAATACAGGGCTAACAAAAGTGAACATTTTGACTGATCAGATGCTATATGGGCAGCTAGAGATGATGCAATTACCCCTCTTACACTTCCCACTGCCATCCCTACCATAATGAAGGCCAGCTAAACTTTCCACTAGTTGCCACCAGTCAATGGCTGAGCACAATAGAGGAACTAAACCCATCTCAAACTCACTGCCATTGAGTCAATTCTGACTCATAATAGCCCTGTAGGACAGAGGAAAACTGTTCATCTTTCTCCCTAAGAGCAGCTGGTGGTTTCAAACTACTGACCTGGCAGCGATCAGCCCAACATGTAACCACTGTACATACAACCAGGGAAATAATCCAACTAAGGCAAGTTAATTCCAGGGGCTCGAGTGACTCTTCCAACCCTCGCTTAAGGACTCCTCATTGGCTTCTTCGAATGTTTATGCAATTGGACCACAATCTGAAAGCCTTATGAACCATTATTCCTTCCAACCATCTCCTTGCACAGGCAATCAACCTATATTGTGAACACAAAATTCTCCCTGCTTTTTACTGCTTCTTTCCAAATAAATCTCTTTCCAATCATAGTATCTACTTCTTAGTAGATCTGAAGTAACCTAGTAAAGCAATTGTAAATGCTGAGTCTCAAACAAGTGTAGACTGTTGGATGACAGGTAACTAAGTTAGTAAAGAGTATGTTCTAGAACAGGGAAACCACACGCAAAGACCAGTTTTATTCTTCTACTCTTCTCAGACAGTCTGTTGGCTGGCAAATCTTGCATACTACAAAGGTGTTTGCCTTATGGCTTGAACCTCCTTTTAATGAGAAGGTTAGGGAAAATTTGTATCATTATGTTCAGTTAGCCTATGGGACAGACTGAGGCAAAGGTGTTAGGTAATTTCTTCATATTTGCAGAAGTACAGTCTAATAAACACAGTACTTCCTGAAACTTTCCTCCAGACCAGCTTTCTTCCACTTGGATGAGTTCTTCAATTAGACACAGAGACTTATGAAGTGAGATTTTCTTATCATCTGAGTTGTTGAGAGATCAGGCTATTGATTCTAAAGGCAAAGTAGATTTTAAAATGTAAATTTCCAAAAGTTGTCATTGCACTAAACCTAGATAAGTGTGAAGATAAGCTGATGTTCAAAAGTAATTTTCTATTAAAGAATGACTGTGTTCTGGAATAAAGCATATCTTAAATAATTCTCCCTTTTAGACATGCTTTATTTTTAAAGAATAGAATAGATATATTTGGTTTTATATTTCTCCAAGGTGAAAAAAAAGAGAATAATAGAAAGAAATACCTAATCCCACTCACAAATTTGTTACCATAAAGGAAGGATGAGAGACAAAGTAGATGAAGAAGAAAAACAACAGAAATTAATTTGGCATAAGAAAACAGAATGCATGCATGCCCCAGGGTCCCAGTCTTTAGCCTGGGAGTGATCTCTGGATTGCTAATTTATCTACCTTTATCTCCACACAGCTGAGTTATTCCAAGTGTCTCAGTGAAAATCCCACAAGAATTTCTCCTTCATAGATCCATCTTAACATTATCACGTGAAGTTTCATATTACAGTCACCTTTATAATTATGTAGAAAATGTATAATGCTTTTTGTCATTGATAGATACCATTTAGTTGACCCCTGGCTCATAGAAATTTCACGTTTAGGACTTTTTTTTCTTTGTTATTATCTTTATAATGCTGTATTGCCAGATCTTTCTTCCAATGTTCAGTGTAGGATCAAACCTCCAACCTTTAAGTTAGCAGCCGATTAAAAATTGTTTCCAAGGGACTCTTCAGGACAGAGGAGAGCTGCTTCTATGGTTTCAATACTGTAACTTTATGAGAAAAAATGCCTCATCTTTCTCCCATGGAGCAGCTGGGGTTACCTTGTGGTTGGCACTTCAACATATAACTACTATGTCACCAGAGCTCTTTTATCATTTATATTCACTCACTCACTGTCATTGAGTGGATACTGACTCAGCGACCCTACAGGACAGGGTAGAATTGCCCCTGTGAGCTTCTGAGACCATAACTCTTTATAGGAGTAGAGCAGCTCATGGTTTCGAACTGCCGAACTTTTAGATCACAGCCCAACTCATAACCACTATCCCAACAGGGTTAGTGATAATTTATATTATAAAATTTTATTATAAACAGCTGGGTTATTGCCTACTTATACAAGAGAGCATCAGAAAGTTCATGGGAAAATGGAATTAAAAGCTAGAGTTGCCCGTGGAATTGTTGACTCTTCCTTATCTATAAATATAACCTCCACATATATAATCCTCCATATAACTTCTAATTCGTCAATGTAAATAATACGTAATACAATATAATCACCGCATATGTATTTAAAAGTAGTCCAAGTATAAGGAAGACAAAAAAAGAATTGATGTACCATATAATTAGGTAAAATTAGGTGCCTTGGCTATTATTTGGGTCGGCTTATACTCGAGTATATACCGTATTTGAACTATCGGGCTAGTGACCAGTACAGAAATTACCACTTACTGCCAAAAGAACAGACAAATCTGTCTTGGACAAAGCGTGGTCAGAATGCTACTTAGAAGCGAGGATGGGAAGACTCTGTCTCACCGATTTTGGGCATCAGGAGACACCAGGCCCTGGAACAGAACATCGGGCTTGGTAAAGTAGAAGGTCAGTGCACAAGAGGCGGACCTGAAACAAGCTCGAGTGACACAGTGGCTACAACAACGGGCTCAAGCACAGTAACAATTGGGAAGATGGTGGAGAACAGGATAGTGTTTTGTTCGATTGTACTTAGGGAAAGAGCATTCCAGACAAATAGTAGAATATAGATGCATTTGGAAAGTTAAAGTTTAGAAGAGAGTCAGGAGCTAACAGCCAGCAGGAACAAGTATAAATGGAAAATATGCACACAAAGTATGAAGAGCAAGTCTGGGATATTTCAAGATTTATTGAGTAAGGGAATTAAAATCTCCAAAACTTGTTATCAAGTCGATTTTTACTCAGAGTGACCCTATCGGATAGAGCACACCTGCCCCAGGGGTTTTCTGTCACTAAATGTTTGTGAGAGCAGAAGCTTCATCTTTCTCGAAGGGAGCAGCTGCTGGTCTCCAACGGCTGTCCTTGTGGTTTGCAGACTAATGTGTAACCCCTGCACCACCTGGGCTCCCTGGGAGAACCCAGCAAGAGAAACGAAGGAGAAACGGACAGTGAAATTGTTAACAAGGACGACAGAAATCCAGTTTGTTTCAGAGGAGATGGATCGTGATTCTAGAATGTGCTGGGAAAGAAAGTCAACTCAGGCGAAGTGCCCTGAAGTTATATTTTGATATTACAAGAGAGACAGGGCCAAACAGTGAGACGGAAAACAGAACCAGTTTTGATTTTTGTCATAAAACTTCTAAATTTTTATTAGGATTATATTAGCTCCATAGATAGACTTTGGGGAAAATTGACATCTATACATATATTTTTAAAAATAATTTTCAAGTTAAAAAGTTTTTGGCCTCCCTTACAATTTTTTTCTTTTTTAAAAATTTTAGTGAGCTATATTTAACACATCCTATAATTCAATAGTTCAATCATATTAGTAAGGCCTTAATATTAAGAAGTCTTAAAGGGCTGGGCTTTAAGACATACAAAGGTTGCTCTAGTGGCATAATAGTTAACCTACTAGACTGCTAACTTCAAGGTCAGAAGTTCAAATCTACCATATGCTCTGCAGAATAAAGATGAGGCTGTAACCTCCGGTAAAGATTTACAGTCTCAGAAATCCTAGGGAGAAAATTTACTTTATACTATATGGTTGCTGGTATGAATCAACCCAATGGCAGTTGATTTAGTATTTTGGTTAAGAGAATGGTAAAAGAATTGGAGTTTTTCACAATGATGCAAAAATATAAAATAGTTCAGATTAAGGGAGATGAAAATCAAGGGAATATCTAATATTAAAATATTAATGCATGTTTTCTGTTTGTAAGAATTAATGTGTCAGGAGGAAATTTGAGGATTTAATAAAGAGAGGATGGCTTTGCATGAGAAATATCCTTGAATGTATAAGAAAGAATGTTACAGCACACATTGGAGTATTTGGCCTAGATAAAAGAAGATATCCCTCACTTTCATAAAAAAGAAAAGAAAGCAGAGTTTATGGAATGTGCAGGTAGGATTATAGGTTTGATATGAAAGAATTTTGAAATCTTTGTTGTTTATATTATTTAGTGAAATAAGAAGAATATCAAGAATATCAATAATTCAAAAAGACTCTTTAAAGAAAAAGAAGAAAATAGGTCTAGAGAAAATGTAAATTGACTTGGAATATGTGTGCATATACCTTATAATTCAGCAATTCCATCATGAGAAAAATGCAAGCATAAGGACGCATATAAAAAGATATACTTGCAATATTGTTTCTAATTTTAATATCTCCTAATAGATGAAAGTTTCACACAAATTTAGGCCGATCAATATGAAAATTAATTTATAAGTTGGTTTTTCATATTGTAAAATATTATACAAGTGTAAACATGAATGACAGAAAATATGGATGAGATACATTTGCAGTCTCTTCACTGGTTAAGGAAGGAGCTCTGGTGGAGCCATTGGATAAACACTGGGCTGCTAACCAAAAGGTTGGTGATTCAAATCCACCAGTTACTATACTCAATGAAGATGAGGCTATCTTCTCTCATAAAGATGTATAGCCCTTGGCACAGATCAGAGCTGGAAACACAGGGAATCCAGGACAGATAAACCCCTCAGGGCCAATAATGAGAATAGCAATTCCAGGAGGGGAAGGGAAAGGTGAGGGAGAAAGGGGGAACTGATCACAATAATCTACATATAACCTCCTCCCTGGGGGACTGCAACAGAAAAGTGGGTGAAGGAAGACATCAGACAGTGTAAGACATGAAAAAGTAATAATAAACTATAAATTATCAAGAGTTCTTGAGGGAGGGAGGCAGGGTGGGAGAGGGAGAGAAAAAAAAATGAGGAGCTTATACCAAGGGCTCAAGTAGAAAGCAAATGTTTTGAGAATGATGATGGCAACAAATGTACAAATGTGCTTGACACAATGGATGGATGGATGGATTGTGATGAGTTGTACGAGGCCCCAATAAAATTATTTTTTTAAAAAGATTTATAGCCTTCAAAACCATATATAGGATCACTATGAGTTGGCATCTCTTGGATGATGACAGTGGGTTTAATGTTTAAGAAGCCCTGGTGTTGCAATGGTTAAGCATTTGGCTGCTATACAAAAGGCCGTAAGTTCAAACCCACACAATTCCTTGGACGAAAGATCTAGCAATCAGCTTTGTTAAGATCACAGCCAAGAAAACCCTATTGGGTGATTGCACTGTCCTGTAGGGTTGCTATGGGATGGGTTCTACTCTACAGCATGAAGCCACCATGTTCTAATGGTTCTCTCAGGGATGGGCATGGGATCAGGGAGAGGATTAGGGGTTTCAATTGTTTTATTTACTCAATTCTATATTTCTTCAATTCTGTTTCATTTATTCAATTCTATATATATTCATTTCTGTTTCATTTCTTTCAATAAAAGTCTAAGAAGCTATAGTGGAATCTTTAAAAGCTGGAACTCAACAAACCTACCTTGCTTTTCACAACCTAGCATGCTTTCCACTTTTGACAGAGTGCAGTCTTACCACTGCGCTATTGCTCTATTAGTGGAAAACACTACAGTCTTCCTTCTCTGACGGACTTCTTTTATGCACAAGTTCCAGTGTTTGCATATTTTACTATATCTTTAACAGAACGCTGATATTTTTTTGAGTCTGGATCTTGAGATTACGCCTGATATTCTCTTTAGGATTAAAATATTTCTTAATGTTTTATTTAAAAAGCAACGTGTGTCCTGCTAAACTAGAACACCTGAGATTAATCTCAGTTTAGTCTTGTATGTTTTATCTCAATTTTTTTTTTTGTGGAATATCCCTGTTTCATAACATATATGGAGAGCTTTCTAAGGTTATTTTGTTGTTATGGGATTTTTCTGAGGTTTTTTTTAAAATTCTTTAAAATAAACGGATATAGTAGATATAGTAGAAAATAAATAGAAAGATGAGTTAAATTGCATTAGCCAGATATTTGGAGTAATCCTTTAAAACATTGAAATCTTACAATTAAATTTAAAAAATTAATAAATGTTGTTAGTTGCTGTATTAGTCTGGGTAATTTGGAGAAACAAATCCACAGCAACTCATGTATAAGAGTGTTTTATGTAAAGAAAGTGTGCATCACGAAAACATCCCAACCCAATGCTGCCCAAGCCCACAAGTCCAACATTAACCCATTAACCCAACACCAGTCCACAAAGTCCTCCACCTCACAAAACAGAGGCAATGATGCCGACTGCAGGAGGAAAGCTGAGTCTGAATGAATAATCATCTCAGCACTAGCAGGGGCCTCCACACGGCTGCTCCAGCACCCAGGGCTGCATCGGGATAGGTCCATGTGGCTTCTCCTTGGGGATGTCTTGTAGAAAGTCAATCTTGCAAGCTGAAGCAGGGAACTGCTAAGGCAGCTGCACCCTGGTGCGACCATCACAAAGCAAGAGACCTGAGAACTAGAAAGGCGAGGCTCACCACCCATTTATCCCTCTGCCTTTCAATTAGCCCCACATGTGATTATCAGCCAGGCTGGCACAATTAACTAACTCAGTTGCCACTGAGCTGACTCTGACTCCTAACAACCTACGTAAAACAAAGGAAAACCCTCCAGGGCCTGTAGTATCTCATAGCTCCCCTTCGGAGTCCACTGGTACTGCCCCATGTCCGTGTCATCCTTGGGGTTTTTCCCCTTTCGCGAACCTTCCACTTTGCCATGCGTAAGGTCCTTTCCTAGGGCCTGGTTCCTCCTGACCACGTATCTAAAGTCTGTGAGTCATACTTTTCCTACCTTTGCTTCTAATGAGCATCCTGGACATATTCCCAAAGGTAAAAAGGATATTAGCAAAACATTAATTCATGAAAAAACGTATCATATATATTTATGAAAACTAATACTATATATACATATAGATAAATTTCTAAACCAAATGGAGAAACCTCAATTACAATTTTGAATAAGTGAAACTAATTTGTCTTAAAGATTTAATACACAATTTTTTTAAAGTATATATTATTTCATCCTAAATTCGCTTTATATTTCAAGTTAAACAGGATGTAAAATAACCGCATAAAGATGCCAGCATCATTTGTGTTTTGGTATATTGGCCCACAAACGGTGTCCTTGTCACCCACTGTTGGATTATTGTTACTTGTCAGCGCTAGAATTAGACGTTCACAGCTGAAATTCCATAAGAAATTTAGCTTATTAAGAAAAGTGCAGCATGAATTAATGTTAGTGAACAAAGCATGTCAAACATGCTACATAAACAAGGTTTATAAATGACACTTGCACAATATTGTGCTAGCAAATGTCAAAAATTAACAAGATCATTACAAATTACAAACATTTGTAATGAACAGAATCATTACAAATTAGATTTTAAATACATTTTAAATGTAAAGCAATTCCCTAATTTCTCCCTAATCTAAAAGCTGGCACAATACTTTTTTAAATTCATTACTGGATTTAGTTGAAAAGTGATAACTTAAAAAAAGAAAAGAAAGAAAAGTGATAACTTATATGGTTCATTTTTCAAAAAAACAGGATATTGTGAATATCATACAATTCAGTGTCAGGTGGAAATGTCTTCTAAAATTTACTGTATAGAACGAATCCTAAATAAATTACCAATATTATTGAGTTGCAATTTTTTTGGTAATTGAAATAGTTACCTTTTCACCTAGCTATCAAAATCCAAATTACCCAAATATCTGGACAATTATTCATAAACTAGCTTAAAATTCATGATTTAGTTACACAGTTAAACTTATGCTGCCATGGTTCCTTTACAGTCATTTGTTTTCTTTTAAAATACAATTTGTATTTTATTTTACCATTTATATTGAGATGTATATAAATGTTCCTTCTTTGGTTAAATTTGACTTATTGAAAGAAGAAATATGATGGCAATTTGACATGAAAAAGAATGAATCTGCTGCTTCTTTGAGATTCCGTTCTCATTATGTTCTGAGAGACTACGAAGCGAGCCATCTATCTGTTCCCCCAGCCTGCTGAGACCCTTTCTTCTCTGCTAGCCCTTCCTGAAACAAACCCTGCACCTCCCATGATCTTTATCATGATGCAACTTCTCCATGCCTGAAATGTTCCAATTTCCACATATCAAAGTGTTCACTTTATAGCGTAAGACACCCGTATAACATTTCTAAGAAATCTTTCCTAAGTCCAAATTAAATTATTCTCTCCTTTCTCCAATAGCACTTGTTTTAAAATCTAGCTCAGTAAATAGCACAATCTGTCTCACTTTAAGAATTTACAAAAAAAATAAAATTAAAATAAAAATTAAAAAAAAAGAATTTACATAGAACAATTATCGGGCGCACTACTAGAATATGAATCAGGTTCTGAAAACCCAGCATTTCTCTATCATCTTTGTTGTTGTTGTTGTTGTTGTTGTTGTTAGGTGCCTAAGAGTCAGTTCCAACCCACAGCAACCTTACGCACAACAAAAGGAAACACCCCCAGTCCGTGTCACCTTCACAGTGGTGATGTTTGAGCTAGTGTTGCAACCCCTGTGAGTCCATCTAGTTTAGGCCCTTCCACTTTTCTTGCTGATCCCCTAATTTACCAAGCGTGATGTCCTTTATTAGGGATTGTCCTCCTGACAATAGTCGAACATAGAGGAGACAACGTTTTGTCATCCTAACTTCTAACCAGTCACCCGGCTGGACTTCTCCCAGCACTTTCTGTTCGTTCTTTTGGCACTCATGCGCAGTCCTTCAGAGACTCTCCCCACCCCATAATTCAGACGCAGCAATTACAATGTCATCTTTCTCCTTTGTGCTCCAATTTTCAAACGCATATGGAGCAACTGAAAACACCATGTCTTCAGGCAGACGCATGCTAGTCCTCATTGTGACAATTTTTGCTCTTTAACAATATGAAGAGGTTTCATGCACCAGATTTACCCAAATAATTTTTCTCCTTCTTTCTGTCTTCTCCTAAGATTTCCCAATATGCAGATACTGCTGTGCTCGATGCTATGCTACAGCGCTCTTAGGTTCATGCGTCTTACGTCATCATTTTCCCTGCTCTTCAGAGTAGATATTTCAAATGGACCTATCTTTAAGCTGTTGAGTTTTTTTCCCATTTGCCTGCTTAAATTTGCTATTAAGTTCCTCTTGTGAGTTTTTCATTTCTGTTAGGCTTTGCTGCTCCAAAATTTGTTTTGTTCCTATGTATAGTTTCTTTTAAGTGAATTTTTATTTATTTGTTAATACACCCAACTAATGGTTTCATTTGCTCATATGGTCCTTTAGCTTTTGGTTTATAACAGTGAATTTAAAGTCTTTGGTAATTCTAATGTATAAGCTCCTTAGGAACAATTTCTATTAATTTATTCTGTGTATGACTACCACAAGAGAAGTCTTGGTGACGTAATAAGTTATAGTGGCACTGGGCTGCTAACCTCAGGTCAGCAGTCTGAAACTACCAGCCATTGCACATGAGTGAGATGAGACTTTCCACTACTATGAAAAGTTACAGTCTCAGAACCCAAAGGGCCAGGTCTACTCTGTAGTATAGGGTCTCTATGAGTTAGAATTAACACAATGACACTAAGAGATAACTCGCATTTTCCTGTTTCTTTGCATGCTTCAGAGTATTCTTGCTTAAAACAGGACATTTTGAATACTATTAATATGAAAACTAGATTTCCATGAAAATAAGGTTTACCTCTACAAAAAGGGGGATCAGAATACCACACAGGGAATGTGAGCTACTGAATCCAACAAGAGTTGAGCCAGGGAGTGTGGGGGAGGGGTGTGTCAAGGTCAAACAAAATGTCGCAAAGCATCCCTTTCATTTTTAAGTTGCTTTTTTGGTTAATTCAGAGTTCTGTAAACCTTTGTTTCTCAAAGTTATGACAAAGTTGACTCTGATAGTTTGAATTTCATGTTTTCTATTTCTGTGTAAGGCCAGGCTCCTGTATTTTTCAACCCCAGTCTTGAACTGTTTGAACTGTTTATACTATTATCAACAGAAAATGTAGAAAGTACAGTCATCCCAGCCCAAAGAATGTCCTTTTCAAGGTTAGTAACAACAAAAGAAGCCTTGAAATATTTTTAAAATAGCTAGAGTTTTGCTCTAATATTTCTAAAACTTCTACCCAAATCTGAAAAATAGTAAGCAATTATTGTTATTCAATAGGATTTTAGAATAATTTATTTGAATATACATAAATAAATAAATTCAGTAGGTGAAAAGTAATAATATGCATGACCTTTTTGCTCAAGAATATACTGAGAATCAAGTGTGCAGACAATAGTGAAATTACTAGAAATACTATGCTTTTGACTATTGAGAGGAAAATTATGCAGATAAATATGTTGAAGAGGCATCATAGACAATCCAAACAGGGGGACAGTTGTTTTAATGTGAACATTTTCCCTTACACATCAAGAAGCCAGAGAACAGTGATAGTTTTAAACTTGAGAGAAGTGTCATATAATGAATATGCGGTTGGTGGAACTCAGAGTCTACTGAGAATTAAAGAGAAACCGCATTGAAAGGGCAGAGAAAAAAAATCATGGCTAAAACATTAATTCTTGAAAATAAGAAAATATTCCTTAACCATGACAACATTATGAGTTGGCAATTTTCACCAAATATATATACTGTTCTTCAAAAAGTAAATTGAATAAAACTATATTTTCTTTTTGCATCAAAGGTCTCAATTTTAATCTGCCTGGATGTAAAAGTATGTAAAAGTATGCTCACCACTAAAACTGCAAACATCAAATTACTTCATGTAAATTCCTGCTTCACCCATTTCCAAGCTAACAGATTTTTACCCCAATTCTTCATTCAACCAAACACCCAATTTCCTACTAATACAGTTGTTCTGAAATCCTTTCTCATAATAACTGATAAAGATTTGTTTTAGGAAGCAAAGGTTGCTGTGAGGTACCATCAAGCCGGTCAGACTGGTAGGAATGCTGGTACGACAGAAAGAAGCATCGCCCAACCTTGCACCATCATCACGATTGTTATGTTTCAACCCATTGTTACAGTCACTGTGTCACCACATCTCGTCAAGGGTCTTTCTTTCTTTCTTTTTGTTGTCCCTCTATTATATCAGGTATGTTGTCCTCTTCTAGGGACTTTTATTTCCAGATAACATGTCTAAAGCACAGAAGATGAGGTCTCACCATTCTTGCTTCTATGCGAATTCTGGCTGTACTTCTTATGAGACAGATGGGTTACTAACTTGGCAGTCCCTGGTACTTTCCATGTTCTTCACCAGTACCAGAGTTCAAATGCATTCCTTATTCTATGTCCAACTTCACAGGTATATGAAACAACTGAAAAGTCATGGCTTGGGTTAGGCACAACACTTTTAAGAACTCTCATGCAACAGATTAACCCAATGCAGTAGGTTCTTTGATTTCTTGACTGCTGCTTCAATAAGCATTGATTACGGATCCAAGCAAGATCAAATCCTTAACAACTTCAATCTTTTCTCTGTCTATCATGATGTTACCTATTGGCCCAGTTGTGAGGATTTTTGTTTTCTTGACATTAAGTTATACTCCTTTTTTTGAACAAGGCTGTAATCCTTGATCTTCATCAGCAAGTGCTTCAATCTTCCTCACTTTCAGAAGCAAGTTTGCATCATTTACATATCAAAGATTATTAATAAACCTTCTGCCATTCCTGACGCGACATTCTCCTTTGTGCAGCCTCTCTTCTCTGGTCATTTACGCAGCACACACATTAAATGAGCATTGTGGAAGGATGCAGCCCTTTCAGGATTTGGAACCTTGAAATATTTCATTGTTCTATTCAAACAACTGTCTTTTTTATCAGTTGGGATTAAATACATATATTATATTATTCTATATTTCAATCACTTCAAGTAGAATTGTACATTTGCTACCATAATCAGTTTCAAAACATTCTTCTCCTACATACACTCCTTGACATCATCCCCCCTTTACCCAAACACCATCCCTCTCCCTCCCTTTTGAGCCATGAATAGGTTCCACATGAGCACAATGAAGTATTCTGAAAGCTTCAATCTTATCAATCCTATCTATGGTTGCCTATGATCCAAAAATTTGGGGCAAAGATAGTCATTCCCAAAAAATTACCAATTACATATGCACATGCACACATATTTAGATAATAGAAAAAAACCTAGCGTGGGATGTCAAGATTCCATTGTATAAAGTAAAGGTAAACAAATATAGATCTAAATTTTAATAGTGATTCCAAAGTATACTAAACAGAATCATTTTCTTATTTAGTTCATTATCTAATTACCTTTCAAGTTGTTTTATTCTATTTCATCAGCTTTTAGATTCAAAAGAGTTCATATGTACAGAATTAAGTAAACAAAAATGTTATATATCAATTTTTGAAGAAAATTCAAAATTATAAAAATATTTTTTCAACACCACGTATGTGCTCCAGTGACTTTTTTTCTATTCTCACATTAAGATTAGTATATTGTAGTACAACCAGATTCATAAGGTAATTTGTAAAAGTTAGATGGCTTGCTGGTCTAACTATAAAAACCTCTTGATTCCAACATATAGGTTGAATTTAGTACATATATTGGAAGGTAGGTGTTAAATTGGAGGGAAAAGAAATAAATTCAAGTCAGGAAGATTTAAACAGTCTTTTAAGCACTCTTTCCAGATGCACAAAAGCCTGAATGCCACAGGCGGTTTGTGATTAGCTGGCAGTTCGAACCTGCAACAATAATTCCAAATCAGAAAGGCCTGGAAAACTGTTTTATAAATAGAATAGCCCAGAAAACTCTTTGAAGATAGGCTGTCTTGCACAGGGTCACCTGAAATAACCCATACATATCAATGTCCTTCATAGGAAGCAGGATAGTCTTTTTCCCTTGAAATCAGGATGCACACATTGTTTACTCATCCAAACAAAATGTCCCCGGCCCCTTCTTACAGCAGAAGCTTTACTTCAGTCGTGCTGAGTGTCTCACATGTTCTGACACCACCGACAAGGACAAAAGCGTCGTATAGTTCTCATTAAGCATCCAGATGAGGAAACCTTCAAGGATGGGCTCACACAGAGGCTGATGAGATTATTTACAGATAGGACATCACAGAGTTCAAGAACAATATTGAATACAGGCATGCTTCTCAAACTTCACGGTGCTATAAAACTAAATTTACCACCCTATGATATCCATAATAAGTAAAATATGTAATGAAAGTGAATGCCAGCATAACTAACGCATCAATCACTGCAATTAATCCACCAAAGAAATGGACCAGTTGATCACCCAGGTCCATAGCAGGCGAGGAAGACGTAAAACAACCGGCCAGGGAATGCACTTGATAGGGGACTACACTTCTTAATTGTCACTGCTGGAATCACTCCCACACGACATACCTGATTTCCTACAAGCTAAGCGGATTATTTCACTCTCTGAGGGCAAAAGAAGTCTACAGAAATCCTAGAAACCCTTATGAACAAACAGCTAACAAACCTTCCATTTTCTCGGTCCATCTGCTTCTGAAGGCCGTGCTTCCTCCTTGCCCAGCACTTCTGAAGATTCTTGCACACTTTGATTCACACCCTATCAAAAACATACTTTTGGTGTCCCCCAGGGATTCAAATTGTGTTTTTCTTTTAATGTTGAGTTTGGGTAATACAAAGAAATATGAAGAGGCCAGATCGGGGATGTAAGGTTTCCCAATGAAATTACCAGAACATGGATGGTAGTCGAGCAGAGGAGTTACCAAAATTCCTCAGAGCAACTTTTATGGGCCTTTTTCTCTTCGATGCAGTTTTGTTTTGAGTTTTCTTCAGATTTCTTCATTTTACATTCCTGTGATCATCCTTTCCTCTTTGAGAAAATCTCCAATGTGGATCCCTTCAAATCCAAACACCATGCACCAGACTCATCTGAGCTGACCTCTGTGGCTTGACTCTAACCGCTCGAGCAGATGCCCCCAGAAGTTCCCTTCTGATTGGGCCTTTATCATTTTTATTTGCTCAATAGCACCTTAATGAAACTATGGAAAGTATATCCTAAAATAATTTGTCTGCGACCATTCAATGATCACAAAGACATGTTTAAACATGTTTTATTTAGAGCAAACTCATGTGTATATGAACCAGGACCCAAGTAGAAACACTTTTTCACTTTCCCTTATATTTACAGGTTACCGGAAATGATTGCCTGGGTACAGTTTTCTCTAAATTCCTTTCTTTAACTTCACAGAGTTTACAAAGAGAATAAAACACTCAGATTAAAATCTCATCAAACTACCTTCAGTTTTTCTCAAGGAAATAAAATAGTGTCTTCACTAATTTCATTGAAAAATAGATGATTTATTTCCTTGCTTCTCCTCCAGAGAGATGGCAATCATAACCTCAGCTTGGACTCTTGTGTCTACTAAAGTGTAATGGGGAGCCAGTAATAACTCTGGGCTTGGCAACATCTGGAAGTCAGTCAATAAAGTCAACATTCCTCACAGTCACCTGTCAGAAAACATACAGACAGCTTTCATCTCCGGTTTCTCAGGTTTTTCATTGTTTATCTCTGGAGACTTTCAAGTTCAAAAAGTATCATCAAGGGAAACAGAGTAGCAAGTATTTAACATGAAGCAAACTCTCACAACAATGGCAGGTCATAGACTGAAAGAAATAGTCCACACTTTTATATCAGAACAAGCAAACATAGTCTTGACAGAGCTAACACAGCAAGACAGTGTAAGATTTTCTCTATTTAAATTCCATAAGCTTTTGTGCATGGAAAATAAGCTAAATTGGATTAAATCCAAAGTTCCAATATATGGGTATAGGTGAAGAAATCCAACCTTCACAGGAAAAAAATAAACACCTAAGATTTTTA
>NW_022103898.1:59357077-59395936 GCF_000313985.2 Echinops telfairi
GCAGGGAACTGCTAAGACAGCTGCACCCGATGCAACCATCACAAAACAAGAGACCCGAGAACTAGAAAGGCGAGGCTTCACCACCCATTTATCCCTCCACCTTTCAACCAGCCCCACATGTGATTATCGGCCAGGCTGGCACAATTAACTAACTCAAACATGAAAGATTAAATTATTATTAGGTTCTACTTTTTTTTGGGGGGGGGGGGGATAAGGTGTCATTTTTCACTCATAGAAAATTTATATACCAGCAACATGATGACTTTAGCTATCAGCAAAGTCAATGAAGAGAGGCATTAAAATGAGCTGATGAAAATATTTGATCCTATAGGGCCAGCCCCACCATGAGACACAAAGTCTCTCACTGGCCCATAGAGCTACAGGGACAACACTGGAGACACATGCAGGAATTGTACCAGATCTGACCCCATCACATGGGCAAAACACTAAATTTGAGCAACAGAACAGCAAAGGGAGAAAAGCAATGAAGTCCCTGAGGTATACCAAAAATAGACTTTGGGGCCAGGGTGTGACACCCCATCACACTCGACCAGAAAACACTCTTAAGGTCAACAAACAGACCTGGAACTATTTATAGGCTTTTCTTTTTCGATGTTGCTTTGATTTTTGTTATCTCTTTGGTTAGGTTTTATGCTTATTATTGTTTTTAACGTGTCTATCTAAATAAGATAGGTGGGATAAACACTCTGGAGGAAAAAACAATGGGACTGACAGTTCCAGGGCACATGGGAGAAGGGGAAGCCAGGGAAAGGAAAGAGGGTGTCAACAAACCCAGGAGCAAGGGAACAACAAGTGATCTAAAACCTATGGTGAGAAGGGCCTAGGTTGCCTGTTGGGGCTTGATCAAAGGTAACATACCAAGAGGAATTACTGAAAACCAAATGATAATCAAACATGAGACTGGGGCAAGAGGAAAGTAAAAGGAAAGAGAAGAAATAACTAGGAGGCAAAGGACATTTATAGATGTCTAAATGTAGGCATGTACATATGTAAAGATATTTATATATAATGACAGGGAAATAGATCTATGCACATATATTTATATGTTAAGTATTAAGGTAGCAGACAGGCATTGGACCTCTACTCAAGTACTCCCTCAATGCAATAACACTTTGTTCTAATAACCCTCCATTCTGTGATGCTCACCTTCCCTGACAAGCTTGCCGAAGACAAAATGGGTGCATAAGCAAATGTGGTGAAGAAAGCTGATGGTGCCGGCTATCAAAAGATATAGCATCTGGGGTCTTAAAGGTTTGAAGATAAACAAACAGCAACCAGCTGAGAAGCAACAAAGCCCATATGGAAGAATCACAACAGCCTGTGTGATCATGAGGTGTGGTTGGGATCTGGTATCAAGCATCAAAGACACGAACAAAAAATCATATCATTGTGAATGAGGGGGAGGGCAGAGTGGAGACCCAAAGTCCATCTGTAGACAATTGACCATCCCCTCACAGAAGGGTTGCAAGGAAGAGACCAGGCAGTCAGGGTGCAGTATAGCACCAATGAAACATACAACTTTCCTCTAGTTCTTTAATGCTTCCTCCCCTCACTATCCTGACCCCAATTCTACCTTACAAATCCGGCTAGACCAGAGCATGTACACTGGTGTAAGACATGAAAAAAATAAGGGTTCATGGGGGTGGAGGTGGAGGGGGAAAAAGCTGATATAAAGGGCTGAGGTGGAAAGAAAAAGGTTTGAAAATGATGATGGCAGCAACATATGCCCAAATGTGCTTGACACAATGGATGGATGGTGATAAGAGCAGCAAGAGACCTCAATAAAATGATTTTTAAATGAAAATATTTGGTCCCAAGGCTACAAAAATATATTTTTCCTTGCAGAAGTGGAGAATTTTGGAAGATTCATGTCTTAAAGTAAATAAGGTAAGAATTAGGAATAAAAATGACATAAGGGAGAAAAATAAGGGCCCATCAGATTCAGTTACACCTAACAAAAAAAAAAAAAGACCTTTCCTGATTTAAATTATGCTTTAAACCCTTGTTCTATTTGATCCATGTTCAGGTTGTCTGAAATTCCAATTCTTCTCAATGTTATCCCTAGTTCCACATTCTCTTCTGAATCTGGCTCGAATTTCTGGCAATAAGCTGTCAATAATTGTTATTTACTCATCTACAGCAAAATTTTACTTCCATGTGATATCAATAACACGGTTCTGTGAGGGGGTACCCAGAAAAACCCAGAACTGTAGAACTGTTCTGAGTACACTGGAGCTTGGTAGCATGCATTCTTCCTGCTAGGGGAGCATCTAGCAACTCACTCTGAGTTAGTGGACCTAGGGGCATAGTCCCCTGGCAAGGTCTCTCTGGTCACAGTGAATTATTTTCATACCAGAAGTTTTGCTCGAACCTCTTTTTCTGTGATGGCCTATTTAAAAGAACAGCATGCCTCCCCGAGACCCCTCTGCAAGGGGATCTCCAGTGGCCTACTAATGGGCTTTGGATCTCCACTCCGCACTGCCCCCATCATTCACTATGGTGAGATTTTTTGTTCTGATGATGCCTTACACCTGATCCCTTCGACACCTCGTGGTTGCATAGGCTGGTGTGCTTCTTCCATGTGGGCTTTGTTGCTTCTGAGCTAGATGGCCGCTTGATTACCTTCAAGCCTTTAAGACCCCAGACGCTATATCTTTTGATAGCCGGGCACCATCAGCTTTCTTCACCACATTTGCTTATGCACCCATTTGTCTTCAGTGATCCGTTTGACACCCCGTGATCACACAGGTTGATATGTTGTTCCATGTGGGCTTTGTTGCTTCTGAGCTAGATGGCCGCTTGATTACCTTCAAGCCTTTAAGACCCCAGACGCTATATCTTTTGATAGCCGGGCACCATCAGCTTTCTTCACCACATTTGCTTGTTCACCCGCTCAGGGTGCGATGTAACAATGATGAGAAATACAACCTTCCTCTAGTTCCTAAAGGTTTCCTCCCCGCTCCCACTACCATGACTCGAATTCTATCTTGCAAGTCTGGCTAGACCAGAGGAGGTACACTGGTACAGATAGGAACTGAAAATACAGGGAATCCAGGATGGATGAGCCCTATAGGACCAGTGGTGTGAGTGGCAAAACAGGGAGGGTAAAGGGAGAATGGGTAGGAAAGAGGGAACCGATTACATGGAACTGTGTGTGACCTCCTCCCTGGGGGACGGACAACCAAAAAGTGGGTGAAGGGAGAAGTCGGACAGGGCAAGATATGACAAAATACCCATTTATAAACTATCAAGGGCTCATGTGGGAGAGGGGAGCGGGGAGGGAGGGGAAAAATGAGGACCTAATGTCGGGGGTTTAAATGGAGAGAAAATGTTTTGAGAAATGATGTACAAATACGCTTTACACAATTGATGTGTGTATGGATTGGGATAACAGTTGTATGAGCCCCTAATAAAATGTTTAAAAAAAAAACAAAAAACAGCATGCAGCTGTGAAATTTTATTTCCTGCTTGGGACAAACACAGCTCACAAGGGCAGCAGCATGGGAAGAACTCAAGTGTACCAGTGGTTTTCTCCTTTCAGAAAAGGCGAAATGTTGATTGATGACAAATCTCTGTGGACATCTGTGAACTTTCTGAATGGACAAAAATGTAGACTCTTAGTGACTTTGGAGTTTGTTTCACCAGGTCAGATTGTTAATCAAGCTTTCTATTTAGAGGTTCCGAAAAGATTTCATTACAGAGTGTGATAAAAATGGCCTGATTTTTGGCAAATCAGGGATTATTTTGCCACCATGACAATGCATCTGCTCATGTAGCCATCTCAGTGAGCCATTTTGGGGTGAAAAAGAGCATGCCTCTCTGGCCCCCCAGGCACCTGACTCACCTGATCTCTCTCCTTTGCGGTTACTTTTTGTTTCTGTGGATTCAAAAAGACATGAAAGGACTGCAATATTTTTTCCTCCCTCTCTCTCCCTATGACTCCTTGATAAATTAGAAATTATTATTGTTTTCATATCTTATACCCATTGCTATCTCTCTTCTCCCATGTTTCTGTTGTTCATCCCCCTAGGGGGGCAGGGATGTTATGTGTCAATCATTGCGACATTGGTTCCCCCTAACTTCCTCTTCCCCCCACCTTCTTTTTTTTAAAACTTTATTTATTTATAATCATTTTATTGGGGGCTCATACAACTATTATCACATCCATCCATTGTGTCAAGCACACTTGTATTATTGTTGCTATCATTTTCAAAACATTTTCTTTCTATTTGAGTCCTTGATATCAGCTTCTCATTTTTCTCCTCCCTCCCCCACCTTCCCTCCCTCATGAAACATTGATAATTTAAAAATTATTATTATGTTTTCATGTCTTACACTGACCAATGTCTCCCTTCACCCACTTTTCTGTTGTCCATCCCCCTGGGAGGGGGTTATACATAGATCATTGTGATCAGCTCTCCCTTTCTCCCCTGTGCCCCACCTTACCCTTACCCTTCTGGTATGGCTACTCTCAATATTGGTCCTGATGTGTTTATCTGTCCTGGATTCCCTGTGCTTCCAGCTCTTATCTGTACCCATGCACATACTCTGGTCTAGTCGGATTTGTGAGGTAGAATTGGGGTTATGATAGTGGGGAGGGTGGAAGAAACATTAAAGAACTAGAGGAAAGTTGTATGTTTCATCGGTGCTAGGCTGCACCCTGACTGGCTCATCTCCTCCCCATGACCCTTCTGTAAGGGGATGTCCAATTGCCTACAAGATGGGCTTTGTGTTTCCACTCTATGCTCCTGCTCATTCTCAATGTTATGCTTTTTTTGTTCTGGTTTTTGATGCCTGATATCTGATTCCATCAACACCTCATGATCACACAGGCTGGTGTGCTTCCTCAATGTGGACTGTGATGCTTCGCAGCTAGATGGCCACTTATTTATCTTCAAGCTTTTAAGGCCCCAGGCGCTATATATTTTGATAGCTAGGCACTGCCAGCTTTTTTCACCTAATTTGCTTATGCATCCTCTTTGTCTTCAGCAATCATCCCCCACCTTCTATTTACCCTCCTGGTATCATTACTTCCAATTCTGCTCCTGAGGGGTTTATCTTACCTGGACTTTGTGTGTTGTGAGCTCTTATCTGTACTGGTGTACATGCTCCGGTCTAGCCAGAGCTGAAAGGCAGGACTGGGGTCATAATTTAGTGGAAGGTGAGGAAGCCTTAAAGAACCAGAGGAATGTTGGGTGTTTCATCAATGCTACACTGCGCCCTGGTTGACTCATCCCTTCCTTGTTATGCTTCTGTGAGGGAATGTCCTATTGTCTACAGATGGGTTTGGGGCCTCTGCTCTGAACCCCTGAAACCAAGGGCTCAAATAGGAAGTACTTGGTTAGAAAATGATCATGGAAACATATGTACAAATATGCTTGATACAATTGATGGATGGAATGCTACAAGGGCTTGTAAGAGCCCCCAACAAAATGATTTGAAATTATATTATTAAAAAAAAAAAACACAACACAAGAAAAGGCAGCGATTTGACAATTGAAAAGAGGTGAAGAAAAAAACGAGGGAGGTGCTATCAGCCATCCAAACAGATGAATTTGAAAAATGTTTCAAAGAAAAGAATTACAGATTTGAGAAATGTATTAAGTGGAATGGAGAGTACTTTGAAGGTGATGAGGTGGTTTTGTAAAAAAAAATTTAAATATTTAGATGGAAAAAAATTCTGTTTTGGGGGTACCCCCACATATAACTTGAGCATCACTTTTCTTTGGATATGGATTTCTTCCAGTCAGTTGGCCAAAAACCTGTCTCCCAGATTTCTTGGTATACAAGAGGGGGTGCTTCCAGTGCTTCATCTGCTTATTGGAACACTGCAACTGATATTTCATTAATGCCTAAGCCTTACTTTTCACTAAAGCATTCATAATAGTCAGGGCTCCTTTTTGTAAGAGTCATTGGTTTTCCTTATATTAACTCTTGAAATGATTGAACATCATTCAATTATCTTTGGTGTAGTGACTTCTGTATTCTTTCATTGTCTTTTGATCCTTTTTATATTTCAATACTTTGCCCATGAATTTCTTCAATAGTATAACTAGAGACTTGGGGGTTTCTTTAGTTATTTCAGAGTTAGATAAACTAACTTTTTTGTGTGTATTCTTTTTTTTTTGACTCTCGTACTTCAGGTGCACATTTCATTATAAAATTCTACTTTTTCTTCTTGAGTTGCCATTTGACTTTTCTGTTCAGCTCTTCATCATTTAACCCATTTGTTTTCGCTCTTCTATGCTAAAGAGAAAGTTTCAGAGTCTCTTCTGACATTCATTTTGAACTTTTCTTCCTTGTATTTTTTTTTTACTTTGTGCTTTCTTCACGTATGATGCTCTGGAGGCCACTCTATACAGCTCATCAAGTCCTGTGATAAGGATCCCACTGAGTCAAATTTATTCTTGAGACCTTCTCAAATTTCAGGTGGGACTTACTTAAGGTTGTGCTTTGGCTCTTGTGGAATTATTTTAAATTTCTTCAACTTAAAGCAGAACTTAATCTGTGAATAAATGATGATCTCCTTCACAGCTAGCTCCTGGCCTAATTTTGTCTGCTGATCTTGGGTTTCTCCATTTTCTCTTACAATTAATTTATTCAATTTGATTCCTGTATATTCATGTGTATGTTGAGGTCCCTGTTCACACTTGTTTATTTTGTTGCAAAGGGGGTATTTTCAATAGAGAAGTCCTTAAACATCCATAAATTGATCATATCCTCTCCAGCTTCATTTCTACCACAAATGCTGTATTTTCTATTATCTCTTCTTATTTGTTTCCAACTGTCAAAATCTCATAATCAATCATTATAAACACATCTTGATTGCATGTTTCATAAATCTAAGACTGATAAGTTGGGCGAATTGTTCAGTTTTTTCATCACTTGTTTTAGTGGATAGGAGCTGTGTGACAGTGTTTAGACATTGGACTGCAGACCACAAGATCAGCAGTTCACAACCACCAGCTGCTCCCTGGGAGAAAGACAGTGCTCGCTACTCCTGAAAAGAGTGATAGGAACCCTTTCAGCAACCCACAGGGGGCAATTCTATGCAACCGAATGCCTGTCAGTTGGGCTGAGTTAAGCTTTAGTGGTTGGGGTTTAAGTTTAAATAGTAGTGGTACTGACTGGATTTCCTTGTAAGCACACAGATATTCTATCAGAGACAGAATTGCATTTCAAGCTAAATCTTGAGATGTTGTCTTTGATGACGAATGTGACACAATTTCTCTCGAATCTGTCATTTCTAGCATCGTAAGCCATACGATTTTCTGATTCAAAATGGCCAATGCCAGTCCATTGCAGCTCACTAATGCCTCGGATATTAATCTTTATTCCTTTCATTTCTATGGATGACTTCCAAGAGTTATACTTTGTATAACTGTAGATTTTACAGATGTTTATTCTCATTTTTAATTATGCCACATCAGCAAATAAAGGTGCCAACAGCGTTACTCTATTTGTATTGTTACAGTCAACGCTAATGTGAGGAAGCAGCTCTTCCTCAGTCGTAGCTTGAGTGCCCTTTGACCTGAGGAGCTCATCTCTGGCACTATATCTATCAGTGTACTGTTGCTACTCATACAATTTTCAGCAGATAATTCCTCACAAGTGGACAGCCTCTTCCTGTTTCATAGTCGGCTCTGAGTTGAGAAGCACATCTGAAATCTGTTCACCCCGAGCACCCATTCTGGTTTTGGAAACACCAGTGACACAGCTTCCCTGTGACACCCAGCCACCACCATCTTGTGAGACACTGACAGTGGTTGTCAGCTATCATCAGATAGGGAGGGCCACTGGGTAATTGAGGGAAGGAAAATAGAGAAGCCAGGTGAATTTTAATCTTAATTACATTTCAGGAAAGGGGTGAAGAGTTCAAAATAAAGTGCTTTTGTCCCCTCTCTAAGGGCTTCTAGAGGCACCCCTCTCAGAATAGGTGGTATTGACGATTATACACCATCCATTTCTGCTCTCAGGGTTGTGGGGGAAAACGAAAGAATTATTTTTTTAATTAATATGGGAATTGAAGAAAGTATGATGTGCTTAATATGAATATAATAGAGATATATTGACTTTCTGTTTCATGGTAATTACAGTATATACTTATGTATAAGCTGAGTTTTTCAGAACAGTTCTCATGCAGTTTTTATGGTAAAATTAGGTGCCTCGGCTGATATTTGGGTTGGCTAATACTTAAGTATATACAGTATCTTTTTAAAATGTATATCACAATTCACTGCTGTGAGGGTAACGCTAACTGAAACAGAAATTAAATTTGCATTACAAAGTTGATAACTCCGGGGATTTTGAGGGTACAATGAATTATTATTAAAATTCAACTAAGTTCCAAGTACCTCTATAAGATGCTGACCCAGGTGATAACTTAGTGCTAAAGATCTATGTTCTGTTCCAAAAAGTCTACGTAAACAGATTCACGCATGTATTATGATTACGAAAGCTCTATTATAAAATAAATTAATGTCTCTTTCTGCTTTAAGATATCTTTAATGCGGTCTATAAATAGAGAAATAATCAAAAATTAAGAAGTCGGCTGCAGAAAGGAAGACCTGGCCAACCCAATGCCCACACAGAGAAGTACCTGCAGTTTCAGCTGCCCAGCAAGAAAGTCACTGGCCATCCTTACTAGCTGGCAACATATGTCCCTGAGGCCAGGCAATAAAGCCCAGCCCTACCACTAGGCAAGGCAGGACTAAGACTTCTTTTTTTTATTATTATTTTATTGGGGGCTCATACAATTCTCATCACAATCCATACATACATCCATTGTGTCAAGCATATATGTACATTTGTTGCCCTCATCATTCTCAAAACATTTGCCTCCCACTCTAGCCCCTAATATCAGTTGCTCATTTTCCCCCTCCCTCCCCACTCCCTTATGAACCCTTCATAGTTCATAAATTATTATAGTTTTGTCATAAGTTACCCTGTCTGATGTTTCCCTCCGCCCTCTTCTCTGCTGTCCATCCCCCAGGGAGGAGGCAATACTTACATCCTTGTAATTGGTTCACCCTTTCTACCCCACATTCACTCCACCCTCCCCCTCTCACCACTGGTCCTGAAGGAGTCATCTATACTGGATACCCTGTGTTTCTGGTTGCTATTTGTACCAATGTACATCCTCCGGTCCATCCAGAGTTGTAGGGTAGAATTGGGATCATGATAGTTGGGGGGCAGGGGGGAAGCATTAAAGAACTAGAGGAAAGTTATATGTTTCATCGTCGCTACCCTGCACCCTGATTGGCTTGTCTCCTCCCCACAACCCCACAGTAAGGGGGTGTTCAGTTGCCCACCAATGGGCTTTGGTCTCAGACTTCCTTGTGGATTATCCGTAAAGGCCCGGGCATCCTTTGGCCCCCAGAAGACTGGCCTTGGTTGTCCTTGTGACATAACAAGGAAGGCTATGTGCATCCCCACACCCAGGAAAGAAAGCCCTTGGCCAATCACAGCTCTGTCTAAGAAGCCCCCACTGTCCCCATGGCCTGCAAGACAAAGCCAAATATTCTAACACGATCCAGCAGCAATGTAAAATTACAGCTGCACCATGGTGCTGTCAAAATAGTATCAATCGTGGTGTACACACACACACACACACACACACACACACACACACACAACTAGAAGGGGGAAAAAAGAAAAACAGGAAGAAACAAATGAAAAACACACAGAGACAAACAAATATTTGGAATAAAAAGCCCCAAAACTACCAGCAATAAGATTCAGAAGAATGATCAGGTACTTTCAAAGGATGGGGGAAATGCTCAAGAGAACACTGCAATGGATAGCAGAACTAGAAACTTTGCACCAAATAGAATTCCAGGAGATAAGTTATAAGATAACAGAATCAGACAAGATTGCAAAAGGACAGAGTAATAGAATCGAATGCATGGGAATCAAATTAGTAAGTTTTCAGATATTCCCCCAAGTACAACTAGCAGGACAAACAATTAACAAAAAGAGCAGAGGAATTCAAAGAAAGTCTGAGAACTATGTGATACACCATAAAGATTAACAACCTAAATCTCATCGGGATTCTGAAGAAGGAAGAAACAACCAAAAATCCACGTAGAAAATAGTAAAAGAGATTATGGAAGGAATTTCCCTAGAACTATAAAAGATGAGAAAATAACTATTAAAAAGTTGAATGAACCCCAAACAGGATAGACCCCAGAGAAAACAACAACAATAAGAAAATAGTGGGACAGATTATATTCAAACTTGCTAATATCAAGGACGAGAAGAGTCCTCCTAGCAGGTAGGGACAAAAAGAACAGTTACCTGCAAAGGAAAACCTATAATTTTAAGTTAGGGTGTCTCAGAACAAACTATATAGACAAGAAGACTACGGATTCACAACAAGAAAATTCTGAAAGAAGAAAACTGCCAAGCAAGAATATTATATAAAGTAAAACTATCCCTCAAATATGAGGGAGAAATAAGGGTATTCTCAGACAAGAAAAAATTTAAGGAATATGTTAAAATAAAACCAGCATTACAAAAAATACTAAAGGAAGCATGTTGGAGAAATAATTAACAACACTCAATGACACTGAGATAATATAAAAATAAAACCCCAAGGCCAACAAACTAAAATAATTTTTCAAAACACCATAAAAGTATAGGAAGAACAAAAAAAATCAAAAAACTACACACAGTCACACAAAACACACACACAACAAAATGACTTCACAGACGCATACATATCAATAACATTGAATGTCAATGGATTAAGTAGCAGTATGCCTCCTATAAGAAACACATCTTAGAAACAAAGATAAAATAGACTAGACAGTAGAATATGGAGAAAATTTTACCTAGTTATGGCAACAAAAAGGAATTTCAATATTAATTTTTGATAAAACAAACCTTCAGATTAAAAAAATAAAATTATCAAAGACCAAAAATGACATTTAGTGATTAAAGGAACAATAGAACAGGAAGACATAACTCTAATAAATACTTTATGCATCCAAAAAAGACCCCTAAAATATATTAACCAAAATCTTTCAGGGATAAAGAAAATAATAGAAAAATCAAACAATAATAGTGGGAGATTTCAATGCAGCACGATCAAAGAAAGACAGACCATCAGTAAAGAAATGCAATAGAGATATAAATAACTTAAAACAACTAACAAACTTGACTTCCTAGACATTTCAGCAAAGATCATCACAGTATCCAAACATTCTTTTCCAGTGCACAAAGAACATTCACTAGAATAGACCATATGATAGGTCACAAATCAGGACTTAATGCATGAAAAAATTTTGAGATTCTATACTCCATTTTCTCAGAACTCAACACTACAGAAACTAGAAATCAACAATAGAAAGAACAAGGGCAAAAAATCAAATGAATGGAAATTTAACACACTATTCAAAACAGCCTGTTACTGGCACAATGTAAATACATAGACTAATGGAACAGAATATAAAACCCTGAAATACATTCACCCACCTACAGATAACCAATCCTTGACAAAGGTCCAAAAACCTTCAAAGGGGAAAGAGATAGTCTCTTCAACAAAAGGTACGGCCAAAATTGATATCCATTTATAGAAGAATGAAATAGGATCTATATCTCACCTAATGTACAAAAATGAATTTATGAGGGATTAAATACCCACATATAAATCCAATAGTTATAAAAATCATAAATGAAAATTTAAGCACATACTTAAGGGCCTCTTTCAGTGTACAGACTTACTATCAAATATAATAAAGGAAACACAGTAAAAAACAAAATAAATGAGTGGTACCAACTAAAAGTAAGCTATTTATGTGTATCGAAAGGCTTCATCAAAAGATTGAAAAAGAGAAGCAATCAACAAGAAAACAAGCTTTGGAAACAAGACAATGAACAAGGAACTAAGTTCTAATATCGATAGAAAACTGCAGTACTTCAACAAGAAAAAAAATGATCCAATTAGAAAGTGGCAAAATAATATGTTCCTAATTGGATACATTGGATCTGTTTTTTATCTTGGCCTTGGTGCCCCAGGCCATAGACAACTGTGCTATAGACAAGTGTCACTTTAGAATCAGGGAAAGGAGGCGGGGGTTAACAAACCCAGGAACAAGGGAACAACAAGTGATCTAAAATTGATGATGATGAGGGTGTAGGATGCCTGGTTGGGCTTGATCAAGGGCGATGTAACTGAGGGGAATTACTGAAACCCGTATGAGGGCCAAACAGGATAGTGGTACAAAAGGAAAATAAAAAGAAATAGAGAAAAGAACTAGGAGGCATAGGGCATTTATAGAGGTGTAAATATAGGCATGTGCATATGTAAATATATTTATATATAAAAGTAGGGAAATAGATCTATTTGCATATATTTATATGTTAAGTATCAAGGTAGCAGACAGACATTGGGCCTCTGCTCAAGTATTCCCTCAATGCAAAAATACTTTGTGCTAATAACCGGCAT
This sequence comes from Echinops telfairi, assembly GCF_000313985.2. NCBI lineage: Eukaryota > Metazoa > Chordata > Mammalia > Afrosoricida > Tenrecidae > Echinops > Echinops telfairi. The sequence continues at coordinate 59,369,547 of NW_022103898.1, forward strand.
TCCCTGATGCTCACCTTCCTGACATAATCGCTGAAGACAAAATGGGTGCATAGCAAATGAGACAAAGCAAGCTTATGGTGCCCGGCTATCAAAAGATAAAGTCTTGAAGACAAACAAGCAACTAACTAGCGGAGAAGTAACAAAGTCCACTGGGAAGAAGCACGCCAGCCTGTGTGATCATGAGATGTTGATGGGATCAGGTATCAGGCAACCAAGACCCAGAAGAAAAAATCATATCAATGTGAATGAGGGGGAGTGCAAAGTGGAGACCCAAAACCCATCTGTAGATAATTGGACAGCCCCTGACAGAAGTATCACAATGAAGAGACGAGCCAGTCAGGGTGCAGTATAGCACTGATGAAACATACAACTTTCCTCTAGTTCTTTAATGCCCCCCACCCGCCTCCTGACTATCATGATCCCAATTCTACCTTACAAATGATTTTTAAAAAGAAAGAAAACATCAAAAAATAAGTAAGTAAAGGTGCACAACATCCTTCAGAGGTAACTCTAGAGTGACTAGAAGGATCTGCTTCAGAAAACACACTACAAGAACTTGCTATTACCTTGAACTCATCTGTAGCAGATTTAAGGAACTAAATGCTCCCTTGGACTTAAGGCTGAAAAGCCTCAGCACGAGGACAAGCAGGTGGTTGCTATCCTCAGGCTTTGGAGGTGTAGGCCATCAGACCTTAGTTCAGATCTCTTACTTTAAGGGTGCCCAATGAATGACGGCCCAAGACTACCATATGTTTACAATGTTCATGCTCTCTTTGCTTTTTTATGGCAGGTGTAAATCGAGCAGGCATGATTCTGCCTTTGTCAGTTAGGGCTACAGTTTTCCACGATCTCCAATCCTCATTGTTTGTATAAATAATGTCCAGTCATTGAAGTTTTTAATCTGTACAAGTGAATAACGCATATATTTTGGTCTAAAAAGAGAACATTTATATGTATAATTTCCTTTTCTCAACAGGGTTTTGAATGTTATGCCATTGGATAAATTAATGATAATATCAATAGATTTCATCATATGTCTCATGGGATGACTTCTAATGCTCTCCAATAAGATGATAATGATGTTTCTACAGTGAACTAGGGACATATAAGCCACAGATATATGAATGGATTTTGAGCTTACACTTAATTGTAGCTCTAATCTAAGAACAATTAGCTCTTTTCAAAAAATTATTTATTTTTCAATTAAATTAATCATTTTATTGGGGAGGCTCTTACAAATCTTACAACAATCCATCATTCAATAATTTTAAGCACACTTGTACATATGTTGCCATCAACCTTTCCAAAACAATTTCTACTTGAGCCCTTGGTATCAGCTCTCTCCCCTTCCCACCCATCCTCATGAGAATAATTATTGCATATATAAGAGTTCTACTTGATTCTTATCGTCAGGGAGAGTTCACTGAAAATATGGGGACAATCAATCACAAAGTGTGGTGAAGAATTCAGATAGTGCCCAGCTATCGAACAGAACTGTGTCTGGGGTCTTTAAATCGTGTCTTAAAATAAGCAGCCATCTGAGAGAACCTTGTAAATAATAAAATCCAAATCCAGAGGTGGGAATGGTATTAGAGCTTAAACGTTAAACATCGATGTACTTTGCTGAGGTCAGGGATGACAGTGAAAGACTACAATGCATTTGCATGTGGATTAAACCTCTGGAGCAGGCATCCTCAAACTACAGCTGGTAGGCCACATGCGGCCCACCAAGGACATTTATCTAGCCTGCTGGGTATGTTTGCCCCATTTGTTTTTTCATTTCAAAATAAGATATGTGCAGTGTGCATAGGAATTTGTTCAGTTTTTTTTTTTTTTTAACTATAGTCCGGCCCTCCAACGGGTCTGAGGGACAGTGAACTGGTCCCCTGTTTAAAAGGTTTGAGGACCCCTGCTCTAGAGAATCCTCACTGACCACGTACGAGGGAGGAAAATAGTCTTGCTATTAAGACAAGAGTATATTGCAGCTTATGATAGATATAATTATCATTTCATTTCCATTCAGACCCATTTAAAGTTGTTCCAGATTTTAATATTTTCTGATTGAAGTTTTTCTCTGGTTTATTTAGCTGTTATTTTTGTTTCCATTTTATATGTTTTTCTATAAATGAAATCCAGAATAAGTAAATCTATATAGACAATAGCTGCATATGGAGTTTCCTAGTGAGATAAAGAGTAACTCGGAGGGGAAACATGGAGCTAACAACAATGAGTACAAGAAAGAAGAAAATGTTTGAAAACTGACTATGGTAATGATTTCACGACTCTTTAATATGACTGAACTTTTGAGTTGAATAATATATAAATTAAACAACAGTAAAACTGCTAAAAAGTGGGCAAAGGATATGAATAAGCAGTTAACCAAAAATGGCATCCAAATAGCTACAAAACACAAGAAAAATGTTAACAATAATTACCCATCCAGGAGATGCAAATCAAAATAAAGATTGACAACACAGTGTAATTAAAAACAAAACAAAAAAGAGCGAATGCGGCAGAGCATGCAGAGAGATTGCAATCTCATATACAACCACCATGGAAAGCAATATGGCCCTACCTCAAATAACTGGGAATATAAATTCCATGTAACACAGCAAAGTATCTGCTGGGTATATAAGCAAAAGAGATAAGATCCATAATATAAACAAGCATATGAACTTTCATGGTGATCTCAATACTGTTCACAATAACAAGAAGTTGGAAACTACTCAAATTCCCATCAGTAGAAAACAGATAAAGAAACACTTGTATATATATATATATATATATATATACAGTGGAATACTATTCACCGCTAAGAAACAATGATGAGAACATGAAACATGACATGGATGGACCTGGAGGACATTATGCTGAGTGAAGTTCATCAATCAAATAAGGACAAATAATGTAGTAGACCACTTCTATAAAGTTCAAAGCCAAGAGAAAGACTTGTATACCAAAGTGATCAGACTTTGGGGCTTCCCAAGTGAGGGAGGGTGGGAAGAGGAAGCTTTGAATTTTAATACTGACAGGTAATGGCTTGGGTGAAAGGGAGGATGGAGATCCATAAGAAGGAAAGGAGAAATCGTGTGTGTGTGTGTGTGTGTGTGTGTGTGTGTGTGTGTGTGTTTTAAATTTTTGAATGCAGAGTTGATGCTATGAAATATAACTCCCTGACCAAATTCAAAATTGAAAATATTTCACACACACACACACACACACACACACACACACACACGTCTATTAAAAGGCCAATACAACTGCCAATGTTTTAATCCTGAGTTCAGCAGTTGTTAATTGCACACATTGTTTACAGGGTATTATAATAATGACAAGTACTACCATTTCAGGCATCTGTGAATATGTTAACTTTCCCCCAGCCTTACATCCATGCTTATTTCAAATTGGAAAAACATTTCTTAGACATCTTTATTAACACTGAAATTGTTTTAATTGTTTCATGAAGAGCAGGAAGCAATGGAGTCATGAAGTTATTAATATGACTGACATCTTTCAGGAAGGAAGATGATGTGGCAACAAATGGTTTTCCACTTCATAATTATGGAACTGAAAATCAATTTGGGGAATATATGACAAAGCCCAAACATTCAACTGGATGATTTTTTTTTTCACATTAGCTTTAAGTGCTTACCAAGGGAATGTCTACCAAAAATTCTCTACATTAAATTAGCTATTTTTATATTGTGAAATTAATCACTTCTTATTATAAGATTATTACAAACAGGCTACTGAGATAAACCAGTCTCTCGGCTTTGGAGTAAGCTCTGCCCTTTATAGAAGCGTAACCATGGCTTTAGCATCATCTAGCCGACACTGTTCCATTCTATCTCTCTGTCTATCGACTCTGAGACTTCCAACTTCAAGTCTGCATCCCTTAGACTCTGTTTAAACACAAATGGGAGTACACCAGGGCAAGTTAACTAGGGCAAATTATATGAGAATGGGAGAAAGAAAATATCTGATCAAAAGCGACTTTAGAAGCCATATGTGTATGAGACCAATTTCCTTGGGCAGGCAGAAAATTATAACTAAAGGCCTTTCCAAAACAGATCAAATAAACGTTCTGCTAAAAGGATAATGTATATATGAGAAGGCATATTTGGAGTCAGGTAAACTAGGCTGAAATCTTTGCTCTACTATTGATGGACAGTATGACCTCAGGCAAACAATGCTAACTAACCTATGGTTCAGCTTGTTGAAAGCACAAATAAGTGATGTAAGCACTTACAAAATAACAAGAAAGACCTCGGAGAAGAAGGATTTACATGGTCGCTTCAATAATGAGCTTGAACATGACAATGATGGCAAGGGTAGGACAGGACGAAGCAGGGTTTCATTCTGTTGTACATTGGGTTGCTACGAGTTCGAACTGATTCAGTAGTACCAGCAACAACGTAAAAACATATGTAGTGTTTGTTTTACAAAAACACAGTACCTTTGATTTCCTAAAGATGCTACTAAAGGGAAATAAAGATAATTTTTAAAAGTGTTTCTCGTGTGTAGAATTCATCACTGTAAGATAAACAGATTAAGCACAAAGTTCTGTTTCTAAGAATGATATCACTCTTTAAGGTGAAAACTATAGGTCTTGATGTTAAAAAGCAATAATTCGATTAAAAAAACAAAGATTAGAAACTTAAAAGAAAACATAATGTAAATGAAACGAAGCTTTGGGTCAATGCACGGTCTGTATCTTAGCCTTTCTCGTTCTCTCCCACTGTCTCTCTTTGATATCTCTCCTCTTGTCCCTTTATGTTCTACTCTGGACATTTTCCTTACTCCTGTGATTCAGTTCACAAAGTCTCTCTTCAGTTCCCGCTAATCTGCATTAAACCTATTTACTATGTGTATTAGTCTAGGTACTTTGGAAAAACAAATCCACAGCGACTCATGTATAAGAGAGAGTTTTATACAAAGAAAATGTGCAACATGAAAACATCCCAACCCAATGCTGCCCAAGCCCACAAGTCCAACATTAACCCATTAACCCAACACCAGTCCACAAAGTCCTTCACCTCACAAAACAGAGGCAATGATGCCGACTGCAGGAGGAAAGCTGAGTCAGTGAATGAACAAGCATCTCAGCACTGGCAGGGGTCTCCACACGGCTGCTCCAGCACCCAGGGCTGCATCGGGATAGATCCATGCGGCTTCTCCTTGGGGATGTCTTGTAGGAAATCCATCTTGCAAGCTGAAGCAGGGAACTGCTAAGGCAGCTGCACCCGATGCAACCATCACAAAACAAGAGAACCGAGAACTAGAAAGGCGAGGCTTTACCACCCATTTATCCCTCTGCCTTTCAACCAGCACCACATGTGATTATCGGCCAGGCTGGCACAATTAACTAACTCACTATGTTTCAAAATATAGTTCCATTTTCATTTCCTCCTCAGTTGTTCGAATCTGCTTGCATTTTGGTCATATGTTCAAATATCTTATTTCCTCAATTAATTAATATAATATTTATACTTTATACTTGACATATTCATTGTCTTAATTGTATACAGGACTGTTTTTATGTCTACTGCCTCTGTTAGCATATACCCACACATGGAACCATATTTCTTTGTGAAAATGGTGGTTTTTTACTATAAAATACTTTTTTTTAATCTGTAGAAATAATTTGTAATGAAGTAAAAATTTGGGTTGATCTAGAATGTATTTTATTTACTTAAGCCTGGAATCTTGGGGCCTTTTGATTACAGGACCAAGCATTTTAAAAGGAAGACTTAAGGTTTGTAACGCAATTCCAAATTTTAGGGGAAACGTTCTTTTCTTCTTCGCTCACCACCAGGATTTAGAATAGAAAAATTTTTTTGTAGTCCCTTTGTGCTAAAGGTACAATTCTTTATTTTTCTTTATGTAAACTATCTCACCATCGGCTTTGTTTTCTTTCTGTCACTACATGAACCCTTGAAAATATATGTGCAAATTCTCTTTGTTGGGAAAATGTCCTCAAGACAAAAGCTCACTTCAGTATTTCTTTTAACATCTCTTTTTTTCTTTTTTTTAAGGTAAGACTATGCTGCACGAAACCAGGGCCAAGTCTTCTAATACTTATAAAAAAACAACTGAAGAAACCAGAAAGACTTTCTAGTTTTACGAAACAGAAAAAGCAGCAACTTGCTGTCAGTGCTACCAGGTGAGAGGCAATAGAATGAAGGATGAAGGAGCTAGAAAAGATAGTCTCTAGATAATGTGCTCAGTAGGTTATCAAATAGCCAATGGCCTTCCTAAAATAAGTCCTGGCAAAAACCTGTGAAACTGTGTCAATTTTTTTTCAGTATTTCAAAAGAAATAGTATATTTGCTTTCAAAAATATAACATGAGCCAATAATGGTTGCTTGTTTATTTGCTTAGAACAGAATTGTATCTTTCTTGTGTGATACCACAGTTTGGCCTAATTGAAGCAGAAATTTTGACTGAGATTTTAATTTGTTCAATTAACATAGATGAAATGTTTGATACCTGATAAGTACTGTATAACTTTGGATCTACATAAAAAATAGATAATAAACGTGGGCCTGTTGATGAAATTTTTGAAGTCTATATATATCTGGTAACCATATATAGCTTTTGAAGATTTTATAGTATACATTGGTATGTGAGGCTAATTTAAACTGGATTTATGTTTATGATGACTAAAAAGCCTATATAAGATGCTAAAACAACACTCATTATTATTCTACAGGATAATTTGATTAAGTTAAACTTCTCATATTTTCCACTACTATCAGACTACATATATTATGAATATACTTATTCAAAGTTTACTCCCAAAACTATATTTATAACAGGAAGTTGCATCACTGTTCATTTGCTTTTTCTATACTTCTTGTTAGTAAAAATATGTCTACCTTTAATCCCAGTTGACTTTCTTGTTTGTCTTTTAAGCCTCAATTCATTTCTGTGTTATTTGTTCTTTTCTAAACATTGTAGAATCTCTTCATTCTCGAAAATTTATTCAAAGCATTGCAACACCCTGTACTAAGTATGTGCTGTGGGAATATGCATTGGTTTATTTCCACTTATTTTCACTGCTTATCTTCAATATCTATTTCTTCTCTATATATCATTTATAAAACAATCTGAGATTCAGACAGATCCAGGATTGGATTGACCTTGAAACTCCACTGGAAATTCAGTGAATCTACCTTTGAGCCTAAATGAATTAGAGCCCCATACAGTTGCAGGATAGCAAGCTATGGGAATAGTATAATCTTTGCATATTGCCATGTGTACTAATTTAAAAGGCAAATTTTATTCTTAATTATGGCTACTGAATAAATAAATAAGTGCAAAAGTCATTAGAATCAGGCTTTTCATTGCATATGCAAACACTAAGAACAACAATTGTAGCCATCGGAATATTTCAGAAAGCTGCAAAGTAGAATTTTACTACAGCCAATTTATACAAGATAAAACTAGGATAGCTGTGTGTGTGTATGTGTATCATGTTATCACAATTCCAACTATCAGAAAGGATCATACAAAGGACTAGGTAAATAATTTCAAAACCAATATTGCACTTCTTTAAACATTTTAGTAAAATAAAAATGATTGAAAAATGGTGCAACAAAGGAATTTTAAAATTAGTATAGATAAAACACTAGTTAACAACAAAATAATGTGACACAAGAGGAGCAGAAAAGGCATTATAATCTCAGCCTGTATTAATCTAGTAAGGAGATTACTACTAGTAAGGAGACTGTTACCTATTTTCACTAAATAAAAGATAGTTTTATCAAATAAATGCTAAATAAGTCCAGAACATCTAGGTAGGAGAACTAAAAGTTCAACCAAGTATAAAAGAAGAAAAAACAAGCTGTTCTGGGTATTAAATTTTGAGCAAGAAAATAGAAAAAACATTCAAACAGCGATGAACTAAATATGGACAATAGAAAACTTACTTCGTTCAGCAAAATGCACGAATTAATAATTTACCAGTAAGTGGTAAAGGTATTTATCATAGAAATGCCAATAAAATCATGTCCTTTCACTATGTACATTTTCTTAACAAGAACGAAAAATCATTTCCTTTACATTATGTCTTAAAATCACCTCTGGCCTAGTCCAATGGTCGTTCAAGGCCAAAAGCAAAGCCAAGACACTCAAGTAATAAAGAATAAGAGTCCAAAGTATATTTCATCCTGAAAATTCTTTTCAAGATTTTTTTAGAGCTACCAGCAGACAAGCCAGAGATAGACACAAATAGCTTCAATATTTATTACTTTTACCTTAGAAGCAAGTAATTAGCTTGTTCTACCATTAAATGTAAATTTATAACCAAAGTAGAGACGGGATGATACAAGCACAAATGTATTCATGTGAAACTAATTCTTAACAAATTAAAGGCTGTGTATTACATGTTTAAACTACCATGTACTATGAAACCAACATTGAGAAATATTTTTCCAATGGTCTTCTCATCTATTTTGGTAATTTAATTGTCAAATACATTTTTAAAAATCAATTTTTATTATCTTTAATATTTCACACGCAAATACTTAATTGCTTTTTACACCAAGAAGTTATTTCTTACATTATCTGAAATTTACTACTGTAATTTAGGGCCATTTATCTTGCTCTGACCTTCATGTTGACAGAGATGCGGTGACTAGTTTTCCTATGATGACCATTCATGTATTAGAGCCAATTACTTACTCTTAGAATTCTATCCTGCGGAGTGAATCTATGTAACTGCTTTCGCTTTTCCTCCCTCTGATCCTCTTTCTGCCCCTCTCATCTTCACTGAATTTTTTCAGTCTCTTTATATTATTCACATTTTTAAACTGAGATGATTAAAAATAAAAAACTCAAACTCACTACCATCAAGTCAGTTCCAACATAGAGAGACCCTATAAATATTGATAATGATTGATAATGACAGCCTAGAACATATAATCATCATTTTTAAGTCTTCATTTAATGTATAGTATACATTAAAATATTGTATTTATTTATTCATATAGAATATGAATAAATATGACATATGCTTTACTTAAGCATAGGTCAAAAGATTAAATCTCAAATCATATTTCTATTTAAACATTGATATACTAGACAAATAAAAGAATATATGGATAGCTATCTCTGCTGTCTAGAACCCTGAGCACAAGCTTTAAATGATTAATTATTTAAATCATTAAGTTTTGGATCTCTCCTGATTGATAAATTGAATATAATAATATCTATTTTACAGCAATGGTAGATAAAGATAATAGTGTAAATTCTTTAAAACAAAAGGCACTAACAAAACTATTTGCTACTATTATTTACAGTAATACTAATACCTTCATAAATCTGGCCAAAAGCCTGTTCTCCAACTTTGTTTCTGAAAGTAACCACGGAGGCTATAGTTAACCCACACCAAGGGCACCCCCCCCAATAAAGGGAAAAAGCTCCTTGAGGCAGAGCATTTGTAGTATGGATTCGCCCCCCTACAGAGAGCAACGTTCTCTGAATTTGTGCACCCACTGGTGTTGCATGAGAAGGTTCTGCCTGGCCACAGTGTATTTTTTCATAAAGGCAGTTTTGCTTGAACCTCATTTTTTTTTTTGTGACGGCCAATTTAAGAAAACGGTGTGAAGCTATGAAATTTTTTTTCCTGCTTTGGAAAACTGCTGCAGAAACTGTATGATGTTGAACACAGTTTACAAGGACAGCAGTATGGGAAAAACACGTGTATGGGTGTTTTTCTCCGTTCCAAAAAGGTAAAATATTGGTTGATGACAAACCCTGCTCTGGACAGTCCATCAACTTCCTGAACAGAAGAAAATGTGGACAAAACTCATACACTTGTGCTTGAGGACCAACAACAGACCACAGATGAGATGGAGAAGTTATCTGGATTATCTTGCAACTCAGTTCAGCAAATTTGAACTGAAGATTTGGGAATGGGAAGGGTTGTTATGAAATGTGTGCCTCGGGTACTAATTGACCAGGAAAAAGAGCAGCCAGTAGAAGCATGCCGTGGCTTTGAAAGAACAGGTCTGAAATGACCCAGACTTTTCTTTTTTCTAAGGTAATTACTGGTGAGGAGACATGGTGCGATTCTTATGACCCTGAAAGCAAACATCAATCAAGCCTGTTGAAGATGCCACCTTCAGTTGCACCCCCACCTCCCCCACAAAAAAACCAGAAAACCTGAACAAACGCTTATCAAATGAAGTCAAAGATCAAGATGATGCTCATTTGTTTTTTTTTATGTGAGGGGCATAGAGCATTTGGAGTTAGCAGGTCAGTCAAGCTTTCTATTTAGAGGTTCTGAAAAGATTATGTAACAGCAGTGTGACAAAAAAGACTTGATTTGTGGCAGATGGGGACAGGGTTTTACACCATGACAATGCACCTGCTCATGCAGCCATCTCGATGCACCCATTTTTGGCAACAAATAGCATGCCTCTCTTGCCCCACACATCTTACTCACCTTACTCACCTGACCTACCTCTGTGTGACTTCTTTTTGTTTCCGTGAATGAAGAGGGACAAGAAAGGGCAGCGACTTCATGGCATAGAAGAGGTGAAGAAAAATATGAGGGAGGTGCTTTCAGCCATCCAGACAGATAAGTTTGGAAAATGTTTCCAAGAATGGAATCGCAGATTGGACAAATGTATTAAGTTTAATGGAGAGTACTTTAAAGGTGATAAGGTTGTTTTGTAATAATAATCATCATCATAATAAATAGCTTTGAAAAACTTCCAGTTTGGGGGGCTACCCCCTCATATATATGCAATATACCAGAGTCTGAAGAGGACAAAATGGTCATTAACTGCATTTGATAGTATTAATATAGTTGAGACTATGCATAGAGACAACAAAGGGAAGCAGAAGGATTGTTTCGATGAATAAGACTCGGAAGGAGTGGCCGAACCAGGCCGGAGAGTTCAAAGATGGCAGGAGGAGAGCTAAGTGGTCAAGAGGAGGCCCCCGAGGTCCACAGCTGAGGGGCCAGGTTACATGTGACAGAACCCATGAGACCCCAGGAGAAAACAAAATACTTGGGCAAAACAATCTGCATTTCCCCTCCTGAATTTATATGACATGTCCATAAAGTCTCCATCCTCTTTCAAATACCAACTCCTTTTTCTAATTCCTATTTCTCTCAGAAATATCATGGTATTTGGCTTATATTGCTTTTTCTGATAGTCACTTTAATTAAAATCAACCAATATTTATTGAATATATACTGTATCCAATTTAATGAAAACTGGATACACATGAGTGAAAAGTACAAGCTATTATCTCTGTAGAACATTTATAGTTGGCGGAGGGGTGGGAAGTTAGTAAGCAGGGGTAGAGCAGTAGACATTATAGCAAATATAATATAGAGTAAAATATATATGCTAGAAAGTGACCAATGCTAAGGGACAAATTAATGTATGAATCAAAGTAGGGAAATAAACAATGAGTGTGTTTGTTGTTATTTTTACATAGAAGTCCTCTTTGAAATGGTGACTTTTACACAAAAGATTTAGGTACAGCTAATAGAATCAAGACAATACTTTAAATAGAATTCTATGTAGAGAAGCCAGACAGTTCCAAAGGCCCGGCACTGTGGGAGAGAACTTGACGTAGTCCACAGAAATCAGGCATAGCGGGAAAGGAGAACATGAGAAGGCAGTAATGAGAGGCAAAACCACGGAGCTAAGAGGTAAGGTAAGGTCACTGGCAAGTTGGGGAGATTTGGACGAGTGGAGATCAGCGGTTGGGCCTTAGGGGTTCACCGTAAAGACTGGCTTTTATCCCCACTTTGGTAGGGAGTCACTGTAAAAGTTTTGACATTAGATAATGTCTTAAAAGTTAAAAGTTAAAGATGGCGTCTGACTTAAAGGTAAAAAAATATATCAAGCTGACTGGTTAAAATTCGACTGTAAAGGAGCAGGATTAATTCCAAAAGGACCATTGGGGAAAACGCTGAAGAACGAAAACAAAGACCACTGACATGAAGTCTATCCTGACTCACAGTGACTCCCTCCAGGTTTCTGAGACTGGACGTCTCTATGAGAGCAGAGAGCCTCGTCTTTTTCCAGTGGAGGAAGCAATGGGTTTGAACTGCTGCTGAACCCGAGCCCCACCAGAGCTTCTTACGACTAAGGCAAGGTGTTGGTAACTCAAACCAGATAGCAATATTGTTGGTGAAGAAAAGGGTTCAAATTCCAAAATATTTTGATGATAGAGCCAACAGAATGTCCTGGCAAAGAGGGTGAGAGAAAGGGGGGCTCAATAGTTTCCTGAAGAATCCAGGAATTACCATCAACTGACACAATTTAGATAATCACTTGTCTTGAAATATAATTTATTTGTTGAAGGTACTGTGGCTCTGAGTTGGAATTGATTTAGTTTGGATTTGGGTTTTTGTTCACTAGGCTATAACCTTCTTGAGAGAAAGCACTATCTAGTTTTATTTTTCTATAGAACCAACACATTCTGTGCATAGAATTAATTTGTGCACTTTCCTTATTATTAACCATGTCTGGCTGCCATAATGCTATAGATGGGGAGCCTGGTATCACAAGAAACAGCAGCCTTAAAGGACAAGGCTGGCTTTTCATGTCCACTTGTACACAAAACAGATGTTATGTATATTTGCTCTGATAGTACACAAATACTTAAAAACTTTAGGTATACCACCAGAACATTGAAAGTTAAAATGTCTATTTTTTTAAAATTTGACTCCTTGTGAATATTGTTCAGCTCTGACTTTTGTAACTTCAATTGGTCTCTAACACGTTGTAACCTTCATATAAGAAGTGATGAAACATGTTCATATTTAACGGATTGTCTTTAAATTTGCTTAAGTCATTTTGAAATCTGCTCCTCACTTCCAAGCTTACAATAAACCTTTCCAACTTAGCATCTCATGTAAATTTAATGAGCAGCCTCTCACTCTCATCATCCAGGTCATGGGGTCATTGATTCGTATTTCTCTTTGTGCTCTCAGAGCAAAGAGACGGTCTCAATCCAGCTTTCCCCATCTTTCCGGTTTATGGACAGTGCATTCCTGTTTTCATTGCACTTTTATCATTTATTCTCTTTTTAAAAGCTAGTATTAAAATAAAAAGCTTGCTGAGCTAACTAACCTGTTTTCACAGAATAGTTCTCATTCTTCCTCTTTCTATCCTAACATTATGTGTATGATGCAATTTTCAGTGCTCATTATTCCTTCAGAGATACTTCATCCTTGAATTAAAACCTATAAAAAATTAGTATTTGTTCTATTAGATTCTACTTTTATTCTTCTATAATCTTTTTTAACCTGTATAATATATGTAGATGGGAAAATATTTACATCAGAGTGAAGTTATAATTCAGGAAGAGCAGTGAAAGAGAAGTAGGAAAAATTAGAATAATTATTAAGGAAATAATTACCAGAGATGGTAATCTAGCATAGCATCTAGATAAGGAGAGGCGTGATTGTTGACAGAAGCTAACATTGACTAGAAACTGATAAACAGAGGAAGGGGTGTACAGAAGAGCAGCAGCAAAACCTAACTGAATGTAACAACATACTACATTACAATAAAATAAGATAAATCCTGGGTACTCTAATGATCTCCATACTTGTTTTATTAATTCCAATATCTATAACACCTTTATGAATATTCTTCTTGGAATACAAATGTAACTGTTAGTCCTCTTTTTTAAACTCTCCATTGGTTCCTCATGATTTCTCAAAAACAAAACAAAAATTAAATATTTCTTCAGGCACATAACATTTGAAAGAATTTATCATTATCAGATTCTCACTACAAGAAATGTTAAAGAAGTCCTTTAACCAAAAACCCACTGCCATCGAGTCAGTTTGAACTCAGAGTGGTCCTAAAGGATAGAATACAACTTCTCCAAAGAGTTTACAAGACTGCGAAGCTACACAGAAGAAATGAAAAATAAAAGCATGAAAAATAACAAAATAGAAACTATATGAATAGACATGTAGGATTTTTTCCTATTATTAAAATATATTTTTAAATAATTCAATAATAACAATATATTATTAGCTTTTAAGTATCTATGTAAAGGAAATATATGAAAAATAGCAAAATTGATGAGAAGAAAGAGAATTACACTACTGTTAAGTTCCTTTGCTGTGTACAAAATATTACAAAACAACAACAAAACAAAACAAAAACTCATTGTTATGGAGGTGATGATGACTCATAGTGATCCCTTGTGGGTTTCCAAGAGGGGAACTGTTTAGGGGAGTAGAGTGCCATCTTGACCTCATAGAGCTACTGGTGGTTTCGAACTGCAAACCATGCAGATCACAGGCCAACATGTAAACATGATATTACTTCTATGGAGACGTTGACTAAATATGTATAATATAAACCTACTGACCCTCATATTGTTGTTTAAAGAGCTTGCCTGCTAAACCAATTGTTGAAGGTTTAAAGCCCCTAGCTGTTCCTCAGGAAAAAGATGTGTCAGTCAGTTACCATAAATATCACACCCTGGAAGCCCCTATGAGGAAGTTCAATTGAGTTGTAATCAACCGCAAAGCAATGAGGTTGGATTTTTTTTATTAAAAAAAATTATGTTTTAAATCTTAATGAGTTTCCTCCTCAAGTTAGAGTTGACCTAATGACATGGATGGAGAAATGCCTTCTGGACCTTCATTTACTGATGGGGTTCAACTCACAATGAGAAGGAACAGCTTCAAATATCCATTGTTCCTTAGTACATGACATGTACGAAGTTAAAATCTGAAAAATTAGAATTTGAAAACAAAAGAAATGAAGCACATAAAGTCCAATATCCTAGATATTTATCAGCCCAAACAGGCTAATATTGACCCTTTTTTTGGTCACATGGTCATAGGGATTATTATTTCTAGTATGACAAATTCAAAAGAACAGATTTATATATAATATCAAAAGTAGCAGGGAGAGGGGAGCAAGGAAGGAGGAAAAAGAGAAACAAGGAGCTGATTCCAAGAGCCCAAGCGGAAAGCAAATGTTTGGAGAATGATGAGGGCAACGGATGTATAAGTGTGCTTTACACAATTGACGTATGTATGGATTGTGATAAGAGTTGTATGAGCCCCCAATAAAATGATTTTTTTTAAAAGAAAGAAAAGCAAGGCTGTTCCTTTGAAGACTAAGTTTCACTTATCCGAAGCCACGGTATTTTTAATCACCTCATATGCATGTGAAAATTGGCCAATGAATAAGAAAAATCAAAGGAGAGCCAATGCATTTGGAATTATGATGGTGCTGTTGCAGAATATTGAAAGTACGATAGACTGCCAAAAGAACAAACAAATCTGTCTTGGAAGAAGTACAGTTAGAATGCTCTTTCAAGGCAAGGCTGGTGAGACTGTCTCATGTACGTTGGACATGCTGTCAGGATTGATCAGCCCTGGAGAAGGACATCATGCTCTGTCAGGTAGAAGGGCGGTGAGACAGAGGAAGGCCCTGGACAAGACGGACTGACACAGTGGCTACAGCAATGGGCTCAGACACAGGAACAATTGGGAGGATGATGCAGGACTAGGCAGTGATTCATTCTGCTATTCATAGGCTTGCTAAGAGTCAGAGGAACCCGATGGTTCCTAACACAGCGCGTCATGAAAAATTCGTAGACATAACCAAACACTTTGAAGGCATGAGTCACTGGGCCTGGGATCTGCAGACCATGATCTTGGGGGACATCAAGGTCAACTGGCATAACACAGACTGCTGTTAAGGTGCAACTATTTTTATCTCTCTGTCCAGAGGAAAGAAGAATGAAGACAATTGAAGATACATGGGAAATAATTAGCCCAAAAGATTAATGGGCCACCCAAATATCCGTTTCTACAATCCTGAGACCTAAAGAACTAGATGCTAGCACCATCAACTCTTCTGAAAGAGGTCACCGAAGGGTCTTGGATGCAGTGGAGAAAACTGTGCAACAGAACTCAAAATCATAAAAACATAAGGCAAGGCTTATTTATTGGATAGTGACCGATGGAAGGAAAGGTCAAGACTAGGGTCTCTAGTCACCATTGAGGTCTGGAAGTGAACTCAACCTTGTGGCTTAATTTTCAGCCAAATAGTAGACAGATCTATTAATGACGCACACACATCTTAGAATGATAAAAAAGGGCAGCATTTACTCAAAGATAAAATTCAGAAAGGTTAGGAAGAAGGAAGAGTAAGAATATAAAACCCAAGGAGGAAGTGGGATAAGTGCTATTACATTATGGGGATTGCAATTAGTGACATAAAATATGTATAAATTGAAAAAAAGCAGAATTTAAAGATCTATCTTGAAGTACAATGCTGTCTAAGATAGGATAATGTCTACCCAACTACAAGGAAGCCAGCACAATTATTATTCAAATTTATACACCAACCACATAGCCAAAGATGAAAAAAATTTAAAATTCTACAAAACTCTTCAGCTAGAACATCAACAAATATAAAGATGCATTCATAGTGATTGATGACTTAAACTCCAAAGTTGGAAATGAAAAGGAAGAATCAATTATTGGAAAATATGGCCTTAGTAACAGAAAGAATACCAGAAATCATATAATAAAATATATTTAAAAGCAATAACTTCATCAATGCACGTATCCTTATTCAACAATATAAACAGCCTCAGTCCATGTAGAATATAGAATGAAAATGACCTCATCTGTGTGAAATGACAATGAAGTAATGCAATATCATCAGGCAAAACAAGACCAGGGGCTGACTGTGAAACAAACCACCAACCTCAGAGGCAATTTCAGGTTGAAGCTGAAAAAAATAAACACAGGTTCATTAGCAAGAGAATACAATTTTTTTGGTATATTGTACCTGAATTTAAAGATCATCTTAAGAATAGATGTCCTGCCTTGAACACTAAGAACCAAAGAAAAGATGAATATGGGATGAGATCAAAGCATAAAACAAAGGATTATTAAAAAGACAGGAAAGAAGAAAATACCAACACTGATGTCATAAAAGACTCAGAAGCTTGCTCTTGAGCATACAGTAGCTAAAGCAACTGGAAGAAATGATAAAATAACTGTGTGATTTATATATATGTATATATTATGTTTCTTTTAAAAACAAAACAGCACCATGTCGGTGTGAGTGGCTTAAGAAAAGTACAATTGAAATGGACCTGACATCTTTCATGACAAACAAGTACATTTCGAGAGAAAAGAAGAGCCAAAGAGGAGTTAGTGAAAGATCTTAACAGAACACGTCAGCTTGAGAAGACAGAGTAAAACGGTTTCACAAACTGTAGCAAGTCCTCCAGTTAGAAACCCAAAAGGGAAGAATAGGGTGAGGAGATATCAAGGTGAAAGAACTGAGGAAAAACATTAAGCCTCCAGTTAAAATGGAACGATCCTACGGACAAAATATTAAATTATATAGACATCAATAAAAATGGAAGGAATACACAAAGTATCCAAATCAAAAATTGGTCTATATTTAACCATTCAATAGTAGCATTGTATCAAGAACAGGTGATGCGGAAAGAATTCTAAGCTTCATTGAAGGCGTAAATTAAAAGCATGTTTCCAGAAATTGAAAAAATATCAAAGAAACATTTTAAAACTCTGATGCAGCACTAGACACACTCACTAGTGTACCTCAAGAACCTGCCATAAACCTGCCCAACCAACTGAAAGACATCCATGTTTGAGCCCATTCTGAAGAAAGTTAATCTTACTGGCAAGTAAAATTTTGCTGAAGATAATTCAACCTTGTCAGGGAGCTGCACATGGGATATCATTACTGATGTCTAATTAGTCTTGGCTGAAAGCAATGGACACCAGGAAGATGTTTACTTGTGTATCACAACTATGAAAAGATATTGAACAGTGTGGGCCATAACAAACTATGGATTACATTGCAATAACAGGAATTCAGGAACACTGAAGTGAGCGTATGCTCTCATTCAAACAGAACAAGGAAGCAGTATGCATGCAATCAGGACAGGTATGTATCAGGGCTGGAGAGTCTCACCATACTTATTCAATATGTATGTGCAACAATCAATTCTCAGCCTGAATGATATGAAAGATAATGAGGCATCAAAATCTGTAAAAGACTCATTTACACTAGGCAGCATACAAGTTCCAAAATATGCTTGCTGAAAGAGAAGAGGACTTGAAGCACTTACTGATCAATATCTACTACTGCCTTCAGTATGGATCACAGGTCATTTAAAGAAAATAAAAATCCGCACAACTGGGCCAATCATGATAAATGATAGAAAGATTTCATTTATCAGAGATGTACTTGGATCTACACTCAATGCTCACAAAGGCAGCAGCCATGAAATCAAATGACAGTGACATAATGCAATGAGTACATCTATTGTATAAAATTTCTTTACAGTGTGAAAAAGCAAATATGTCACTTTGAGGAATCAGATGTGCCTAGCCGTGCCATGGTATCTTTAGTTACTTCATAATAAGGAAGATCAGAGAGGATTCATGCATTTAAAATTAAAGTGTTGGAGAAGGATACTGAAAGAATGGTGCTACTACAAGCAAAAGTCTTTTAGAAGATACAGCCAAAATGCTTCTTAGAAGCCAGCATGGTGAGACTTTGTATCATGTACTTTGGTCGTGTTATCTCTCAAGAGAGTCCAGTCTTCAGAAAAAGACATCATGGGAGGTGAAAGACAAGGTCGTCATTGTAAAAAATATAAGACAACAGGAGGGACTCACATAATGGCTGCAACAATGGACGCAGACATAACCACGGGGCTTTGTTCTGTTGCGCATAGATAGGTCTTGGCACAATGGTTATTAATAACATGGTACTTGATGTCACCTATTTTAATAAAACACCAAAACACACTTTTTAACCAATGCACTGATCTGTAATTTTACAGGGGGATTTCTATTAAAACAGTTCATACTTTTATGTATTATAGGTTAACATGAACTCATTGCCAATGAGATAGTCACTACCAGAGTGTAAAACTAAAAGCATTTTTTATTAAATAGGGATATGTTTTATAGAAAACCGTATTTGTAATTTTAATAAAACAGAAACAATATTCAATCTATAAAGTACATACCAATCCTAACAGATACAATTCACAACATCCTATAATTGATGACAGGAGACATTAAACCTAGTTCAACAATTATTTCAGCTCCAGTAAAAGAAAACTGATTGCCATGTAAGTAAGAAATAGTGAGACACATGCTCGTGTTAAAAACAGAACCGAGGGAGAGTGGTACAAAGAAACATCATTATCCTGACCCAGCTAACCACAGAAAAAAAAGTTCATGCAAGATATCCTAGTTCTATGTCTAATTATTGTCCCAAACAAAAAAATATATCCACTACCACTGAACCAATCGTGACTCATTGGACAGAGGGGAAATGCGCTTCGTCTTTATAAGGCAGTGTATCTTTAAGAAAGCCACACCGGTCTCCCTTAGAGTAGGCTGGGGGGATCAAACCAGTGACTTTTTGGCTGAGCACTTAACCATTGAGCAAGGAACATTAAATTATTACCTCCCAAATTTTGTCATCCTAAGTTTCATCTTTAGTTTTTGTTTATTACTCTTATTTCCAAGAAAAAGGCTTAATTCCTGAAATGTTCCCATATTGTTTATAAAATATACATAGCATGCCATTGCCTATATCCTTCTATATTAGCCAATCAAAATAAGTAAATATTTAAGAGCTACCACTGAAAAATAATTGTCACTATACTAGTCTGTTTTCTTATTGTTAATAATATCTGACATTTACATAACCGTGTGTACAGCAATCTCATATTGGGTCTCCAAACATTTATTCATTAGTACTTCAATATTTCTATGCATGATTTGGCAAATAATCATCTCTGGTCTTCTAATTTATAAAACAAAGCCTTAACTCTGAAAATGGCATAAGCCTACTACTTCATATTTTCCAACTCACAGTCCATTTCTTTCTGCTAGGACGAGGAGATACGTAGAACACATCGAGCATGAAACAATTTGACTTCCCTGCATTGTGAAATATCCAAGTGGCACTTGAGTCTTATTTATTCCCACCTTTTTATATGCGATCCAGTCAAACACCTTGTCAATATCTGTTGCCTGTAGCACTTCCTGTGATACTGGATGGGAACTGGCCAAGCCATCAAGCAGCATCACTTCATGCAGAACATCTGTCAGGAACCTCTGCTTTTCCTGCAATAGAGATGAGTCAATATCATAGGTGATTCATGGTTATGACAGAATGTGTGTGACAACTGGTACAGAATATGTGTCACTTAATTGATGAAGTTCATTAGTCTTACATGGTGAGACTCAAGTGAACCCAGTAAATAAAATGCCTCTTAAGTTACTCTAAAATGTAGGTGGCTGATTTGAGCACGACATCAAACACAATCAATGAACTACTCTGGGCTCTAAACAGATTTTTTTTTTTAAATGGACTCTGTTTAACAGTGATTAAAGCAAAATTTGGACAGTGGGCAAATAATGAAAGTGACTAGGTTACAGGCTTCGTGGTGTGTTCTACAATATAAAGAACGACCACAATCCACTTTTCATAGTGCATTTGTAAGTACATTCAATATAAGACGACTAACTAAATTTCAAGCTTACAGTACTGTTTTACTATTTAGTATCACTTATCTCTAATACCTTGTGACCAGTTCATCCTTCTTCCCCTTTCCTTGCTCCCCCTCACCGCCACCCCCCGTGAGTGAGGACACACACACACACACACACACACACAAGAATGTGAAGAGAACACAGTAACAAAGGCACTATTTACACCAAACTATATATATGTGTGGATGCATATGTGAATTCCGAATAACAAATACATAGTAGATAACAATTCATTAGAATAAAAATTTACCATGAAATTATAAAAACAGTCAAAATTACAAGACTTCTCTTCTGTGCATCATTGAGATAGCAGTCTCTACTCTATTAAAAGCAAATTTGCTATGGCAGAAATAAAATGAAATAAAAAGTACTTTTCGGTTGTTTTGGATTTTAATAAAATTCTCCTTTAAGGAAATAGCTTGGGTTTTGTCGCCAGCATACCAAGGATGCTGGCAGCTATTAGTCCTCCTGCCTCCTGCCTCCAATGAGGGAGGAGTGAAATAAGAAAAGAAGGTGCAAGGGATAACAAGGGCTAAATAGCCCCCAGACAGTTAGGACCTAAAGAGTATCATTATGGAGATTAAAGGCTGCAGAGTTAAATTGCTCAAACTCATTCTGAGCTCAGTCCTGGAGCGTCCCAGGTTTGAGCCAGCAGATAAACAGTATGTTATTTCTGAACAAGTTGTAATTTCAAGCTGAGAGAAGACTTAGTCCTAGACTTAAAGAAAATAGAAATGGAGAATAAATATACCATGAAAAGAATAGTTAACTAGCGCATGTAAGTGTGCATTATTTTTCTCATGCTTTAAAGAAATATTTTTGTTCATCATTGTTTACTTTGTACAGTTTAGTGGCTATATATTGGACTTATTTATTCCTCTTTTACATTAAGAGTTCTACAGAAATCAGCTGTGTTCCCTCAAAGAGAGCAATGCTGAAACAGTTGAACCAAACCACATTCTCAATTACAGACGACTCCTCCAGTCCCATGAGGCCCTATATAAGAAGGTTACACTTGACTGAAGTATATGAGTATATGGCATAAATAGGCTATATTTCTTCTCCAATAAACTTCCTTGTTCAAGACAAATTAAATAAAATGCAATTAGATATGATAGGTTAAACTGTTAATAATAAATAAAATCATACATACATATCTGATCTTGAGTCTACCAAAAAAGACATACGCAGGTTTTAGACAAATGACCTGGATTTATATAATAATGGAAAATCATGCACCAATTCAAAACAATTTTACAATTGATTTACTTCTAAGCAAATGTTCATACCTGTCATTCATGTAATTTTAAAGTGTGCATTAAAAGCTACTTGATTTAGAATTGATGGAGGAATTATAAAATATATCATTTTAGTTCAACTTGACTAGTGAACATTTTTAAGAAGTACCAGATAAAGATGAGATGTCCATTCTGAAGATAAAAAATACTCACATCTTCAATTAGCGATCACCTCCTTTAATACCTATTCCTCACACAAACAATCTGAAACTACGGTATACAAAGAGAGTTTAAAATGATGTTTTATTTGAATTCAAGTTACTAATATTTAGCAAGACATTATACACTCATTTATCAAAATAAAAAAATATTATCAATATTAATAGTTAGTAACCCCCTTTTCAAAATTTGTAATGTTTAAATGATACGAAAAAATGGTTTAGTAATCTTAAAAATAAAAGTTAAGGTAAATTTCAAAGGAAAAAGATTCACATTGAAGGAAATTTTGTTATATATAAATTTTGTTATGTTATATATGTAAAGTGAATATTTTTATACGAATAAAAAACAAACATTTTATTTTTAGTAAGTAGAATGTCAATAAACCATGTGTAAATGTAGTTCAGTCAGATTATTAGCAAAAAATAATAATCTACATGGTTGAAAAAATGATACTGTGTAATTGAGGAAAAAGGCTTATGTACATGAAGAGATGGAAAGGAAGATAGAGAACTCCTGGTGGGAAAACCCCCGCAGAACCCAGGAGAAGGACTACCTTAAACCAAGGAGGAAACAAGGAAGATTCCAGCCGGAGGCAAATCCAGTTTCAGAAAACCTCAAAAAGTCTCAGGGGAGAAAGTGCTAATATTTTATAAAGACATGTCTATGTCACTACAAAATTTAAAAAAAATACATAGCATCTTAACTTGTCAGTGGCCCTCAGCAGCAGCAACAGCAACAACAACAACAAAAGGAATCACTAAGTATTGATTAATTGTCTATTGTTTACCAGGGGCTGTGAAACTAAAAACGAAGTCAACGTAAAGAGTTTTTACACAGGGACCCTGCATGGCCTCTGGAGCCCACACTGAGACACTGGAATTAACTTTTTAGCAAAAGAGAAAGTGGACGGATGTCTGTGCTTTGTAGGGAAAAAATCTATATATGGTGTATATTCAAAAGCTAGTTTCATTTTATTTCATAGTTTAATGTCAAAAGGGTGGCCAGTCTACCATGGTCACGGAATCAGCAAAACAAGCCAAATTGAAGAACCTGAGCTATGTTTAAAGGAGATTCAATGTTAATAGTAGCAATTAATCCTATTATTCCAATACAAGCACTGTATTGAGTTTTTGAATATCAGCAGATCTGAATAGTTTCCGTAATCTCTTTGATACATATTATTTTAAAGGTAACTGCATGTTGAAGATGAGTTGCTCAGATGGATAGGGGAAACAGCTTAAAATGGGAAAATATAGGACAGAAAACAATCTATCACAAGGATTGACATACAACCCCCTCCCAGAGGGACAAACAACAGAAAAGGGAATGATGGGAGACAGAGGATGATGTAAGATATGAAAATAATAATCAATAATTTATTAAGGCTTCATTTATTAAGGAGGGAGGGAGGGAAAAATGAGAAGCTGATATCAAAGGCTCAAGTAGAAAGAAAATGCTTTGAAATGATGATGGCAACATATACAAATGTGCTTGACACAATGGATTATGAAAGAGCTGTAAGAACCCGCAATAGAAGTATTTAATATAAAAAAAAACCGCCAAACTCCACACGGTCAGACTCAGTCACTAGTGATAAGCTGAAGATAGGGAGTACTACTGATAGGAAGATGTCTGCATCATTTAAATAGATTATGAGACGGAATCATGTTAATAGAGGGTAAGACCACACAGTGGTTTTGACTCTGTCATGGGGGCAGAGGGCGGTAAAGGGTATTATGGGAGGGACAAGGGGTAGGGTCAGAGTGGAAAAGCAGAGAAGAGTCTGAATGAAGATCAAAAAAAGGTAGATACATCAAGCCAAATTTAGGAAGATATGAATGAAGCGTGAACTAATTTAAGACATGGTAAGGTATGCATAGGCATGGAGAGATGAGGAAAGAAATACTTAAAGCAGATGTAGGTTACGTCACAGCAGCTTAAAAGATTCAATTATCTAGAAGGGGGGATATAACCATAAAAGGATCTTTTAGCATTCCTAAAATAAAATACATTAACAGTGTTCAAAGTTTGATAAAAGAGCCCTGATTAAAAGAAAAGCACCTCTTATTCACTACCTATATGGTCTTGAGCAAGATGCTCAGCCTTTTCAAGCCTCAGGATCTCTCAACTGTAAATATATGTGGTTATGAACGTAAAAGAGAAAAATTTGTTCTACAACTATTTATGGAACTCATGCTACATTCCGATGGTACGGTGGTCATGTGCATGCAGGTGTAAACCATGGGCCCTACCTTCAAAGACTTTATAGTTATAGAAGGAAAGAGGGATGAAAAATGGTGAAAAAACAATTTCCTCCATGTACAAAATAAAAGTGGCTTCCAGATAGATTGTGACTACGCAGAGAAAGCAGTGGTTTTATAGTCTTTGCCTGGTGACGGGCCAGGAAAGCGCCTGGGGTGATAGTTTAGTTGACTTTTTTAAGAGAATGAGAGAGAAAGGGATATTTTCAGCACAATGGTCTGGGTGGCAGAGTAAAGAAAATCAGAAACAAATTGGGATAAATGATTGGGGATGAGCAGAGAGAGAGAATTTCCCATGGCAGTCTAGGAATCTAGAGAAGTGACATACTCATATTCATGGGTAGAGACCTAACTCTGAATTAAGAGTGAGGAATAAAAAGGAAACAAGAGGCAAAACAACATTTCCTAATTCCACACAAGGTTTACCATATGGACTGGAGCTTTGTGATCACCAAATATTGTTAGCAATTGTTTCGTTCGAATTTAGTTCAATTTGGGGATGACCAATGGAGATCAAACAAAATAATATACTTCATGTCTGAATTAAATAGAGATAGGAGGATAAGGCTAAAAGTATTATTATAAAATCATATATGCAAAATTACTAAAATGTGAAGTTACTGCTTTTCAATATACCTCCGAAGTCTATCCACTGCTGACAGTAGTGTTTCTGTCTCTCTAACTTTTACCCAAATAACACATCCTTCTTTGATTTACACCTTCAAAGCAGAAGCTCTGTCACTCTGAAGGGGCTCCTTAATAAAAAAGAGGCCTAAAGTGTCAAGATCAGGGTGGTAAGGAGGATGTGGGAAAGTTCCCAAACAAAATTCCCAACAAAATACAGCATACTTTGCTACCCTGGGAGAACTAGTGCACCTTTCCTGGCTGTCCCCACAGCACTCAACCTTCACTGCTCTCCCAACAGCACTCGGTTTTTCTGCTGACTTCCAAAGCTAATTGAAATTGCCACACAAAGAAAAATTCACAATTACGAGGTTTATTAGGGGCTTTAATAAGTTACAATTCATGTGAGAAACGCTCAGGATACTGGGTCAGTCAGGACAGTTTCTTCTTGGCAATGCCCATATTCAGCCCCTCTCTGGCCCTCAACCTCTTGGCTGACCCCAGGCCCTGCTCTGGCAATGTTACAAGGCTCTTTTAGGGCTGCCAATAAATACCCACAGAATCTGTCACCCACTAGAAGCCTCAACTAGAAGTGACTCAGTTCTAGCATGATGGGTCCACAAGCCAAGCTCCCTCAATGAGGTGCACAGAGGCATCCCACTTCATAAGCCAGCCTCCTGCCCCCAAACATTCAACTTTACCTGTTCTGTAGGATGGGAAGCCCACTACCCTGTCTCATCATCCAGCCCCTGGGCCTGCTGAGGACCCTCTGCCAGTCCTCTGGTGTCACAGCAGTCATTGGATCAAATAGGTGCACTGTGCAGGGATCTTAGGGTCCAAAGGACACACCCCTTGCCGGGCTTTTCTTTCTTACTAGTAGGGATTCCCCCCAATGGTTTCTGAGATGGCTCGTTTTATATCCATTAGTATGGTAATCACAATTAACTTTACTAGCAATCACTTACAACTGAATCATAATCTAATCAGTATTTCCCCCAACCATATTATCCAGACCGATCTGGAGAACACATTTCATTAGGTTGGAGTACCCAAGGGTATGTCCGGAAGAACCCAAATCAAAGAGCCATCATTCACAGTCTTGCATTGTGAATGCAGTTTTCAATATTTTAAAACTTCTTCATAATGCAACCCCATAACCGCCCTGCATCCTTTGAGAGAAACCCATCAGGATCATTCCTTTAGAATCTCCCCAAACAATCACCGTGATCCTCTGAGTTGACCTTTGTGACTGAAGTTAATGGGCCCAGCAGCTCACCTTTGAAGTCCCTGCTTGGTTGGACCTCCATTTTGACGGTACCCCAACGATAGACTGTGGTGGCCATCGAATCAGTGACAACGCCTACAGACCCTAGGTACAACCGAATTCAGCATGGCCCACTCCTGCGCCACCTTCACACCGTTCTTATGTGTGAGCCCACTGTCCACCCATCTTGTTGACACCTTCATCTT
>NW_022103898.1:59396488-59398379 GCF_000313985.2 Echinops telfairi
CTATAATATTATCTTACGTAATATAGGTACTTTTCTAATCCATGGTTTCTGATCAATAAAAATATTGGATTAAATTATTTAACAAAGTTATCTAAATCTAATTGTTTACTGACTGTTTAATGTATGAGAGGGGCTGTGTTAGCACTAAAAGGTTATAGAAGCAAATATAACTAAAATCTTTTTCTTGCCTCTAAGAAACTCCCCGTAGGTAAAGAACAGTGGACAGGTGTACAATCAGTTAACATCATGTGATGCATGCAATGTTATTAGCATAAAGAAACTATAGTGACATAAAGATGAGAGAGAAATTTAAGGGTAAAATGTTTTTCTGTACTTCTGATCATGTTAATTTCACCTCAATTAATTCATCCTAATTGGGAGAAAGATGACGCTTTCTACTCCTGTACTGACTTAGTCTCAGAAACCCACAGGGGCAGCTCCACCCTGTCCTATAAGCCCACTATGACTCGATGGCAGGAAGTCAATACACCATAAAGAAATAAGATGTGATATGCCATCTATGTTTCATTTCTATGAAAATCTATCTTATCATAAGAGCAAGATTTAAAAGGTTTCTCAGTTCAGAAGTTCACCACATGTATCATTACTAACATGAACCCCAGACCTATACAAGGTTAAAATAAAACAGACGGGTACACACAGCTGACCTTTCCACTCTTGTTCTTCATGATTTATTCAAGTCATGACAAAGGTTAAAGTAGAAGAATATGATCAAGAATTCAAACTAGAGGCAAATGTATTGAAGAATAAAATCTACTAGGTTCATTCATGTTTTCCAGTGACATGGTATCTAGTTAACTTTTCAATTATCTTAAATAAACACATAATATAAATGCATATTTCTGAAATTTAGAAATTATTTGGATCCCCAGTGTGCTATGATATTAAAAGAAATTTACATTGTAATTTAATACTGCCATTATAATTTTTAAGTACTAAAATATATAAAATTATTTTAAGCTTTACACAGTTCAGTGCTGTATTTACTTGGAAAATATTATATTATCACATAACTAACTAATTTGTATTTTATAGATAACTAAAACATACTGGTAGACACAATAAGACTAAAGAGCTGTTGAAAATAATTTCTGATTTTATATAGCAATGTATATTAAAAATTAAAATTTTAAAAACCAGTTAAAATAAGACACCTGATAAAATAAAATACATTATTTTCATGTATAAGTTATAAAAACACAATATTTATATGGAAGTCAAACTTGTATAAGCAAATACATATACACTGGGCATTAAAGATAAGTTTTAAAGCAATCACTTTTAATGTGTTCAATGCAATAAGCACACACTTAGCTTCAACAGAAACTTCAGGAATATCTCTTATGATATAACACTAATTCATGATCTCAGTAATAAGCTCTTTAGGAACTTAAGGAACCCTGGCGGCCCCATGACTAAATATTTGTCTTTAAACCCAAATGTCAGCAGTTCAGACAGAAAGATGTGGCATTCTGCTTATGAAGATGCTCACTGAACTCACGCGCCTCAAGCCAATTCTGACTCACAGTGTTGCCCAATAGGGCAGAGCTGAACTGTCACTGCAGGTCTCTAAGGCCATAGATCTTTATTCTCCCATGAAGCAGCTGATGGATTTAAACTGTCCACCATTTGTAACCCACTATGCCACCAGGGTCAGCTAAGGCCTTGGACATAGTACGGGGCAGTTCATCTATGTCCTATAAGAGCACTAGAAGTCAGATTTGACTTGTGGACAATAAATTGGTTTGAGGGTTTTTCTGTTTTATAACAAATATCTGAAATAGAATGGGTTTCTTGTAACTGTCAACCACTTTTCATCTACTGCAAAGCCATCAGTTTTCTAATATATCAGAATCAATGTATAAACTTA
>NW_022103898.1:59400337-59420035 GCF_000313985.2 Echinops telfairi
CTCTCCTCCTCCCCCGTCATCTGCTCCTGTGTGCTCTGGTCAGATATATCCTTCTCCCGAAGCTGCAGATTCAGTGCCATCCTTTGAGATAAATACTTCTAGCAACTATATTTCTATAAGGATGTGTTGAGCAACTTTATAAAAGACTTAAGTGACTCCTGGCTTAAGATTTTAGGAGCTGCTGACTTGACAGCAATGAGCAACAGCACACTCTCAAACAAGAGAAAGTGGGTTACACGGTGGGTCCCTTCAGCGACCACATCCTGCAGCTGTTGTGCGTCCTTTGTCATTTTCAAGACCCCTGTGCCATACTTCGTAATATGCAAGACCCGATGCAGCTAAGAGAAAATGCTAAGGTTGAGCATTCACTGCATTGGATTATGGGCAATCAAATGCTGAAACACCCACAGACTTACTCAATACCCTTAAAGCTACAGTGCAATATTGGCATGGCAGGTGTTATCATCAATCGATCACTCAAGTTTCCTTTAATTATGATAATCTTAGGTCTTTTACAACAATCATGAAGATGCTCCAAACACTGTCAATCATAGTAATAATTATGAACAGGTTGTCCAATTACATAGCTCATTCTGATTCTAGTGGCCCCCAAAATTACTGTGAACAATCACCATATGTTAAGTGTCTTCCTATAACCCTCTTAATTAACACAAGAAATTTAATTTCCCTTTATTTTTTGAGGCTATTTTAACTTCTTCCTCTGTTTTGCTCCAAATACATGCCCAATATTATTTCATGTATTTTTAATCTCTATCTATTTTCAGTCAAATAAATGAGTTCCTGATATAGACACAGGAACTAAATTTTGTTCATAATTTATTTTCATTTCATACTTATTGTTATTTTGTCAGATTGTATTATGAAGCCCTTCCTATGTGCTGAGGTTTGGGTTACATGTTGAGACATGATGGTAAACAAGACAGTCCCTGAGATGTGTAATCTCCCAGGGGAGTCTGTGTCCCTCTCCTGTAGTAGTTGTTATCATTAACTGCTAATGAGTCAGCTCACAGCTCTGGAAGCCCCGGCCAAGGCAGTAGTCTTTTGATGGGTGTTAGACTGTATTGTTGTGATCCACAGTACTTGTATTGTAGGTTTTTCTTCCCAGTTCACCTTCGTCTACAATTTCTATAGAAGCAGTAGAGCAGCATGTGAGCCTCCACTGACAGACTGAGGGTGGCAGGACTGGGGTGCGTGGACTGAGAGTTAACCCTGGTCTGTTGGTTTGAAGATTTTACCACTGACCCACCAATGCCCCATCTTTTCACACAGACTCCAGCCTGCTGATTCTTCTAGTGTGTCATTTCAGGCTCCTGCCCAGAGTTTTTAAGCTTCTGAGAGACATTACCTCTGACAAGATTCTCATCTTTCAATAATCCTATCTCTACTTTGACACTGAGAATATTTTTCTCTATCTCTGTACTCAGTTTTCTGACAGCCGATAAGACATTAAAATCAAATAAAATTTGGCAATCCTTTTAAGTCCTCGCACACTTATTCCTCACATCCATCACAAGAAGTCTGTGTTATTTTTCAGACACACATACTAAGCTAATCAAGGTACTCTAATATTGATTAGTTCAATGAAATTCATAGTATTTGCAAATGCTTACTAACTTCCTTAAACATATTACAACTCTGTTTCAATCCTGAAGTCATTCAGTCTGAAAATTTACAAGGTTAAGCTAAGCAACACCCTAACTGTATTGGAATATAAATCAAATTGCTCATTTATTTTGTACTATTTTAATTTATGAAATAAATAAAATTCAAATGACTTGAATTCTGTAACAAATTCTTATTGACTTGATGAGTAGTTTCATTAAATACTATCAGTTTTACCCTTTAATTTCAATATTTAGTGATATAACTGGGCAGTTCATCAAATACCTGCCCTGACCAAACTTTGCACTTGCTATCGGATCATAGAGGATTTTACCTTTTCAGTGAAATTAAAAATTATTTCTTTTTCTGATTTGAAGGTTTTGTAACATACAACAAATACTCCAGCACCAAGGAGCACATAGAACAGAGAATCTCAGGCCCAGAAAATTACCCAATTCAGAAATAGTTTTCATTTTTCTTTCCGCATCAATTAAATATTACCTTATTTTTAAAGCAAGCTATCATATCCATAAACTGATTATTGAATTAGCTGAGGAAAATTCCCTCTATGGAATATAAACTCAGAATTATCAATTCATTTATATGGTGTAGAAATATTAAATTATCAACATTCCAGAATTATTAAGGAATAGAAGAGACATCCTCAAAAGGATATGTGAAGATGCCCTTTTGTCCGCTTGTCTCATAAAGTTTAATAAATGATTGGTAAAGTACCCCATCAGAAAACATTCTTGGGCTCTGTGTGTAGAAAAACTGTACGTCTGCTTCTCAGAGTAGTAATGGTATTGGTAATAATAATAGGAAAACACTCTTAATGTTTATCTTTAAAAATACTATATGACTGAAGCAGTACAGAGATTTTAACTGCATCGTGCACATTTTGGAAATGGCTGAAGCAGATGACATAGTTCGCATGTGAAAGAGAACCAGTGTTGGTGGTTGGTGGGTGCTATTGAGTCAGTTCCCCAAAAAACCCAAACAGAAAATTCTCTGCCAGAGAGTTGATGCTGATTCACAGCAAAGGCAAGTCAATGCTGACTCATCCTGTAGGTCAAGAACTTCCCCTTCACGTTTCTGAGACTATCTATTTACAGGAGCCAGAAGTCCCAGCTTCCCACTGTGCCACCAGGGCTCCTTTATAAACGGTAGGGTAGCTGAAAGATTCATCGAACTTCATTGTAAACACGTGTCAGGTTGCACTCCTTGTATTGATTTTAAGATTGCATTAACTCCATTTGCTGATTATTTTGAAAATAATGAAACTAAATTGATAAAATATAAATCACCTTTTGGGGTTTGTGTTAGTCTGGGTACATTAGAGAAACAAATCCACAGAAACTCATATATATAAGACAGAGTTTTATATAAAGGGTAATTGCACATCAAGAAAACATCCCAATCCAGTGCTGCCCCCACAAGTCCAACATGAACCCATATGTCTGACACCAATCCACAAAGTTCTCCATCTCACAAAACACACTATGATGCCGACTGCAGGGGGAAAGCTGAGTCAGTGAATGTGTAAGCATCTCAGCACTGGCAAGGGTCTCCACACGGCTGCTCCAGCACCCAGGGCTGTATCAGGGTAGGTCCATGTGGCTTCTCTTCAGGGATTTCTTGCAGGAAGTGAGCCTTGCCAGCTGAAGTAGGGTACTGCTAAGGCAGCTGCACCCTGGTCCGACCATCAGAAAGCAAGAGACCCGAGAACTTGAAAGGCGAGGTTCACTGAGCCATTTATCCCTCCGGCCTTCAATTAACCCCACATGTGTTTATCGGCCAGGTTGGCACAGTAAACTACCTACCTCAGGGTTCATGGATGCAGAACCCCAAACCCACTCTCATAGACATGATTCTGACTTCTAGTGACTATAGGATGTCGACCTGACCTTTAGTGTTTCCAAGAATTGAAATCTTTACGGGAGCAGACACCTCATCTTTCTTTGGAGGCGCAGTCCAGTGTGAACCAACTGTACCACCAGGGATCCTTCACAGACGCAGAGAGATGCCTAAAGGGTGTAACGCATGGTGGTTCGGAATCTTATAATACACTTCACACTCTTGAGAAACGTGACAATAGAGAAGACATGTACTCTCAAGGTATCAGGTTAATAAGTTGTCTTACCTTTCTTCAGGATACGTGAATACATGCAATGTGTTTTGTGTTATATAGTAAATATTTCATATTCTTTAATGGTACAATTCTTTCAATATTAATGGATGCCAAATACATATTTTTTGCCCCCTTTCTCTTCACAAAGATCTTGTGATATTTTTGTGTGTGTGTGCCAAAAAGGCACCTGTAAGAAGATATGGATGGAATTTAGCCTGTCCATCAGCTTTCAGCTGGCTGACCTCCTTTGGAGGTGAGACCAAGATATATGACTTTCTGTAGACAGGCCTCTCTCCCAGGTGGTTGGACCAGCCAGTGAGCTGCCTGAACTTGCTGCCCTGTCTCAACAGGTGTGCTGTGCTAGCTTAGCTGTGGGATGTGCAAGGCTCTGCTCCACCTGGTGGACCTTGTCACTGTGCTGCTCCACCTTGCTCTATCTACTACCTGCAGGCTGGCTTCGCTCATCTTGCCGCCACCCCATACAGCGCAACACCTGCCAGCTACTTCGTATCACTACACCTTCCAGCTCCACCGAGACCTTCTTTGCTACACTGAGCTACCAGCCTCTGCTACACCTCACTGCTTCATCTTCCTACTGTCTGCTTCCTTGGCCTTGGGCTAGTGGCTGCGGAAATTGGAAGGATCTTCAGTATATTAACTGTCCCATGAAAGTGAGTTGGCCTGAGCTCTCTGTATTGCTGTGCAGACTACTTTGCTGTTATTTTTATTTTCACTATATAAATTATCTATCGATCGATCTATCGATCTATCATCATCTATAATCATAAGTGCCCTGGTTTTGTTTATCTAGAGAACCCTGAGTAACATACTAACATAGAGCTCTTTTTTATTTTGACTCATGACTTCATTTCTGGCACCTTTATCTAGTGTCATCCGAGCAGTGTTAAAGTAATCTTATGAAAATTAAAAGCACAACAAAACAAGCCCAGTTTCCCTAATTTAGAAATGGAGTTGTAAGGGTGTTGTAAGGGTTTTTAGAACACATAGCTGCCTGGCTAAATATGAGTAATAATTACAAATTCATGATTTTTTTGGTACCTTTTTAATCCCCAGTGTTCATTGTTGGTTGTGTCTCATTATAGGTTTTGTAAGACAAGTTATTTTTAACTAACCTAGGAACATGCTAAA
The DNA here is from genome assembly GCF_000313985.2 of Echinops telfairi. Lineage (NCBI taxonomy): Eukaryota > Metazoa > Chordata > Mammalia > Afrosoricida > Tenrecidae > Echinops > Echinops telfairi. The sequence goes on from NW_022103898.1 coordinate 59,405,241, forward strand.
TGATATCTGATGGTGAACACTGTTATCAGAGATGGTGACCAGGAAAACAGTACAATCCACTGTAATAAATATATGCTTAAAGGCAAGGATATCTGAGAGAACATTTCATAGTTTTGGCATCTCTTCTTAGTGTTATCAAAGTTTTAGTTTATCAAGTGATTATACATATCTACATATATATCAATTTTTAGCAAGTTGGAATATTTTGCTTACCTACTGCTCTTATTTGAAAAGGGAATAACTAGAGTAACTTTCCCTACGGTATTTTAAAATTGTATAAGGGACATCCTTGCATTACTATTCAGCTTCAGGTTCATTAATGGTCTTCTAACTGGGAAATGTATGATTTTTTTTCCCATTTAGTACTTGGTTTTAAAAGTCCTCAGGATATACAGAAAGACCGTGACACCAAATATGCCTCAATACTGTCCTCTGTAAAATTCCTTATTTTGAAAGGTATGCCCATTTATCTTTTATCTCATTTGAAAACTCAAAACAGTACTTTCTAAAGATGATTTCATATTTTTACAAAATCATTGACTAAGATCATATATGAAATTCTTTTTTTTAATTTTAATAAATCATTTTATTAGGGGACCTTATGCTCTTATATCAATCCATATATCAAATGTATCAAGCATATTTGTACATATGTTGCCATCATAATTTCCAAAACATTTTCTTTCTACCTGAGCCCTTGGTATCAGCTCCTCTTATTTACCCTCCCTCCCACCCTTATAAACCCTAGATAATGTATAAATTATTTATATTTTCATATTTCACACTGTCTGCTGTCTCTCTTCACCTACTTTTCTGTTGTCTATCCCCCTAGGAGGGGGTTGTATGTTGATTATTGTGATCAGTTATCCCTTTCTCCCCTCACCTTCCCCTACACTCATGGTATCGCTACTCTCATTATTGGTCCTGAGGAGTTTATCTATCCTGGATTCCCTGTGTTGAGAGTTCTTATCTGAACCAATGTACATGCTCTGGCCTAGCCAGATTTGTAAGAAAAAACTAACTTGCAGCTTTGTTTTAAATTTGAAAAATTCAAATAAAAATGTGAGGAAATGAAACTAAAACAAACCTCCAAAGCACATACCTGGATTTATAGGGAGGAAAACAAGGTGTGAGTACTAATAAACTATGTTGGTTTTCTCTCTCCTTTCTAACATGTCTTGCCTAATAAAAGCTATTCTGCCATTTGAAACAGTAAATAAAGAAGACTTACATTCCCAAGACTTAAATGACACATCTTGAAAACATCCAAGCTCTTCAAAAACCACTAAATCCCAAACTGAAGCCCAAAGTCCTAGTTTTTGTAAGGGGAATAGAGGCGTAAACAAACCTTAAAGTGTGAATGAATTACTTATTCTTTACTGATGTAGTAGTACACTCATAAATCTTTTTTTCTTATTTTTTGCCACTAAGCTTCAAACACAATTAATACACTTCAACAATTAACACATGTATACCCTGATATAGTCTTGCTTCTGATTGATGCCTGAGTTAGTTAATTGTACCAGCCTGGCCAATAATCACATGTGGGGCTAAATGAAAGGCGGAGGGATAAATGGGTGGTGAGTCTCGCCTTTCTAGCTCTCGGGTCTCTTGTTTTGTGATGGTTGCACCGGGTGCAGCTGCCTTAGCAGTTCCCTGCTTCAGCTTGCAAGATGGACTTCCTACAAGACATCCCCAAGGAGAAGCTACATGGACCTATCCCAATGCAGCCCTGGGTGCTGGAGCAGCCGTGTGGAGACCCCTGCTTGTTCGTTCACGGATTCAGCTTTCCTCCTGCAGTCGGCATCATTGCCTCTGTTTTGTGAGGTGGAGGATTTTGTGGACTGGTGTTGGGTTAATGGGTTAATGTTGGACTTGTGGGCTTGGGCAGCATTGGGTTGGGATGTTTTCGTGATGCACATTTTCTTTACATAAAACTCTTTCTTATACATGAGTCGCTATGGATTTGTTTCTCCAAAGTACCCAGACTAATACAATGCCCTTCGCATGGCCACTAGTGAGTCAGTATCACATTTGATTTAAAAATGTAGAATTAACCTTAAAATAAGAAAGCAAGTATACATAACATTTGTTTATGTATTGGTCACACTAACAGCTATTTTAATACACAAGTAAAACAGGTGGGGTAGAGTGAAATTTCTAAAAATGATTTTTCTACTCATTTCTTTGTAACTCCTGCCAAATGATTGTATGGTACTATGCAAATAAGGCGTATATAACCCTAAGTGAGAGGGTTGGTCAGTTTTCTTTCCCACGTCCTCACCCCCACGCTATAAGGATGAGCCATCTTTGGAGCAGCAGGAGAGAGAGAGAAAGGCCAGGACCCTCAGGAGAGTATGTTCCAAATCTGTGTTTGAAGAGCAGAAGCCGAGACAGAGACCCCAGAGACTCTGGCATGGTGATTATGGGCTAGAGCAAGCAGAGCAGCAATGAAACTAAAGGACCATGAGGTAGAGTGCACGGGACCACATGGATAAGGACCAGAGAGGGGCTTGGATTCTGCCTAAGGAGAGGTGTTGCTGTCGATCAAAGACTGTATTTTATTACTGTTTCAATCCTGACTTGTGGGAACCTGTTGACTATGCTAATAAGCCATACAAACAAATAAGCAAACTCACTACTAGGGAGGTGATTCTGACTCATCGTGATCCTGTAGGGCAGGATCACACTGCCCCTGTGGGTTTCTGAGACTGTAACTCTTTATGGGAGTAGAAAGCCTCATTCTTCTCCCATAAAATAGCTGGTGAATTCAAAACTGCTGACCTTGCAATTAGCTGCCCAATGCATAACTCACAATACCACCAGGGACCCTAACTTCCATAATAAACCCCCATAATTTAAATTATTGTTTGTGGGTTCTCTGTCGTCACTGCAATGAATTGTTGGACCCAAAATAGGAGTAGAGTGCCACGGAAGGGGAAGTTGGTATTAGAGTGGGGGTGGTAATTGGGTGACTGATGTCAAGGAGATACTTCTGGCTAAGGGTAGAGTCAAACCTGTCAATCAAGGGGGAGCTTGCTGACCCCTTCTTTGGGGCTGTGGCCTTTTGCATGAGCCTAAGGAGCTCTGGGAACTGCCTTGCTCTGCCACTTCCTCTTCTCTGGTACTTCGCTGGGCTCTGTGTCTGCCCCATGGGGTTGCTCCACTTTGCCTGCCCAAATCTGAGAGGTGTCGGTGCACTGCCATGTTTGTAGCTCCCATGGGCTCATGCACCTCCGCACCCACCCACCTGTGATCTTCCTGCTTCACCAGCCTGCGGCAGCAGCGTGAATTTGCGTGAGTCTGAAGAGGGACCTACGGACGGGCCTCATGGACTGGAGTTCGACTGTGTTGGGAGGCCTTCTTTTGATAAACAAGTACTTGATATACAATTCTTTCTTACACAGATATGAGTATCACTGATTTGTTCTCTAGACCACCCAGCCTAACTCATTATGGTCCCAGTAGTGGGGTGCCAGAGAAACAAATCATGAAGTTGCACAGCGGAGGTTTTCTGACCTCTGCCTTATGGAATTGGATTTTCCTTTCTTGGATAGCCAGAGAAAGTCAGACGTAGCCATGTGGTTTGCTTGGTTGTTATCTATCAAGGGCATGGGAAGTGACATTTTTGGTTCTTATAAGCTGGACTTGGTTATTTCTACTGTAATGGTGAAAATGAGTGCAAAGGATGTTAAATTCAAGTTCAGGGGGAAAATATTCTTCTTGGACTATTCTGAGGCAAACATGTTTCTTAGTCAAAGTGGTTGACAGAAGCCCCAACCGTGTTTGGTCATGCCTGGGGCCTATGGCCTTCTTGCATCTGAATCAGACAGTTTAACTAAGAAAGTATTGGATTTGACGGCTTTAAGAATTATGTTTAAGATGTGACTGTACTAGGATTACGTTGTTTTCGCTACTTATTATTATTGACATAATATGTGGCAGAAATGAATGTTGAAGTTTAATGATTACAGAGACTTTCTAAGCTCACTGCCTTCTCTTGTACAGTTGGATCTGTTAAATGGGTATTAGGAATTGCGTGCATGAAAAGGTTAGAAAAGATAAGCCCCACTCAGGGCTTTGAGTGCCAACACATTTGTATTTGAAAAGAATTACAAATAGAGCTGCTGGGAGACAAAAGGAAAAAAAGTGTCTTTGGTTTTTTGAATTGTCCTCCAGCTGCTTGTGCCTAAGCTGGGAACCATGAAGGAATGTTCCCTCTGGGACTGAAGGTTACAAGGCATCTGTGGGCAGCCTAAATGCTTGCTAGGTGACCACCTGGACCACTTGGTGAATTGAAGTGGAGGAAATGCAGCAATAGAGAGACAGGTTGAGTTTTGACACCGATATTGCAGACTTGGTGTACAGGGCTTAGAGGGCAGATAAAAAGGGGCTGGCTGGTCTGAAGTTTAAAGAGTTTTGCAGACCCTGTGTTGAGGGCATGACATAGTCCTAGGGAGCTAGAGTTGTCAAAAATGTGTGAAGGGCCAGTGTTCTGAAGCAGAGGGAGTTACGTGGGGAACTCCTTAGCTTACTGTGTACTCACTGACCTAGCTAGGAACGGCTAGTACTGAATTGACCAGAACTCAACCAGATGAAGAGAAGTTATTTGACCTTATGAGCTGGTTCACTTTGTCTGCTGACTTGATGGATGACCAATGTCGATTTGACTTCACTTCTGTTTGAAAATTCTTAAGGTTTCCACTGGAACGAATATTCCTCACATCAAAGATCAAGCTTGTTTTCTCAGAGCACTAGAGCACCAGAGAAATAGTCAGGTTAGAAGCAGGGTTCCCAAAAAAGGGGAGATAAAGGCTTGAAGTGGCTGCCTTACAAAGTGTCAGAGGTGGGGAACGTATGAATAGGATTATGGATTTGAGGTGTAGGTGTCAGAAAGTTGCAATCATTGGGCATAGAATAATTTTGCTTCATTCACTTATAGACTATAAGGCTGTGTTAGTCCAGGTAGACTAGAGAAACAAATTCACAAACACGCATATGCATATAAGAAAGAGGTTTATATACAAGAGCAGTTAAATAGTGAGAAAACATTCCAGTCCAGATCAAGTCCATAAGTCCAGTATTAGCCCATTTGTGTGATACCAGTTTATACATTCCTCTTCACACTCACGAACACATGCAGGGACAGGAAGATCATAAGCCAGTAGGTGGGAAGTCTTATGAATCCAGTGGCATTGTAAGCATCTCAGCGGTGGCAGGGATCTCCACACGGCTTCCCCAGCACCCAGGGCTATATCAAGTAGGTCCATGTGGCTTCTCCTCAGGGATGTCTCCCAGGGAGTGAGCCTTTTCAGTAGAGCGTCTCCAAGGGAGTGAGGAGAGAGACAGAAAAATGTCTCCCATCTCTAAGGAGGAAAAACTGGAGTTCCCAGAATTCTCAGGAGAAGGCCATGCCCACGCAGAGGCCTCATTGGCTATGACCTGATTGACAGACTAGACTCCACTCCTTCACTTTTAATCCTTTCAAGTCCCAAATTGGCACCAGATTATGTAACTACCACAAGGGCTTAAATGGGGCTGGTGCATTTTCAGTATTTCTTATATTAGTTGTATCATATTAGGTGCAAATAAGGGTTTTACTGCTATTTTTGTTTTGAAATTACTTATGGCTAAGAAATTCTGTAAAGGTGTCAAGTTGACAAGTGATGGTCTGTGGTGATTGGATTATTTTATGTCAACTATACACTCCTGACTAGGGGTGGAGTTTAACCTATTAAATGTCAGCTTAATGATACCTCCTTGGAGATCTGGTCTTTTGTATGAGTAAGAGGCTCTTAAAACCACCTCCCTCTCATCCACTTGGCTTCCTTCCTCTTTAGGAGTTCCCTGGACTGCTGTGTCTACCTCCACGGGTGGCCCCATATGGGCCGCTTTACCCTGAAAACTATTGGCACCCTGATATGTTTCCAGCAACCTTGGATCCACACAACTCTGCTTCCACCAGTCTGTGATTTTCACCATTCTGTGTCACCAGTATGAACCTATGTGAGTATGAGGAGGGACTTATGGACTAAAATCTAAGTTATGGACTGAAGTTGGACTAGGGTGGCATGCCTTCTTTGTTGATATAAGCTCTTTCTTATACATATATGAGTGTGGGAAACAGACTGGGAAAGAGTATTCACGAATAAATTCTCTATGATCACACATTAAGAAGTCTGGGAGGCTGGGGCTCCCTTAGAAAGAGACCTTCAAATTCATGGGTTGGAGCTACATTCCAGTCACAGTCTCATAAGTAAAAGTTATTCCCCAGGATGTCCCCCCATAATAATGTGAATCTTAAAGAGCTTGCAAGCACATGCTTTTTATTATATATGCTTGAAAGTCAACTGCTTGAAGGCTGCCTGAAGGTTGTCTGCTATCAAAAGCAATGTGACCCTGATGTCTGCCCCATCCTAAGTAGGGCCCACTCCCTTTTTGTAATGATCATAAATTGCTCCGCTGGAGAAAAGTTCAAAGACACCTATGGTCAAGCCAGCTCAGAGATGACCATCTTGACTCTAGACTCCACTCGTCTTGTTATGTATGTACCATCTTGTTACATGTATGCCTTATGATTTCCCCTTTCTATTGTATGTGTACCCCTAGCTCATCCCCCTCTTGTCACACATATGTCTCTAATACAACGACTTCCTATTATGTATGTGCTTACTGTGGATTCTTTGCCCGAAATTATATAAGGCTGGAGAAAGTACATTACTGTCCGATCTGGTTCTGGTCTCCAATAGAAAAGGTGAGCCCATGCATGCCTAGTCTCGTGTCTCTTTAATTTACCCCTCGATTACACAACTGCCCCCTCAAGATGCATCCAGATGTGGGGCTGGATCGCACATATGAGACTCACTGGATTTGTTTCTCTAGACAACTCAGCTTAACACAGTAGGAGAAAGAGGATGGACCATGTTGAAGGGATGTCTGCCTCTGAGTAGTAAGGAAACCAGAGGAGGTCAAATATGTCTGCCCTCCCCCCCCCCCACCCTGCTCTTTATTATAACAGTCACCTGCTTAAACTGCTTCTTTGATGACTGTTATTTTTTGCTGGACATTCTTAATATCTATTAATATCTATTATTACCATTGGGCCTGCTTCCAGACACTAAGAATCCTTTGAATTATCCTAATTTGTACACTCTCTGAGTTTCAACGTGTTGGGCATACCCATATTAGGATTCTTTCTGCATTTACTGTGAATTCGGCTATAGCACCACAGCTAGGTAGATTCCTTTAATGATATTAGCTGCTGTCCTCAGCACAGCTCTTACTCCCTCTTTTGCTTCTTTTGTTTTTGTTATAGGTCCATTATCCACCAAGGCCAAAAAGTGTCCACTAACGCTACAAAAAAGCAAACTTTTCTTACAGAATAGGGATTTACTGCTCCCCGGTGCTTCTCAAATGGGGAGAATAATTTTTGTCTTATTTTTTCTATTCTTTAAAATGAAGTCTATATTTTCAGTGGTTAAATAATTGCTTCCAAAGGGGAGAGGGGAGAAAAGTTGTAAGGGGAAAACTCACTCCCACATTTGGGAGACTGACCTCAAGAGATCCCCGAACGTGCTCTAACTTTCCTCTGTTCTTTCTACTCCAATTCCACTCTCAGGCTTCTGCCAGAATCAGAATGACCACAGACCCTGGCCCTAGCTCTGAGAAGACTTCGAACCTTACACATTTGGTATGTATTTGTCATTTGAGAATAAAATATCAGCGAAAGCAGCAAAGAATTGAATCACTTTCTGACTCTTTTTTGAGGAGTAAAATATAATGTGGATTCTGATCGCAATAGATAGGCACAACTATATAGAAAAGTGTACTTGGTATTCAATACTTATAATGTAAGATTCTAAAATAAATATTTCACTACCACTCTGTCTATCTCTTACCCCACAGCTCTAGTGAACAAGTAGATTTTGAATGATAAATCATATGCAATAGTAACCGCATGCCAACTATTGCCACCTGTGAGAAGATTGTGAAAGTATTTCCCCTACATCAATAACATTTAAGGAATAAACAAAAGAACAAATAAAATGTTACACAAGCTTTCTAATTTTCTATTCCCCACTTTCCAAATATTCAACAGAGTGTGTATTATTGTTCACAAAGATTATGACATATCTCTACATTTAAACTAGAAAAAAATGAACTCAATAAGTTTGTTGTTTATGACTATTTGTTTGCCAGTAATTTTCTTTACTTCTTTTTTAATGAAAATAAAATTATTTAAAAGGTGAGTTTAAATTTATTGTCATGCCTGTTACAGTTTTTTTTTTTTGTTGGTGCACATTACAAAGAAACTGAATCTAATGGCACAATTCATTTTTATTCCTTTAGTTTTGCCCATATTAGAGATCGTTGAGGATAATTAGCAAGGGTTTAATCCATATATTTTGTAATGTGCTAATTAGTAAGAAAAATGAAATGAACTTCATGATTCTACATTATTATTTATCTCTCTGTCAGGTGTGTGTCCTCAAAATTTAGGGTGAATCTCCAGTCTGAAGACCTTAATTAGTGTTCAACTTAAAAGCTTCTTATTGGATAAGACTCTGTAATATGCAATTCATTTAATAAAAGAACATAAGCCCACATAAAATGATTGTCATTGTAGAAGCATTTCTTTACAATGCCACTTTCAGGAGACTCAAGGACACACTGACAATATAGAAATATGTACTATACAAATTACAATGAAAACCTATCTAATATGCACAGGGCTTTGATTTAACATGCATCAGCATCCAATCTATGAAAAATAGAGTTCATCACAGCATTTATTTGTACATCTTCTCCTTATATTAAAATTATATTATCATAGCCTTTTTCGGTTTAAAATGATAAAAACTCATTGAAAACTAGCAATTTCATGTTGTTTTAGTTTTTCTTTTCCATCCCTTTGAGGAACAATAAGATTTAATACAGCTGCCATCAACAGCAAACCATAACTTGATCTATTCAATAAAGTTGTCACTAACAGCCAACTTTGATAAAATAATGTCAAACAAAAAGACCACTTGCCACTTGAAATGTACCCTTAGCCCTGAGCTAAGAAGTTGCTTCTAATGATCTTGACAATTCTCTTTGATGAATGAAACATTATCTAAGGCTTATGTTCCTATAGAGTACAGTAGTTCATGTTGCCAGTAGAGAGAAGAATTGATTTGGTGAGACTGAGGCCTGATATAAAGTTTATAGAAATTATTTTGTAATCTAAACATAATTGAAATAAATCTAGAGTGTCAGAGTGGTTTACTGAGGTTGGAAATGTTAGCGACTTCTCTATATAAAATCAATGCACCTTTCTAATTGAGCATTCATTTTCCAGGTCCAGGTTGCTTACCCACATTTGTATAGAAGTTCATACATTTCAAAGGCCTCACAAGTCTTTTAATCTTCACAAACAAACAAACATGTGAGCTTAGTATCAGTAACAGAGTAGTCTAATTTTTTTAAATGATAAGGATGAGCCAGAGAGGTACAAATACTTAGAATGTCTCCCATTCATTGGCCCACCTTAAATCATAGTACATGAAATGTCCAAGGTTGACTTCATTGTTTATGAACCAAATAGTCATACATGTTGTGTTACAATCGTAAAAACTGATTATTTCTATGTTAGAAATGGGCTCTGAAAAGACACACACATACTCAGATTTAATAGTTAAGCAGACAATGCAAATATACTAGCCCAGATCATTATGAGAGCTTTATTAAGAGTACAAAATAATTTGAAGCTATTTTACTGATACTCTACAGAAGGCAGATAGTCCAAAGTAACCTCTTTAATAAATTTAAATTGTATTTTAATGTATGAGCCTTCATGCCTAAAAATAATTAAAGCATTGTTTTGAACTTAGAAGCAAAATAGGTCAGCTTCCAAATTTTTTTATTTCCGACATGGGCCTGACTTTTGGTTTTTCTATTTCAGTCTCAGCTCTTGTGAAGCCCAAGCCGTGCACTTCCAGCGAAGCTTTGGGGCAGATCACAACAGTATAAGTTACTGCTGACACAGCTGGCTCTCGTATTCTTTTGCGTATTCTTTCACACTTTTGCTGATGCCATTATGAACAATATTGCTGGGACAGCCGTAAAACCACTTAATATTCTCTCTTTTTATACGGCTAACTTAAGACTTTTCTCTAAAAGGAGGTAATAGTATCCAGAAAGTCAATTTATTTAGGGCTCCTTCTTACAGATTGTGTGTATTTAATATATTGGGAGCTCTTTATAAACTAAATAAAGCAAGCTACTGAAAAGACAGTGTCATCAATGATAAGGAAAGTATTTTTAATTTTTATAAGAGGAACACAGAGGTATCATCATAGGACTTGTTATTTCTCGTGACTAAATGTCTAATTAATAATGATGAAGGTTAGTCATTCTTTCTTAGTCTTATAAGGGAGTTTTCCATCTCACTGTAATTGTGTCCATTTTTTAAGTATAAAATATATATTTAAAAGACATATCTGATATCTTGATCACCACAGATTTCTGTTCTTTCACAGCTTGGCCTGTATTCTAGCAAGGGCAAAGTCTCACTTATGTTATTTAGACAACATGGTTTTTTTAAATACCCCTTACAAAAAATGTTCATAGAGAACCTATGTTGATAACAAAGGGAAATGATGAAGAAATATTTTCTTTAAAAAATTTCTCAAACTCAAAGTTCAGAATATGGCCATTGAAACTTAAGCAATCTTACTGTTCCATGATAATCAAGGATGTCATGTGTACTTCTGTTGATTATTTTTAATCTAAGACATACTCATCATTTTCATAATTGTGAATATTTATAATTCATATAATTATAAGTTATAATATTTTATTTTTGTTAAACAATATATCAAATAATAATATTTCTTGTGATTGTTGATTTTTTTCATATATATATATATGAAGGATTTTTAATTACCACCAATGTCAACATAAAATAATTCTTATAAGATTTTTTTAAATGCCTTATGCATATACCCAGCTATACAAATCTAAGTAAACATACATTTATTCAAAGTAAACACATTGCTTTTATAAGACATAGGCAAAATTGAAGGAACATAATTAAAAGATATCAAAAGGGAATTACCATTGTAGCATTTCCTCTGAGGGATGTGTAAGGTCACATTATTTAATCAGCAAGAATTAGTTGAATTAATGGTAAAGAAGTTGCATCATGACTTTCAGATTTCAGCTTTCCCCTTGGTTTACATTATCTGCACATCACTTGGAATAATGACTTGAAATTAGATAATCACCTATTCATCTTAGTTTATAATATCTAAAATGGTATAAAAGGTATAAAAACTATATCGCCTATGCTATATCACAGATAAAATTCAATCTTTTTTAATTTGGTGAAATTTTGGTACTTAGGAATTTTTACACAGTCCTAGTTATAATAAATTAAAATTTTAAATTCTAAACCTCCATATATCTAGGGTACAATTTAAAAACCCTTCCATTTGATATAGGCACATTTAACATAAGGATTAATATTATTACTGGAAGTTTATATACGATAAGAAAACTTACAAAATAAGGAATATGCAAACCACATTATCTCCCTATTTTTTCTTACGAATGTGCTTGAACATCATCACTACATAAAAAACAATAGACTCGACTTCAGGTTCAAATGTATAAGTAGATTTCTGGAGTCTGAACATAATTTATACTGTTCTTCATGAATAAAGTGAATGCATACTTCTATGATTTAAGTTTACTGTTAGATTATGTAAATCTCTGAGAACAATGCACCAAATATGTTAGCTATGGTTTGTTTGTTTTATCAATGGAAGAAAGTTCTCACATAGCCACATATTGAAATACAGAATACATTTAAAATATAACTTATCAATTACTGCTGCCTTCTCTATCACATGCCACAAGGTTAAATGTTTCCACTTGGATAAGATGTGGTGTAGTATTTCAAAATCAATGGATAAGAAATATATCGCTATTTCACTGCTAATACAAGGTAACTTTTTAGATTACTATCACTTCTAAAACTGGTTGCATTATTACTAGATATGTACTTTTTTCATGAATCACTTGGTATTTTTAGGCACTTTGGGCCATAACAATAGCCCAAAGCAACACCAGCTCAGCCTGTCACTGGACTTTCATATAATCATAGAAAGGTGCACTCACCATGTTCCAGCCAGGGTAGAGATAGTCTGTGCCAACGAATTCAAAATAGTGAGCAAAGCCTTCCTTCAGCCACACATCCTCCCACCAAACCGGGGTCACAAGGTCCCCAAACCACTGCAGGGACAAAACGAAGCAATGCCAGATATAATTAAAATATGTTCCAGAATTATTTCATCTAAAATTAAATATATCAAACTATAATTATCATATCTGGAATCGTTCCCCAATTGATTTTATGATCTTAAAATATGTTGTGGCAAGACGGCATTGATTTATTCAACTACTTGGGCTATACTTGCCATATATATTTGTGTGTGTATATATATATATGTATATACTTTCAAAGAAGGATGAAAAAAATTATCAAGAAACATAAAACGAATACTTAATCTGAAGAAAAAAGTACTAATGAGGAAAAAGGTCAATGGCAGTTGTCTTCAAATATCTGAAGGTCTATTGTGTGGATGAGGAGAAGGATTGTTTCTGGTGGTCCCACAAGGGGTGAACCAGAACTAATGGATGAAAGTTCTGGTTAGTAGATGTCTGCTGAACGTACAGAAAAGCTTCCAACAGGCTAAGACGCCTGAAGATAGAAACTACTCTCTCCAGAGATGGTGAACAACTCATCACAGAAGGTACCGAAGCATCACCTTCCAATGGCAAGAAATATTCACAGGAGACACCATCTGTTTGCAGGAATGAAGGAATATTAAGGTGCTCCACACCCAATTCTGCATGATATTATTATAATGAGCAACTGAGGCATAACGTTCTTCCATGTCCTTTTAAAAAAATAATGCAATTTACCTGGCCTCTGATCAAATCATGATGCATTACTCTGAGTCCCTTCAATAGTTCAATAAAAGGGTAAATAAATATCTTTCATTTTTCAAAAGTATGATTATATATGTATATACTTTTTATTGCTGGAAATTATATATATGCCAGGAATTATCCTAAAGATTTTGGAATCCAGTGGTGAAAATTCAGACAGCTGACATTTTATTGGGGATGGTGTGAAATGAGAAAGGCAAAAATAAAGAAGCACATGAACCATATCATTTCAGATTGTGATAAAGGACAATAAAATATGATCAGGGGAGGAGGTCACTTAGATCGGCAAACAAAACCAAAAGAAGATCCCTCTAACCAGGTGCCATGTGAGCTCAGACTGTAATGACAGAAGGAACCAGCAGGGGGAAGCCACGGGCAAGAAGATTCCAGGCAGATGTAATGGTTGGTGCCATCACTGTGGTAGAAATGGACTGTCTAGTAAACAAAAAAGCCAATGGGGCAATAATGCCGTAGGCCAGGAGGCCAGGAACATTCCACAGGAGCAAGGAAGAGGCAGATTATGAACAGTCATAGAGTCACAATAAAGACTGCAATGACTGAACATTTCACTATCCAAAATTAAGAATCCGTTACCCAAGAAGATCTCTAACAAAATAAGAGAGTTCTCTAAACTTGATCACAAAATACAAAGTTTTTAAAATAATGATTACTTTTTTAAGAATGCATGTTTTACCTTTAAATTAAGTCTATTTTAAGAATCACAGGAATATGAGTATTTAGTGGGGATGAAGAATGGCATAAAATATAATTAGCACTAATAGTTGAATATTTTTAAAGGTTTTCTCCTATTTTCTGGTGTGTTCCTTCACAGCAAATAGCACAGCACCACTAAGTTATCCCATGGAAGTTGTGTAGAATAGAGAATACAGGAAATCCAGTTTAATGAACAACTCCAGCGTTATCAGTGTGGTCTTATTTCTGCAGAACCATGCTTCCAGCTAGGAGCTCTGGTGGCAAAGTGAGTTACACTCTGGGTGGTTAACTGCAAGGTTAGCAGTTTGCCCACACCAGCTGCTCCGAGTGAGAAAGATGGGGCTTTCTACCCCTGGAAAGGTTTCCAGACTTGGAAACAGGGGCAGTTCTACTCAGCGAGTTAGAACAGACTTGATGGTAGGGAGTTTGTGTTTTATTTGTGCTTCTGACTTGTCAGTCATAGGAACATTCAAGTAAAAAGTGCTTTTTCCTGCAAAGAACTGTATGTTTAGGTAAAAACTAGTCTCTGCCCCATGAAAGAGAGGCCCTGGTTAGCTGGGCAATGATACCTCAGATAAAGAGGTGCACATCCCTAATACGACCAGGACGATGGGTACAAACATCTCTCTCACAACTTCACTGCAAAAGGCTAATATCTGGGACAAGAGGAAAGTAAATGGAAATAGAGGAAATAACTACTGGACAAAGGGTAAGTAGAGAGGTTTTAAGACTGGAATGCACATATGTAAATATATTTATATAAGAGTCTGCGGAAACAGATCAACGTGCATATATTCATAGGTTTAGTATTAAGGAAGCAGATGGACTTTGGGCCTCCACCCAAGCAAGTACTCATTGCAAGAACACATTGTTCTATTAAATTGGCATTCCAGGATGCACACCTTCCCTACACGATTGCTGAAGAAAAATATGAACATAAGCAAAGGTGGTAAAGAAAGCTGATGGTGCCCGGCTACCATAAGATATAACATCTGGGGTCTTAAAGGCTTGAAGACAAACAAGCAGCCATCTAGCTGAGAAGCATCAAAGCCCATATGGAAGAAGCACACCAGCCTGTCTGACCA
>NW_022103898.1:59420743-59446732 GCF_000313985.2 Echinops telfairi
TAACTTATGACAAAACTATAATAATTTATGAATTATGAAGGGTTCATGAGGGAGGGGGAGTAGAGAGGGAAGGGGAAAATGAGCAACTGATATTAAGGGCTAAAGTAGAAGGCAAATGTTTTGAGAATGATGAGGGCAACAAATGTACATATGTGCTTGAAACAATGGATGTATGTATGGATAGTGATAAGAATTGTACGAGCCCCCAATAAAATATTTTTTTAAAGGCTAATATCTAAGGAAAGGATTCAGAGAACCAGACTCATTTGCGAGTTCATTTATTAGTACTTAGCATATCATTTCTCACTGAAACCTTTTTCCACCTCACTCTTTACGTTTTGATAGATTTTTGAAGGTTTATGATAAATTAGAATCATACTGCTGCATGATGAAATGCCTAATATTTTGAGCTAAAGATTTTACACGGTTGTGGTAAGCAGGGCAATTCTTACTTTTTACTAGAAGGAGCATGTGTTTTTAGGTGGGTTTTTCCCTTCAATAAATTCAAGATTCCATAAGCCCTGCGAAGTCTCGGCAGTCCTTTCCCCTCATTGTGAGCAAGTGTACCAAATCAAAGTGCAATTAATTTTATCTTAGCTTCACTACAAAGTTGACTAATTTGCATATGAATTTCTAAACATGCCAAGACAAAAAATATCAATCATTTGAGAACAAAGAGTCTACGGCTGAGTTAGTGAAAGACTTCCTAAGTGTCTGTGTAGTGGGAAAAAGGGAATAGCAAATTGATTTCAGCAAAAGCAAATTTTGACACGTACACAAAACTCAGCTGCATCTTGCAGCAATGCAATAAATCATGGCTATCACTGCATTTACCATATACACACACCAATAATCACAGAGAATAAAGCAAAGTTGACAAGGAAGTGGTCCGATAAGGACTCTACACAGGATGCCGAGGGGCAGAGCCATCTCACGACTCAAGTAAACTGAATAAGAGTTGCTTTTTCAATATCATGTGTGTTTATTTTTGTTTGTGCTGCCATCCAGGGGAAAATGACATATCTTCTTGGAAGGATTAAGCAGTGCTCAGTGTAGAATTAAAACTTAATCAGAAGGATGATACTTTAGCTCCTAATCTACATATCTGAAATCATTCTACATTCTCAATCGTTTGCACGTTATACTTACACCTGATCTTTTTTTTTCTCATACCTGGTGACATATCTCATGAACAATGACCATGGTGACATCCAGCAAATAAGAAATAGATGACATACTGGGATCCAGTAGTATTCTTTGTTCCACAAAAATACTTAGTCCCCAGTTCTCCATAGCAGCATACGGATGCTTGGGCACAGCTAAAAGATCTAGAAATAGAATAAAACAGTTCCAAAGACTTTAATGAAAATACCACTTTCTAAACCTGTACCCTAAAATAAATCCAGAAAGCCTAATTAGAAGGGATTATTGCTCTATTTTGGTAACGCTTTTTTTAATTTCCTAAATTAGCCTACCTGCCATGTCTATATGACAGCAGAAATAGAGGCCATCGCTGCAAATGATGGTCAGACCCACTCATCACAGTTGATTTTAAAACCCAATGATATGGGTGGCTGGAAGTCCTGGCACTATTACGGATCTCGTAAGTGTCAGGAAGGTAGAGCAACCCAAGGCAAGAGAAGTCCACACAGTCAAATGCATTGGGTCTTCCAATGAAAATACGTTCACTTCAGTACTCTGCATCCTATGCTCGTACTTTCCCTTCCACAGTTCTCAGGGTAAACAAGCGTTCTACATCAGCCTTAAATGAGACTTGTCGTCTTCTGATTGCTTACATTGGTAACTCTTTCCGGGTTCTGTTTAAAGGAAACATTACACTTAAGGATAGCTTGTAGAGAGTAATATGGCAGTGGGCAGAGTGGCAAAAGGACACCTGGGGTAACCTAGACACTTTAGCTGTTGTCCTGCCCCGAAAACAAACTGGGTACATGATAGCAGTAAATCGTAAGTTCTCAAGACTGCAGACCCCTTACCTATTGCAATTGGCTTATTTGCCTTAATCATCCCTCTAACTCTCTCCAGCTTCAAAAGTCTTTGATTCGATGATTCTAAGATCTGCACTTAATTTTAAGGCACAGCAGTGTGATCAACTTTGGGTGAAGGTGGCACAGTAACTCATGCTTTGATGTGCTCCCTCTGCTCCAAACATGCAGAGGTATAAATAAAAAATTAAAAGAGAAAACCAAAAGCACCTCCGGACTCAAAGTCAAATCTCTCCATGGATCAAAATGGTACAGAAACACAAAATGGTGAGTGCCTGTGACGCCACAGGCCTGAGGGGTTCTGGCGACAGAAGCAGGCAGTGGTAGCTGGGCACTGGCTATGACAGACTTCACCAGAGCCAAGGGAACCTAAGCCAAGCTGATGGTTGGATGCCAGGGTTGAGGTAGGGCATACGTTCATGACAATAGGCTGAAAATAGCTGTACCCATGGCTTTCTGGGAATGCTGAAGAGTGACAGGATAGGGATTTGAACCCAGGCAGCCTGCCTCCAGCACTGGTACGTTTAATCACAATGCTATAGTTTTCTGGGTCTCTGGCTGAGAAGTTTCATCTCTTGATACATTTCTTGTAACTCTCTAAAACGCCAAGGAAAACTTTACAAGAATGCCCACTGTAGTACTCCTTGTAAGCATGAAAATGAGCAACTAAATGCCCAGGATAATAGACAAAGAAACTATGAAATCGCCATGTACAGGAACATTATACAACAATTGAAATGAATTATCCTACCACTATATTCTAGTCAGTACTCTACCTAGCAATAATTTAAAAACACTTAAATTATTTTTTGTTGTTTTTCATTGCAGTCGACTCAGATCCAATTCACAGTGATTCCATGTACAAGAGAACAAACCATCTCCTGGCTCCATGCCCCCTTCAGAATCGTTGGTCTGTCCCAGTTCAGTGCCGGGACCACAATGCATGCTGCTCATGGTGCTCATCTTCCATTTTTATCACACAGTACTCTTGCATGACCCAGAGCTTTTTGACTGACTGAATTTTGGATTCAGACAGTCAGGCCTTCTTCCTACCCTGTCTTAGTCTGTAAGCTCCATTATAAGCTGACTATAATGAATGACAATTTAAGATTTTAATTTAAGAACGTGCTTAAATGAGAACAAAACAGACAACAGAAAAACAGTGTAATGACTCTAGCTGCCACCCATATATGGCAAAAGGAGTTGTCATATGTCATTTGTTTTTAGGGACTACTGAACTATCTTTTTGGATCCAGCCTGTTATATAGTGGAGGCACTTATGTATGCTATAATTCTCCAAGAGCAGAGAGAAGGCGGGTTTTCAATACAAAGTGAGCAAATCTCAGGTTCCAAAATGGAATTTATATTGGTTCAAATGACATCAATAGAAGATTCCAAATACAAAGGCTAAATAGTTGAGGAATCCGGGATAAAGAAGAAGATACACATAGGAGATAAACCTAAGCTGGAAAAACTATGACTCATAGCACAGGCAGGTATGGTGAGGGGCAGGGAGGAACAGCTAAAAATGGTGGCAAAAAATCAGATAATTGTGATCAAAACATGTTGCCGGTGATTTATTGGTATCCAGATATATGAAAGCGCAGAAGTCAGGCCTGGGTAATGAAGTTACATATCAACCAGAGGACAGATTTTTCACAAGTGCAACTGGATTCCAGATGAAGTGGTTGATGAACAGAATAAAAGGTAGAGGGTTTCAGAACTAAGGGACAGCTAGTCAGAGGGTGTGTTAATCCAGGTAAGCTAGAGAAACAAATCCAGAGACACTCATATGTGTGTAAAAGAGAACTTTATCTCAAAGAGCAATTGTATATTAAGAAAACATCCCAACCCAGGTCAGATCAAGTCCATAAGTCCGATATTAGACCATGTGTCTGATACCAATCTCAGCGCTGGTATGTGTCTCCACGTGGCTCCTTCAGCTCCAGGACTCTGGCTGCATCAGTGTAGCTCCATGAGGCTTGTCAGCAGGAAGTCAAAGCAGAGAGTGTCTCTCTTCTCTAAGGAGGAATACAGGAGTTCCCAGAATCTTCAGGAGAAGGCCATGCCCACACAGAAGCCTCATTGGCTAGGGCCTGATAGGCTAGACTACACGCCTTTGCAAGTTGACAGGAGATTATGTAACTGCCACAGACCACCACTTGTCAACTTGGCACTTGTACACAACTCTTTAGCCATATATAATTTTCAAACAAACAAGAATAAATTCATATCTGTACCTAACAGGATAAAATTAAATGCATACAATTAAAAAATATGCCACCTCTTTTAAACACAGCATTCTACAAGTGAACCAAACAAAAATATGCTATACTCATGTGAACACCTACACCATAATTCTATGAACATATTCTCCCACCTATGAAAGTTTGTATGTCAAACACTTCATGTCTTTACCCCCCAAATTTTGGGTATCCAATTTTTATACTGCCCACTTACATCAACCCAGTGCTCTGAAGAGACAATCATATCCTTTGATGTGAAGAATCTTCATCCCAGTTGGAACCTTGTGAAGTCCACGTCCAGAAGCAAAGTCAGATCAGGACAGGCTGTCCATGAAGTCAACAGCAATATGCTCAAATTTTTTCTCTTCATCTGGTCAGGTTCTGGTCAAATCAATGTGGGCTTGGTAGCAGCTTGATGACCTCATTTGGAGGCATAACAGAGATAAATAGCTCACTAGAGCTCAGATACACAGACTCTCTGCTTCATCTCTCTATTGGCAAGACACGTGGATCTATGCTGATGGCAGCCAGAGCCTTGGAGCTGTAGGAGCCAAATGGCGACCCACACCAGTGCTAAGATGCTTCCACAGCCACTGGATCCACAAGACTTTCCACCCAATGGCCTGTGATCTTCCCGCACTCAGCATCATTGCATGTGCTGTGTGAGTCTAAAGAGGAATTTATGGACTAGTATTGGACATATGGGCAAATATCAGACTTATGGACTTGATCTGGACTGTGCTGGAATGTTTTCTTAATATACAATTACTCTTTATATAAAGCTTTTTCTTATAACATATGAGAGTCTATGAATTTGTTTCTATAGTCAACCCAGACTAATACAGAGAGGCTTTACAAAAGACAAGGAAAGCAATGTCTATGAATGGTGTGTGTGTGTGTGTGTGTGTGTGGAGTGGGGGGAATTCATTTAACAAAGCATTGAAAACATTGCTTGTTCTAACAACTATTGCAAGGCATTTTAACCATGCCTCTTCTCCAGACATTAAAAACTCAAGGAATCACCTGTGATAGTTTTATAATTTAAAAATGCCTATCCCTCTCAACAGTGCTTTAAAAAATTGGTACCAGAGGCTATTCAAAGACATTAGTAATAGAAGATCTTAATACCCCAGGGGGGTAGTCTGTAAGACTCTCTACCACAAAATAACAAGAAGATTTTGTACGGGACCCAAAAACTGATTTAAAAAAACAACAAACATAGATCCAGGAATGAGTTTTGGGTTCATATTAACTATTGGCTCCAACTTAAGAACAATTAATACTTACATCATGGCCCTGCTCAAATGAAGAGAACCCAGAAGTTATGGTAGCCATAGAAAAGTATGGTGAAGAAATTAGATGGTGCCTGGATGTCAGATGAAATAGCTTCTTCAAGGCTTGTTCCCACGGAAGCATCCATCTAAGTGAGCTGTCATTAAGTGTACATGGAAGACGCACACCAACATCAGTGACTGATGGATTTAAAATCATATAATCCGAAGTTAAAGGTGGGAATAGTATTAGAGCCTAAATTGTGAGAATCAGGTTTTCAGAAGGCTGTGGATGACAGTAGGAGCCCAAGACACATTTGTAGGGGTCCATGTAGGAAATAAGCCTCAGGTGATTTGCTTTTATCGATATTAGAGGGATGGATAAAAGATAAAAGAGAGAGGTTTTTGTTTGTTCATATTTTGGTTTAAGATGTGTTTTTTCAATGGAGGTAACCCTCTTGAATATTTGTCATTATGTTCACCTGTTTTTCAGTATATGAAGCCCAGGATTGATGAACTTATAGGGACAGCAAGCAGAATAAGGGTTTATGGGGGTATAGTGGTGATGGGGGCAGGGAGATAAGAGGGAGATGTCAAGGAATTTAAGAAAAAAAGGGATGCTTTGAAACTAATTGTGGTAGCAATTCTACAATATTGCTTGATGTAATTGAACTATGGAATGATATGATATCTGTATTAATGACCAATAAAATTGTTTATAAAAAAGAATATAAGTATATGAAAACTTTTAAAACAATGTTCATAGGAACTATATTTATAAATGCTTTGTACTGGAAACAACCCAAATATTCACTAACAGATGAATAAATAATAACAGAGTGATATTTCCATACAACTAAATACTGCACAACAATAAATGGAATTAACAATCAATATGTGCAAAAGTATAGATAAATCTAGACAGTTGCACTAAAATAAAAGAATGTATGCTGCATGATTCCATTTATATAAATCTAGATAATGAAAATTAATCTATAGTGATAAAGAGAAGTAAAAATAATGTGGTGGGAAGAAATTACAATGAAGAAGCAGAAATCTTTTGAAGATAATAGATTCATTTTCTTAGTTATGATATTTATATGACTTTATACAGTGTTAAAACATCAAATTCTACATTTTAAATATTGGAGATAGGTCATTATGCTTTAGTAGAGCTTTCAAAACAAAAAACATATGTCAGTAACAAATATTCCTTTGCTCTATTTTCAAAAAGAAAATGTTAATTCACAATATATAAAATTAATTTAACTTTAAAATGAATTTTAATGAGGATGCATCAATTAAAATGTGCAAGCACAATTTTTCAATGCCTTGAAAACAGAAAAAAAGTCAAACATTGGAATCTAATTTACTTGGAATTTACTAATTTGCTTAGAAATTCTAAGAAATTCTAAGAAAATCCTGGATTATTACATATAATATACTACCAAAAACTTATATATCAGAAGCTGATAGGAAATGCTTATTTTAGACTAATGTAATGGTTAGTTTTGTATGTCAATTTAATTCGTCTATAGCACCTGAGTCAACCAATAATCTTATTTTGTGCAAAAGTATTTTGTAGCTGTGGTTACTACAATAACCCATTGGCTTTATATCATTTTAGATTCCCACACTTATCTGGCCTGTCACCTTGTTTCAGAAAAAAAAAATACTCAGCACTCCCTTGACTATTAAAAACTTTTGTACTATAGCCCATAACCAAGATAAAGTGTAAGATCTGCTTTCGCACCTCCCTTGGATCATTCCAGTGTCCCCCATGGAGTGATGTTGCCTGATTGGGAAATACTGCTTTAAGAAAGGGAGATGAGCCCTGAAAAGGTGGACAGGCCTTGTTCCATAAAGTAAAACGCCTGTAGAGTAAAGCTGAGGATTCCAAGAGAAGAAGAAACCCAGTCTCAAAACTGCAGCACCGATTTCTGCTTGAGATTACAGTCTGCTAACCGACCCTGCAAACTTGGGCCTTGCCAGTGCCTACAGATGTGTAAGCCACATCCTTTAAATACACAGCATAAACCAGGGTACATGTTTAAAAAGTACTGTTGTAATATCAGATAAGGAGTACATAAGAATATAAAAATATGAAACTGTTGTTTCTCCACCTATTCTCCATCTAGGTCTATACATTTCTGAAGATGGTGCTTCTCTCTTTCTAAACCTCCCCATTAGGGTTGTGTTCTCTTTGTTTGTTTGTTTTTAATTTCTATACCATTTTAATATTTTTAAAATTTACATTCCATAAAATTGTATTAAATTAATTTTATAATTTTCAAACTGGAAAGATATTTACTTTTTTTTCAAAGCCAGTTTATTCGGGGCTAATAGAGATATATCATTCCATACTTCAATCACATCAAACAGGATTTCACACTTTGATTTACACAATTTGTAAAAATTGTAGTTTTAGCATCTTCAGGGGACTCAAATCATGTTCTTTTTAAGTGTTCTTGGAGTTTTAGGACATTCTAAAGAGTGAAAAGGAGTCTAAAGAAGCAAGAGCCATAGAGTGGATGGATATTTTCAAGAGGGTGCTCTAGAGACGCAAAATCATTGGCACTTGTAGGTGTATGTATATAAAGTCATTAGTCATACTACTGAGTCCATTCCAACTCACAGAAACACTATAGAACAAGATAGAACGCCTTTGGGGATTTTTGAGATTATAACTCCTTATGGGGGTAAGAAAGCCTCATCTTTCTTCCTCTAGCTGGTGGTTTTAAACTGCTGACCTTGGACTTAGCAGTTCAGTATTGATACAGATTTATATCAAGAAATGGCTCACATAATTGTAAAAGTGAGCAAGTCAAGTCTGGCTCAAGTATGTGTGTCAGATACAAGCTGAAGACTTCTCTTGACTCTTTTAACGAGATAGGCTGATGAAAAGGAAGCTGGGAAACGAAGTAGGAAGAGCACAGATTGATGGATGCCAGACTGATGAATCAGAGATAGGCTGAATGGATTCAAGGTCATCAGTCTGCTGATGACTCCTGGGATTGGAAGACAATATGATAGGAGGTTGACATACCAGTTTCAGGATCCAAATCCAGCAATAGACATGAGCTAGTTTCCACACACTGTCAATTTATAGTAAGAGTTGACCAAACTCTGAATGGAAACTCCCTTAATTGCATCAAGATTGTGATCAAATTAAGGGGGTCTTTTCTCCAGAAACTGCTTTGATGCTTCACAGACGATCTAATCATGGAGTTGGTCACACTGTGTTAGATAGTATCATAAGAGAATTCGGACAAACTTAAGTTAACACAAACCTATCACAGTCTACCCCTTTGTCAGCTTAGTATTTGTAACATCTCCTTAAACAATACATCAGAGGTTTTCGCAACCCCTTTGGGGGTCTAATGACCCTTTCACAGGGGTCTCTGAATTCATAACAGTAGCAAATTATAGTCATGAAGTAGCAATGAAAATAATGTTATGGTTGGAGGGTCACCACAACATGATGAACTGTATTAAAGGGTCGTGGCATTAGGAAGGTTGAGAACCACTGTTATATATAGTCTCCAAACAAAGACAGTAATAAAGTCATACTTACAGCTAACATGATATAACTAATATGCACACAACCAAAAATACACTCACCCCATTTATATTTTATAACTAAACAAAACAAAAATATTTAATACACACATACAAAGAAGAAATTCCTAACAATTAAATCCTTATTTCTGTAGCTGGTCACATGGCTGTAGGTGGTATTTAGAACTATCTTCCACTACGCATTCTTTATTTCCTTAACTCTTGGCTAGTAAATTTCTTTACTCTCAGCTGATCATGGTTGCTTGCCTGGTGGGGTGACCAGAACCTAATGTCAGAATCAGGTTGCTACAGTCTACTCTTGACTTTAATCTCAGGACAGAATAACATTAATGAGACAATCTAAGGAATATCCTGGTTCCACACATAATCTGCTCTACCTCCATTATGCAATACCAACCCAATTGTCCTTTGTCAATCAGGATCAATCATACCACTTAGTACAGTAACACCCTCCTGTATGAGGTATCCAAAATGGGCAGGAGGTATTCATAACTCCCAGTTCAATAGAATAAATGCTTTATCTCCAGTGGGAGTATTCCTCCCTAAGACTTCCAGACCAGAAGAGCATATTGCTACAGGAAAAGGAAGCACAAATATTATGAGTAGGTCATTGGAAGTAATAGTGAGTAATGTCACTCACGTTTACACTTTTGGTTCCTGGACCCCATAGATCCTGGCTATTGGAGAAAAAGAACCATATACTGGGTGCTAATTTAGCACATATACAGCCTCCTGGAGTACATTACCCCAACCCAGCAACAACTCACCACCTAGCTGGCACCGTAATTGTGTCTTTAGAAATCTAGCCCATCCTCCTATTAACTCAACTGCTTCAGGACAAAGTGGAACATGGGGAGACCAGTGGATTCTATCATCATGGGCCCATTGCCACACTTATTGGCTGTGAAGTGGTCTGTGTAAGATTCTCATGGATAAGGCATTCTGTAAGTTTATGAGTGGTAGTATTGACAGAAATATTGAGTGCAGGCAAAGCAAAGCTAAATCCAGAGTAAGTATCTATTTCAGTTAGAACAAAATACTGTCATTTCTATGAAGGAAGAACTGTAATCAACCTGTCACTAGGTTTCAAGTTGATCTCCCCAAGGAATGGGCCCATATCTTGCGCTCAGTGTTGGTCTATGTTGTCAGCAGATCAGACACTCGGCAGTGGCGGTAGCCAAATCAGTCTTGGTGAGTGGAAGTCTGTGTTGCTGAGCCCACACTTAACCTCCATCCTTTCCACCATGGATAGTTTGTCACTTTGGGCAATGACAGGAATTGTTGAGGAGAGAGAATGACTGATTGCTACAGAACATGCCATCCTATCCACTTGATTGTTAACATCTTCCTCTGCGTAGGTAGTTAACCCTCTGTTGAGCATTCGCATGAGACATTCAGAGAGGCCTGTTCACATACTTCTTCCCCACAACATCCTTGTCACCAATTTTCCAATCATGCTCCTTTCAAGTGCCTGACTCCCCAGCTAAATCATTTGTCATCACCACGAATCAATATAAAGTTGCGCGTTTGCTCATGTTTCCTTCTAAGCAACTTCCAAGATGTGCTGCTCAATATTCTGTGCACTAGGAGGAATTCCCTTCACCAGCTCCTTCAGGAAGGTCCCAGAAAGAGGCTGTAGAGTGTTGCTGCTGTCTACTTTTGAAGGATACATACATGCCATGCAGAACCATCAGTAAATCAAGCATGCATTTTCTGTTCCTCAGTCAACTGATCATAAGGAACTCATGAAATCATAAGTTAAGGCTAGGGAGAAAGATAGTATGCTGACAGGAGTGGAGACCATAGGATTTAGCCTACTTCTTCATACAGCCTGTTTGTACCTTCAGATCCTGCTCTAGCCTGGTCTTGTATATATCACTTCCATTTATTGACGGAGTGCTGCTGTGCACGCCCAACGTCATTATTCTGGACCAGGCAACACTCAGGTCAGGTTGAAAAGCTCCGGCGGCTTGGTGATTGTTGGTGTATGTGGAGGTGTTGACTCTCTACTGAGGCCCAGTAGCAGGTTAAAGGCTGTTTTTCTGCAGAGGATAGCAGAGCTTTCCTGGAATAGTCCAGGGTAGGGGTTTTCTCTGTTATTCACCAATAAGGGGATGCGTCTGTCAAAGACTCCAACTGCTTCTCTACCACTGATACCTCCAGCATTATACGTTTGAATTATACTGTTAGAGAAGAATGTTGAAAGTAACAAGAACTTCTAAAAGCACAAACAAATCTGTCTTGGAAGAGGTACAGCCAGACTGCTACTTAGAAACAAGACTTCATCTCACATTCTTTGGGCATGTTCTCAGGTGAGATCGTCCTTAGAAGAGGATAGTATGCTTAGTCTCATCCGTGGGCGCAGTTGTGAGGATGCGGCAGGACTGGGCTGGGTTTTGTGATGTTGTACATAGGTCACTGTGAGTCCTGACCAACTTGATGGCACCTAACAACAATAGGTTAAAAATGCTAAGGTTTTTCAACAATTCTTCTTCTTAGCCATGCTAGCACCCCTTTCTCTCACTGGTTCTCATTATCTCAACCATGTGGTCCATTGACCTCCGCCGTGTTCTGGGAACCAGTGTACCCAGTGGTCTGCCTCACAGTCTCAGTACTGCTCCTGTGTACTACATAAAGGTCTCAGTGCTGCTCCTGTGTTCTGTCTCATGGTCTGGGTGGCAGGGCCTCTGTTGCCTCCATTACCTCTATCACTTTAGGCAAGAATCTTGGACAAGCTCCCTAGGTGGCTTTTCTTTCTAAATGGGGTCTGGATTCTCTCTCTTTCTACTCATTTATATACCCAATGGAATTGCAAAGCCAATCAATCCCTTTTAGTGTTTCAGACACCCTTTTGCATGGTTCCAACCAATCATTTGGTAGGAGTTACAAGGGCATGGATAGAAGAGCCATATCAAGTAAATTCACTTCACCACACAGTTATTAACATACTTTGTTTGAAATAAATGCACGTTTGTATGAACTAGAAACCCAGTTGCCAAACCTTTCTGACTTACCCTTGCATTGCAAGAGAGTTACATTGTGGGAATTATAGTCAATGTCACAAAATATGTAAGAGGTGAATGGAAAACCAGTTTCTTTGTAAATTTGTATCCAAATTATAAGAAAAACAAATAAATTTAAATAGATGTATGTTAAAAATAGAAAAGAATACAAAGAGTATGTGGTATTGTCAGGAACAATTGCTAATTCCATATGGTTGAAGCATGAGGCTGCAATTCCTGATCTTCACATGCTGAGTTTGAACAACATACTAGAGATGTCTAGTCTAGTAAGCAAGAAGGTTGGTGGTGCTGTGGGATAAGAATTGAGGTGCTAACTACCCAGGCAGCCATTCGACACACTAGCTAATCCAAAAGGGAAAGATGAAGCTACCTTCTCTATAGTGATTTCCCAGCTTAGAAAACCAAAGGGACAGCTCTACTCTGTCACATAAGGTCACCATGAGTCAGTATCAACTCAATAGCTGTAGGCTTTAGTCTACTAAGAGACTGACTGCAGAAGTCCAACATACTGAGGAAATTTGGGATGGGGAAGTACATCAAAGATGTCGTCAGCAGGTAAGTGGTAGGAGACTGTGAAAAGTACTTACTAGAAGAGGACTCAACCTCACTGCCATTGAGGGAGTGCTGGCGCAGAGCAACCCTGTAGGACAGGGTAGAGCTGGTTCTGTAAGTCCCTGAGACTGTTGTTACTCTTTATAGGAGGACATGTCTATATCTGAGGAGAATAAAGACTTAAGAGAGATACGAGTGGAAAATGGGTACAAAGTACAAAAAGGATACTGAGATTGTGCTGACAGCACATCAGTCAAGAATGGTGAGCCATCCAGAAGGAGAGGTGAGGTGACAGTGTCGGTGAATAGCTTAGGTAAATTTATAAAATACATATAATATAAACTTAAGCAGCTAAATTTTATTAATACTTTTAGAGGATGCTAATTTTTCAATAGCATCCTCCCAACTTCATTATTAATAGAATTTGAAATGAGTTATAAAATATTTTAACACATAACACAAAGGCTAATCATATACATTGGTATCATCATGTCAAGGAAAGACAATACTGTGTTGGAGCAGTCAATAATTACAGAATGACCGTTGACAGAATAGGCAGTTGTAAGAACAGAAAAAGGGAATATTGCATTGTTCAAGATCCAGAAATGGTTATATAGTCGCATTATATTTATTTAATCTTCAGGCTGAATAAATAATCAAAGAAGATGGACTTTGTGAAGAAGAATGGGTGAACAGGATTGGAAGAAGGTTTACTGACAATCAGAAGAGGACACAATCTTGCTTTCTGAAAGAGAGGGGGGCTTGAAGCAAAAATCTTGCGGATTGAGGTTAAGGATTAGAACCTAATTTTAAGAAAGCAAAAATCCTCACAAAAAGAAAGCATCATGGTAAACAGGGCAACAATGAAGTTGTCAAGGTTTCACCTCGCTTGGAACCACAATCAATGCTCATGGAAACAGCAGTGAAGAGTTCAAATGATGTATTGCGTTGGGTAAATCTACTGCACAAAACCTCTTTAAAGTATTGAAAAGCAAGTATGTTATTTTGACAATTAAGATGTGCTTGACTCAAAGCCGGGGTACAGAAGGAGTGATTGGGGTCCTTAGGAGCAACTTTACTTTGGGGGCCTCCTACAGCTCTTATAACATTCCATACATTATTGTATAAAGCATATTTGTACATATGCTGCCATCATCATTTCCAAAACATTTTCTACTTGAGCCCTTTTTATAAGTTCCTATTTTCCCCTCTCTCCCGCACCCTCCCACCCTCATGAATCGTGGAACAATTTGATATTGTTACTATTATTTTGTATCTTAGTCTATTGTCTCCCTTGACCTACATCTCTGTTATTCGTTTCCTTTGGAGGGAGCCTATATATCCAACCTTGTGATGTGTCCCCCCTTCCCCATCCCCGACCATCCCCCTACCATGATATCGCTACTGTTCCTGAGGGGTTTATCTGTCATGAAAACCATGTGTTTAGAGCTCTTATCTGTACCTATGTATGTTCTCCGGTCTAGCCAGATTTGTAAGGTAGGAAGCATTCAGGAACTAGAGGGAATGAAGTATGTTTGGTCAGTGCTATACTGAACCTTGGCTGAATCATCCCTTCCTTATAACCATTCTGTGGGGGGATATCCAATTGTCTACAGGTGGGCTTTATGTCTCCACTCCAACCCCCCCTTGTTCACATCGATATAGTTGTTTGTTTTGGATCTTTTGACACTTGATACCTGATCCAGTCGACACCTCATGATCACACAGACTGGTGTACTTGTCCATGGGGGCTTATTTGCTTCCCTGCTAGATGGCTGCTTGTTTAACTTCAAGCCTTTAGGACCCCAGATGCTGTACCTTTTAATAGCCAAGCACCACCCACTCTCTTCGCCACATTTGCTTATGCACCCATTTTGTCTTCGGTGATCGTGTTGGAAAGGTGAGTATCAAAGAGCGCCAGGTTATTAGATCATAATGTTCTTGTGTTAAGGGAGGCCTTGAGTAGAGGCCCAAAGACCATCTGCTATCTTAAAACATAAAATATAAATATATTTTCATTGGGCCCTTTCCCCTATAAATAGCTTTTGCTTCCTATTTCTTTCTTCTATTTACTTTCACCTTCCTCCTATCCCACTATCTTGTTCACTCTCCATTCAGGTCTCCATAATTCCTTTAGGATACATTAAACCCCACCAGGCTTTATAGCCCCTCCTCACCATCTATTTTAGATCTCTTGTTTCCCTTATTCCTGAGTTTATAGGCTTCCCACTCTCCCTCCCTTTCCCTTCATCTTCCATGTCTCCCCTGGAATAGCCAGTCCCTTTGTTCTCTCCTCGGGATTGTCTGTCCTGCCTATCTTATATAGATAAACATAGGGTGAAAGAAAAAGAAACAAAAACAAGAAAATAAATAGGTAGTTCCAGGTTTGTGTGCTGACCCTTATGTAAGTTTTCTGATCAAGTCTGGTGAGGTGCCAAGCACTGTTCCCCACATCAGAAGTCCGGATACCTCAGGGACTTGGTTACTTTGTTCCCCTTGCTACATTCTTTATGGGTTTCACCCCACTGTGCAAGGCGCAGACCAGGCACACTTTCTGCACGGTGTAGATTGCTCATCTAAGTAGAATTGGCTTTCCAAGGCCCTGGATGTGAGGGTAGAAATAAGGCCAGATCCGCTCTTCTAAGCCCTCAGTTTTCTACAACCCAAACCATGGTATTTTCAATTGCCTCATATTCATGTGAAGGCCAAAGAAGAATCAATACATTTGAATTATTGGGCGGGTGAAAATTATTGAAAGTATCATGGACTGCCAAGATAACAAACATTTGTCTCAGAAGAAGTAAGGCCCGAATGCATCTCAGAGGCAAGGATGGTGAGACTTCATCTCACGTACTTTGGACATGTTATTAAGAAGGAATAGTCCCTGGAAAAGGACATTATTCTTGGTAAAGTGGTGGTGGCAGTGAAAAAGAGGAAGACCTTTGACAAGACGGATTGCCACAGTGGCTGCAATAATGGGTTCAAAAATAAAAATCATTGGGAGGATGGTGCCGGCCCGGGTAGTCTGTCATTCTTTTGTATATTAGAACCGGCTCATTTCACCTGACAATAACGGCAGAGGAGGTCTGCCCCACAACCGAGAATCCAAGAATCTGTTATTTGAAAGGTCTGATAAAGCCGCAGTCATTTTTAAGATTTGGGGTAGCTTCCTACACTATTAATTTGACAGATACACATCTGCATGCAGTAGAAAAGTATGAAAAATGAGCATCCTTAAGTTTTGAATTTGGAGTTCTTGGCAAAACGGATTCCCAAATTCATGTGCACTTTAGACGGAAGTTATCTCAAAAAGAAATTATTTATGTAAATGCAGCAAGTAGAAATAAAGGAACCAATGCTAGGTTCTATCTTAAAACTATGTAGTATTAATTTCAAATAAAATATTTGTTGATGTCAAAATAACAAAATTACTAACAGCCGGTGGCTTTTTTTATCACTTCACATTACAGTATAAAGTATTATCTAATATTAACTGGCATCTAGGCACTGGATAGATTTTCAGAGTGCTAGTAGTATAAACAGAGATACTGGAATTCACTGTGAATTTAGAGGTTTCTAGGGAAATCTCTGAGGGTATTTGGGGTAATGAAGGCAGAGACACAGGAAATAGAAAGGAAATAGAATTTTTAAAGTACAATTATAAAAAATAAAACGTGGTAACTTTGTGTTACTTTAAGAAATTCTAACCTTATCATACAGCCAATTTTCCTTTAAAGGAATGGAATAAATCTTCTCAATTAGTCCTTGACATGCATATGACTGAAAAACGTTTTTCTTTCTATAATCCAAGCCTATAAATTTACCATTCGATATAGTATCAAGTCACTCAATGTAGTGAAGAAAAATGAACGTCATGTCCCATTCAGTCTGAACTATGTATCAGTTGGGAGGTATTGATCAAAATATGAACGATGTTTTTCATTACTGAAGGTACCTGATACTTTGTTATAAATATCTTCTTGA
Organism: Echinops telfairi; assembly: GCF_000313985.2. NCBI lineage: Eukaryota > Metazoa > Chordata > Mammalia > Afrosoricida > Tenrecidae > Echinops > Echinops telfairi. The sequence continues at coordinate 59,437,402 of NW_022103898.1, forward strand.
GAATATAAAGAATCCACCTTTTTTACTTTTTTTTCACAGAACAGTTTCTAAGGGCTTTTATTCAATGATTTTTTCCCCTCAAAACCCATTACTAGTGCTCCAAATATTCCCCAGTTCAATTTACATTAGATCAAGAAATGAAAAACAGAAAGAACTAATAATGAGCCAGAGATTGAACTGAACCCTTTACCTCTCCAATCTCCAGTATCTAATGTGCATCACTAAGTTACACTTCTAAAGCATATTATATAAAAAGGAAAACATTTTATATGCCTAATGGGAAAATACAGAGAACATTTTTTGTACCTATCATAAAAATGTGGCTTCCTAATGGAATTGACATGATGGAAATTTGCCAGCAGCCATTTTCCTAGCACCGCGGTTAATAGACCATGAGTGTGCCACAGCTCAAAGCAACACGTGACTGATCACTGTACATCTGTGGCAGAGAGACTACTAAGAACAAAATAGTATTGGCTAGCTCACTTGAAATAGTTAAAGTTTATTGTGTCAACCTGGCCAATAAACACATGTGGAGTTAATTGAAGGGCGGAGGGGTAAATGGTTCAGTGAGCTTTGCCTTTCTAGTTCTGGAGTCTCTTGCTTTGTGATGGTCAGACCAGGGTGCAGTTGCCTTAGCAGTTCCCTGCTTCAGCTGGCAAGGCTTACTTCCTGCAAAACATCCTAGAGGAGATGCCACATGGACCTACCCCGGTGCAGCCCTTGGTGCTGGAGAAGCCATGTGGAGAACCCTGCCAGCACTGAGATGCTAACAAGTTCACTGATTTGGCTTTCCTCTTGCAGTCGGCATCATAGTGTGTGTTTTGTGAGATGGAGGAGGACTTTGTGGATTGGTGTCGGACATATGGGCTAATGTTGGACTTGTGGGCTTGGGAAAAACTGGCTTGGGATGTTTTCTTGATGTGCACTTACCCTTTATATAAAACTCTCTCTTATACATATAAGTATCTGTGGATTTGTTTCTCTAATGTACCTAGACTAACATCACTATTTGTTTATTTTTCCTTGCTATCCTAATATATTATGCAAATTTTCTACTTGTATACCTGAAGTCTGCTCAAATAGTTATTAAAATGGGAATCAGTATTCTAATATAAACAACATGTGAACTGCTGCAGTAAAATGCTTAGGTCCAAGAACAGTAGAACGTCTGCTCATGTTTGACTATAGCAGTTGGTATGGCCAGGCCATACATGGGGGATGGCACCCATATAGCTTAGAGACCCTTACAGCCTGGGAAGGGAACATTTAAAAATATTTGCCACGTTTTACCTCAAGGAGATTTATTGTAATTATTGGGAGCTCTTAGAATTAAACAACCCATCATTCAATCAGATCATTATATCAGATATTATAACAACCCATACTCCAATTAGATCAAGAATAGTTATACAACTGCTGCCACCATCATTTTCAAAACATTTTTATTTCTTCTTGAACTCTTTGATATCCTCTTCTTTTTTTAAAAAATCATTTTATTGGGGCTCATACAATTCATCACAATACATAGATCAATTGTGTAATGCACACCTATACATTTGTGGCCCTCATCATTCCCAAAGTTCGCTTTCCTCTTGGGTTCCCGGAATCAGCTCATTTCCCCCTCCCCCATGAACCCTTAATAATTTATAAATTATTATTATATCTTATCTTACATTGCCCGGAGTCTCCCTTCACCCACCCCTCTGCTGCCCATCCCCCAGAGAGGAGGTTATATGTAGACCCCGTGATCAATTTCCCCTTTCTACTCCCCGCTTCCCTCCTGGTATCGCCACTGTCACCCCTGGTCCTGAGAGGTTCATCTGTCCTAGATTCCCTGCGTTTCTAGTTCCCATCTGTACCGCTGTGCATCCTCTAGTCTAACCAGGTTTTCAAGGCAGAATTGGGGTCATGGTAGTTGGAGGGAGAAAGCGTTTAAGAACTAGAGGAAGGTTGTGGTTTCATTATTGCTATACTGAACCCTAAGTGATTCCTCTCCTCCCCACTACCCCTCTGCAAGGTATGTCCAGTTGTCTACATATGGGCATTGGATCCCCATCACACGTCACCCTCATTGACGATGATATAATATCAGCTCTTCTTTACCCCCCTCTCCCCTACCCTGGCCCGGAATCCTAACTATTTTATTATTATTATCATAATTATTATTATTATCTTGCCATATCTTACACCATCCAATGCAGCCATTTCACCAATAACACTTCTGTTATTCCTTCCCCTTAAGTGGGGTTATAAGGTCATCACTGTATCAGTTCCCCTGTCCCTGCCTCCCACCATCTTCTGGTATCCTCAGGGAATCCTTACTCCCATTACTATTTCTGAAGTGTTTAGCTAACTTGGATTTAATGTATCAAACAATTTTAGTTATGCAAATGAACATATGCAGGTGTAACATGATTAAGGAGGTAACACTAAGACCATAAGAGTAAGGGGAGGAAATATTGGATAGTTATGTGTTTCATCAATGCTATACTGCCCCCTACAGATTTTTGTGTGTCCACATCTCTTGGTCTCACATAATCTACCCTCTTGCCTTGAATAGATTCCAATTCATAATGACCCTATATGGCAGAGCAGAACTGCTCCATAGAGTTCTATGCATAGGTTTTAATTGCACTGAATTTCGACAATCAATAAGGCAAACCATAGAAGAATTGATGCATTGAATTGTGGTGCTGGAGAAGAATATTAAAGTACCATGGACTGTTAAAAGGACAAACCAATCTGTATTAGAAATGGTAAGGCCAAAATATTCCTTAGAGACAAACATTTTAAAACTGCATCTTACATAGTTTGGACACATCTTATGGTAGAGACCAGTCCCTGGAGAAGGACATCAGGACTGGTAAAAGGGAGGGTGGGGAAAAAGAGGAAGGCCCTCAAGGAGAGGGCTTGACACAGTGGCTGCATCAAGGAGCTCAGGAATAGGAACACTTGTTAAAATGCCTGGACCGGGCAGTGTTCCTGTTGTTCATAGGGTCCTTATGAGTCAGAGCTTACTGGAGGGCATCGAACAATAACAACGTAGGTTCCAAGGCTGTAATCCACATGCCCACTCTACACCCACCCCAGGCTAGAACTTTACGGAAGCTGACTGTGGTATTTTCTTCCGTCAGAGCAACTGGTCAATTCACACCAGACCTTTCAGTTAACAGCCTAACACTTCAACCATTGTACCACCAGGGTTTCTTCAGGAAATAATATATTAATTTCCATTAAGTTTCACAATATGTACCTATAAGTACACAAATAATAAATTTTACATATTACGTACTGTATATTATATATATATATAAATGTTATATAGTATATATATAACACTTATATAAATCATTCCCAGATCATAAGGATGTTTGCATATGGGTGTGGGTGTAAACCATTGTTTCTGAATTGATTCCAACTCAGAGATCTAAAGGATACAGGAGAACTGTCCTCACAGGGTTTCAGTGCCGTAAATCTACGGAAGCTGACGGCACATCCCTCTCTCCAAGAGCAGCCACTAAGTATAGCTCGTAAGTTTTAGATTCCAACCTTTCTGCTGACAGTTGTACTTTAAACCACTATGCCAGATGGGCTTCCATATAAATAAACCAAAAATCAGTGTGTATACACAGAGACACACAGAGGCATATATCCACTAAAGTTCGCTGAATGTAAGTATATAAAATTCTATGAATCCATGATTCTAATTCACACTGGGTATGGACTACTATGTATCTCTGTATGAGTGTGTGTGTGTGTGTGTGTGTGTGTTTTGTTGTGTGCCCTCAAGTCAATGCCAACCGATAGAGATCCTGTGGGGCTTGCTTTCTTAGGCTGTAATCTTTCTAGGATCAGAGCATCAAGCCGCTGCTGCCGTGGAGACACTGGGTGAGTTCAAGCCACCAACCATTTGGCTAGCTGGTAGGGGCTTTGTCATTGTGTCGCTGGGGTTCTCTTCTGTGCAACTTAAAACAGATCTAGGCATCAAAGACGGGCTTTTAATACAAGAGATCCATTTTGATAACAGCAGCTAATAATATTCTTCAAAAATAATTTCCAAGGTCTCCATGGTAGCTGTACAAATAATTAGAAGTTTTGCTTTTAACACTTCTAAAAACTCAGCGTGTTCGGTTCCCGACCTCCTGAACACTACCACTCCTGAATTCCCATCAATTGTTGAGCACTCAGTGTGTCCTCATATATTAATGTAATTGCTGAACCTAACACTCCCATTTGTCACTCAAAACAAATAAATTATTAAAAAAATTAATGATGTGGCATGCAATTCAGAAGTAAAGAGTTTAGAAGTATTTCAGAAAAGTGTTTGAATCTATACAGGATAATACAAAAACTATATGAAATAGCCCAAAGCTGAAAATTGACCTTTGCAAAAGTATTTCTCAAAATTTCAAAATAATTTATGCATAAAATATTTTAATGTTATTATAAAACACTTGAAAGCTATAAAGATTTTGAGTCATAGCACAGATGTGTTGTGGTTATCATCATATCACAAACATACACCATTTGTTATATTGCTTTTATTAAGGAAAATAATTCTCAAAGTAGTTACAATAAACTATTACAGTGATTAATTGGAAAATATTGGCATTTGGCAATTCTGTGAATGGTATAAGGCATTAAATTTCTAAATATGAGATCACCATTAACTTTCAGATCCTAATATCCTCCTTTCCCCTATTCTTAACTTCATTCTTTCTTAAAGAGCTCTTCAAAGTGAAGTGTGAAAAAAGTGTATCCACGAGATCAGTCGAAGTGCTCAGCATTGGGAATACCAGGTATATGAATAGAAATGGCAAGAGGAAAGTTAGAAGGCAAACAAATAAAATTGGAAGAATATGTGTAACTTTATATGCTATGATTCAAGTTTTGGAAAACATAGAAAAATATGTGTTTAAGAGATAACTGAAGATAAATAAGCAGCCAACTAGCTCAGAAGTAACAAAGCCCACATGGAAGAAGCACACCAGCATGTGTGACCATGAACTGTTGAAGCGATCAGGTATCATGCATCAAAGAACAAAAAATCATATCATTGTAAAGGTGGGTGAGTGGAGAGTGGAGACTCCAAGTCCATTGGCAGTCAAGTGAACACCCCCTTACTGAAGGGTTGTGGGGAGGAGACGAGCCAATCAGGGTGCAGGGTAGCAATGATGAAACATATAACTTTCCTCTAGTTCTTAAATGCTTCCTCCCCTCCACTATCATGATCCCAATTCTACCTTACAAATCTGGCTAGACCAGAGGATGTACATTGGTACAGATAACAACTGGAAACACAGGGAATCCAGGATAGATGACTCCTTCAGGACCAGTGGTGAGAGGGGTGATGCTTGGAGGGTGAAGGGAATGTGGGGTAGAAAGGGGGAACCGATTACAAGAATCTACGTATAGCCTCCTCCCTGAGGGATGGACAGCAGAAAAGAGGGCGGAGGGAGACGTCAGACAGTGTAACTTATGACAAAACTACAATAATTTATGAATTATGAATGGTAGAGGAGGGAGGGGGGAGGGAGAGGGAAAATGAGCAACAGATATTAAGGGCTAAAGTAGAAGGCGAATGTTTTGAGAATGATGAGGGCAACAAATGTACATATGTGCTTGACACAATGGATGGATGGATGGATTGTGATAAGAATTGTAATAGCCCCCAATAAAATATTTTTTTTAAAAAAAGAGAGATAACTGATTTCTTTAGTCATGACCGTCACCTGGGAAGTTTTTAAAAAGTAGAATCTCCCACTGAGCTTCAGACCTACAGAATTTGAATCTGCATTTTAACAATATACTCAACAGATTCACATGTACATTTAAGCTTGAGAAGCCAACCTTCCGAGAGTGGGGTGTTTTTCACAACTTTTGTAAGGCCATCCACTAAGGTGTGAGAGCAACGCAGAAGTTCTATCTATATAGAACTTCTATTTCCATGGATTTCTGCTTAATGCAAAAAGAAGTAGACTAATCTTTTCTATCATTCAACAGATGAACTGATACCCTTCCTTGGTTTGGATATCAAAGAACTCGAAGAGAGAAGAGGCACTCCATACTGCAGAAACGGCAAGGGCCACCTCCAGGCTCCTCCAGCTTTACGTGAGGGGAGAAGGGTCAAATTCCACATTTGGCCAAATATGATCCACAGCCATCCTCCAGTATTCTTTACCTGATTACTACACTACTGCCCCTCCCACCATACTCTACATCTTGGCTTGGTTTAATAATTATTGTAATACCCACACAAAACTAGCAAATAATACTCACAGTTATGGGGCTTATCCGGAAAGTTAACAGGTTAAAAGTCAGAATTAAAAATGCTAAAGATACAGTTCATTTGGCCAGTATTTCTTTTTAGCCATGCAGTAAAAATCTCTCTCTCTACTTCTTGACTTTAGTCTTTGGCTCAGTGGCCTCTGAACCAGTTGGGTTCGTGTATCAAAGCTCCATTAGTGCTGATAAATTTCTAAAGACCACCATTCTGTCTCATGCTGCCGCCACCACCGCCACCACCAAATCTCAATGTCAAGATGACGATCGAGATCACATATTTCACTTTGTTTGCGGCTCTTCTTTCTTAATGGTCATGGAATTCTCCATTCCTGCTTCTGAGATTCCCACTGGAATGGGCAAAATTCTCTAAAAATAGAGTCCTATAGGCCCTATTTGCATTCTCCTACCCAATCATTTGGTGGGGATTAATAATACCATGGAGAGAAGATCCATAACAAGATGCCATATCTTGGCAGCACTGCCCTTCTCATTAGTTCAGACTGAAGGAATTAGGACATGTGGAGGCTATGAATGTCCAATAATGGGTTTACGAGTTATATTATCTAACAAGATAATTAGCATGTATCCTAGCCACTCCTTTGTCAGTTTATGTTGTGTACTGGCTTGCATGTTGCTATAAAAATTCAAGCTATATCACAGGTGTATCAAATACAAGCAGTCACCCACAGTGGAAAATTTTCAATGGAGCTTTCAGATTAAAACATACTTGAAAGTTAAGACATGGCAATCTGTTTCTGGGTGGAAAAAAGGCCAGTGAAAACCTTATAGATTGCAGTTTTACATTGTGTGATACAGTGGCAGGGGATACGCACCTCAGGCTGGAAAGGGTTAAAAATACACCTCGGGAAGGGCTGCTTCTTAAAGGTACAGTCAACTTGAATTACATGAATGGAGTAAAGCTTTGAAGCCCTTCATTTGCTAATGTAACATGATTCAAATGAGAACAAGTGGGACATCCATTAAAAATCAGAAACTGAAATGTACAAAGTATGGATAAAGGAAAATTGGAAGTTGTAAAACATGATGGATTGTTCACTAATCCACGGCATTGGTGAGCTGAAATGAACTAGTCTTGGACAGTTGACCCAGCCCATCATATGGTCTAATAGCCCAAGAATGACAAATTGATGAAGAACAGAGTCACATCCAACATCAAAAAGAACATTGCAAGATCTAACCTGCAATAAATATCCATACACCTAAAAGGAAGGTCAGCTGATATGACTATTACTCATATTTACCTACCAGTCACTATGCCAAAAATGAAGAAATTGAAGATTTTCATCAACGCTGCCTTCTAAAACTGATTAAACTGGTGATTGTAATGCAATATTTGGAAACTAAGAATTAATGGTTGTAAAATATGGCTTTAGTGATAGAAGTAATGCAGAGATTGCACGATAGATTTTTTACAAGAATAATAATTTCTTCATTATAAATACCATTTTCAATAGCATAAAGAACAACGGTACACATGGATCCCTCCAGAGTGAATACCAGCATGCCTTGCTTTACTGCACTTCACTTTACAAACTCATGGTGATATCCATGGGAGCCATTTTTCTTGGAACATGTGAACACTTTGTGATTGTGTAACATTTATTTTAATTCTTAAAATATTTTAAACTCCTTCACAATGCTACTGCATTAACAGACTACCAAACTGAAAATCAGACACACAGTCCGTGAGTTGGTTCCAACTCATAGCAAAGCTATAGGACAGAGTAGAACTGCCCTGTGGGTTTTTGAGACGACGAATCTTCACAGGATCCTCCTCTTTCTCCCTGAAAGCAGATGGTTGTTTCAAATTGTTGACCTTGTGGTTTTCAGTCCAGTACAGAACTCATTACATGACCAAGCTTGCAACAGTACTTAATGTAAACATAATTTTTATACGGACTAAGAAATCAAAAATTGTATGGCTTACTATATTTGAATATCTATGAGGGGGTACCCCCTCAAAAAAAAACAGAATTTTTGTTTTCAAAGCTATGTATTTTAATTTTTTACAAAACAACCTCATCACCTTCAAAGTACACTTACACTTAATATATTTGATAAATCTGTGATTTCATTCTTGGAAACATTTTTCAAACTCATCTGTTTGGATGGCTGACAGCAAATCCCTCATTTTTTTCCTTCACTTCTATGTTGTCAAATTGCTGTCCTTTCTGTACCTCTTCATTTGTGGAAACAAAAAGAAGTCATACGAAGCGCGGTCAGGTGAGTAAAGTCCATGGGGCCAGAGAGGCATGCTGTTTTTTGCCCAAAACTGGCACACTGAGAAGGCTGCAAGAGCAGGTGCATTGTCGTGGTGGCAAAACCAGTCCACCGTCGCTAAATAAAAGCTTGATTAACAGTCTAACCTGGTGGAATGAGCTTCAAATGCACTAATGCTCTCACACCAGCAGAGTTTTTTACAGTTTGTTTTTTTGGGGGAGGGGGCTACTCCCTCATATGTTCTTGTGGTGGTCTATACCCAAATATGTAATATCTCTGAGGCATCACTATCTATAGAATTCAGATCAGCATCAAGATCATGAGTCAGAACAAAGCAGGAGCCAAATACGGAAGAGACCAACAGCTGCTCATTTGTAAGCTCAAAATGAAGCTAGTAAATTAAAACACGGCCACAAAGGTCACAGTAGACCTTGAGAATACCGTCCCTGAAGTCAGAGATCATTTCAAGAACAGATTTGACACAGTGTGTACTAATTACAGAAAACAACAGGAGTTGTGGAATGACAGCTCGAAGCGCACATGAAGAAAGCAAAGATTGAAAATCAGGAAAGAAAGAACAGACCAAAATGGAGTCACAAATACCTGGAAAACTGTACCAACCATAGAGTATACAAAGCAAAGAGATTACTGCTGTTAGGTGCCATCGAGTAGGTTGTAATCTTGTCTTTCTTTCCTGTCTTTTTTATTACCTTTTGCTTTTTAAAAAAATCATTTTATTAGGGGCTCATACAACTCTTATCACAATCCATACATACATCAATTGTGTAAAGCACATTTGTAC
>NW_022103898.1:59448078-59449539 GCF_000313985.2 Echinops telfairi
CTCTTGATTGTTTCATTCCCAGCATAATAAATCACAGGATTTTCTTATTCAAAAAAGCTAATGACAGTCCATGTCAGCTAAGATTTTAATCTTTATATGTTCCCCTTTATTTTTGACTACTTCCAATTTTCCCAAATTTATACATTGCACATTCCAAGTTCCAAACATTATCAGATTTTCCAGCTCTTTCTTCTTCCGTGCCCCATCAACAAAGGAAGACTCTAAAGCCTACATGCCCACAGGTCACCTTGTCCCCATTCATGTCACCATGGTTGACTCTCCTCCAAGAAAGTAGCTCCTCCTCAGTCACATGTTGAGTGCCCTCTGACCTGAAGGGCTCATCTCCAGCACTATCTCCCACACTGTTTTCCTTCCATTCATTAAGCCTTCAAAATCTGGCAGTGTTTTGAGGCTATGCCTAAGGTTTTCAGCAGCTACTTCCCCCGAAGTAGGTAGCCAATTCTTTCTTCATTGTCTGTTCTTAGTCTGAAGCTCTGCTGAAACCTGTTCACTTTGGGTTACTGTGCTGGCAGTTGAAACAGTGGCACAGCTTCCAAAATCATAGCATCATACAAGCCACCACAGTAAGACAAACTGACAGACAAGTGGGGAAAGCAAACAGAAGACACGCTTAAATTAAAAAGCTGAACAGGAGATTTCAAAGGTGGCTTTCGAAAACGAAGCAAAGCATTATATTGAAATGTGTAAAACCCTAAAACCTAAATGAGGTGAACAAAGTCATGATTTTTCAAAGTAAAGAAGAATCATCTGATTAAAGAACAAACCCAAGCCTATTTTGCAATATGAAAAGATTCAAAGACTCAGGAAGTATCAAAAGAAGGTAGAATATGCAATCACAATACCAAAAAGAACGGGCAACTGCCAACTATTCCAGCAGGGAGCATATGATCCCGAGGTGCTGGTGCTACAGAAAGATGCGAAAGCCATTCCACAATGAGATCTGCTATGAGGTCTTAATCAGTTGTAAGATGAGGCTGCAATGTAAAAACCTGTGCTCAGACTATAGCCCTGATTTAATCCATTGAAACATCCTCAGGGATATGGTTTGGATGTTTCAAAAAGTTTACTTTTTTTTCCCACTAGATCAGAATCCTGAATTGCGTTCATTTTACCACCTCCAACTTCTAGTTCTCTGGGCTACATTTGGTCTATTGTTTGCCTGCCTAGCCTGCCTACCTTGATTCACTTGTCTCTGCAGACAAAATCTGCTCATCCTGGGAGACATCAGCAGTTCCTGCCAATGAACATTATAAACGAAACCAGTTGAGGGGAGTGCATTCCGATGCATGGCAACTCCATGAATATCCAAATGGAATGGTTCTCCATACGTTTTTTTGTTTTTTGCTCGTTTTTGTAAAAATACTTTTACTGGGAGCTCTTACATCGCTTATCACAATCCATACATTCCTCCAGTGTGTCAAGCACATTTGCACACATGCC
>NW_022103898.1:59450396-59451692 GCF_000313985.2 Echinops telfairi
AACATTTATTCTGAGACATTGCTGGATGGAATCAAACCTCCAACCTTTCCATCAGCAGCTAAGAGTATTAACCATTGGCACCACCCAGGGACTAATACCTTATATACCTTAACATTTTTTCAGGTAGTTAAAACCTAGGCTACTTTTCTTGAGAGGCTATGGCCCTAAACTCCATGCATCTGTTCTTTTGCTAATGTTTATGAAAAAGGTATTCATTTAAAGGCCAAAGAATATGTCAAAAATAGGTGGGATTAGCATTTAAATGTGAAAAAACTGGTTAACCTCAATCTATCTTTTTATTCTTTACTATACTACATAGCCCAAAGTGAAATTTATTATTTAAAAAATATTTTTCAAAAAGAAAAACAATAAAAGGCAGTTCATAACATGGACAAAAAAGATTGAAAATGCAGATCACATGGACATCGTCTGCTACTATATAGAAAAAACAAACAAACAAAAATCTCCAGGCTTATTATAGGATACCAGGGATGAGGTTCTATACATATGCAAACCTTTCTTACAGAATTTTATTGTAACAAGACTCTCAGTAGACTTACTATAAATTCATTTTCCTAAGTTCCAATGAGTTCATGTAAATATTCAGCTAGATTACTATCTTACAAATGTTTTTGTTGTTCACTAAGTGTAGCTTGTATTCAGTAGGATGGCATATTATTTTGTGTTAATGAAAAACATCAAAACCGTCTTCTCTCATACATAAATTCTCTACATTAAGAACTAGGAAATTTCAAACCTTCAAGGAAAAGGGAAAACTTGAGATTAGATGCAAACCATGCTCTGTTGATATTCTTAAATTAAGAAAATACATATGACACAGTTCTGATGGCTCCACTATAACAATTTGACATTTCCACTCTGGTGGTGCATAACAGCAGGTGGTAAAGTGGCATTATAAGTCAATCACATACACTTCAAGCCCAAAGGCAAAGGATTCATTTTATTTTTAGAGTTAGCTTAAATCATTGTGTTGCACTTGTCTACATATATTAAAAGATAAAAGTAAAAATTTTAAAGTTTCCTTATTTCCAAAAGCAAACAAATTTGAGATATACTAATGCTAATGCTGTTTTTTTTCTTTCTCTTTCTTTGAATTTCCTTCCAAAACTGCTTTCTCATAATTGGCCTAACCTTTGATAGCACACTGCATTCTCTAAAATATTTTTAAGATGATAGATGTTGTTTTCTTATAATCCCATATTTAAGAATATCATCTATACTAGGCAAGGCTTAGAAAATGGTATGCTTCCTTTAAAAGACAGAAACAGAAATATC
>NW_022103898.1:59451792-59453124 GCF_000313985.2 Echinops telfairi
ATTTTCACGTTATACTAACAAAAAGCTAGAAACAATGTAAATGGCCATCAATCAAAAATGGATAAGCAAATTATGGAATATATACATAATGGAATACTGGACAACATAAAAGAATAATGATGAATCTGCAGAAGTCTTCATAACATAGATAGACCTGGAGTATATTATGATGAATGAAATTAATCAATCATAAAAGGTCAAATATTCTATGATGCCCCTACTAAAAAGTGCCATGAAAATTTTTGCATACTCAAATTGACATTCTTTGATGATTGTCATGGATAGAAGGGAAAAGGAAGGTAAATTACTGGCTGGAAGTTATACAGGTATTCACTTGGGTGTAAAGAAAGGAAATTTACAATAAGAAGGGAGTTTTCAAAAATAATGGAGTCCAGGGAAGACATTGGGTAGATTTTAAGAGTTAAAAGAAGGAGAGATAAATGCTATTATGTCCACATTCCTGCAGTAATGGTATTAAAGAGATATATAGATGGGCAAATGGACTGAATGGATATGGGAGGGAAAGTGGGAATACAGTCACAAATTTATATAGGTTTGACAGAGGATGTCTGTCTTTTACAAGGAGACCTAATAGTCCTTTTGGTTAAATGTTAGACTGTTAATAACTAGGTTGGAGGCTCAACCTCCCAACTGCTCCATAGGATATAGATGAAGCTGTCTGCCCTGGCAATGATTTACAGACTCTTAAATTGCTGTGAGTCTAATGGACTTGGAAGGTATGGGTTTTGATTATACATCTTTGCTGTAAATATAGCTATAAATGTAGTAAAGTGTGTAGGGATCTGAAAATGTCCTAGACATAATCACACGCCAAACACCTTAAGGTAATGAGTCACCAGGTCTAGTACCACAGGACCATCATCTCCAGGGACACCAAGATCAGCTGGCATCACATAGCCCTTCTGGCATACTTTGGCGATTGGTGACAATTATTTCAAAAGCTGGTATGCAGCTAGGTAAGGTGCAAATATTGGTTTCCCCAGAGGAAAACAGCTTGAAGAAATTGAAATCAATTATTCCAATAGACTAAAGGTCCATGACAACATCGATCTCCACAATCACGAGACAAGGAGAACTAGATTGTGTCCTGCCCCCACAGCCACCTGCTGGTAAAAGGATTACATTAGTGGGTTCTGCATAGATGGGGAGAAATGTGGAACAAAATTAAAAATCATAAAAAAGCTTAGTAGCTGACTAGAAATTGGTGGAAACTACTGCCCCCGCCTGCCTCCAGGTGATGGTCTTTAGTTACCCTTCAAGTCTAGAACTGAACTCAGCTCAAATACCCCATTTTTTATCTAAACATATCTA
>NW_022103898.1:59454574-59457946 GCF_000313985.2 Echinops telfairi
GCCTAAAGAACACAATGATCTGTCTTGGAAGATGTATGACCAGAGGGCTCCATGGAGGGAAAGATGCTAAAACACTGTCTTAACATACTTAAGACACGCTGTCAGGAGAGACCAGTCCTTGGAGAAGAACATCCTGTTTGGGATGGGGTGGGCAATGAAAATGAGGAAGGCCCTCAACAAGGTGGATTACCACAGTGGCTATGACAGTGCGCCCAAGCAAAGGGACACGTGTGACAACGGCACAGGAGCCGGCGGGGCTTCCTTCTGTCATTTGTGACTATGCTAGGAGCAGAAGCGAATTCGATGGCACCTAACAACAATGACAACACAAAGAGTTTGAGATAGGTTTTCAAGTTAATAAAACACACACACATACACACAACTTATAAACTATCCTATTTTGATCAAACAACATGATAATCATCAAGCACATAATTGGAAACTAGTTACATTTTGCTTGAGAAAGAATATAACAAAATACAAATGGACATGTTATAAATATAAATTTCTGACAAGAGAGCTATTGAATATCCGAATAATGTGTCAGGGCAGCCTTTTTATTTAGCCATGGTTCTTAGCTTTGCTGTATAGTAGGATCGATTACAGCAATTAAAAAAATATTGATGCCAAGGGTTTACCCCAGACCAATTTAATCAGAATCTCTGAGTCGAAGCATCAGTGTTTTTTGAAACTTCCCCAAATGGTTCCTGTTACCAAGCCAGAGATTAGAAACTCTTAAATAGATGCTTTTAGGTATAGTACTCTATGCTAAGAGAGTCTAGAGTAGTGGTCTTTAAATTTTAGCGTAAATTTTAGTCATTAGTATTACTTGTTGTTGTTATTGTTGTGGTTGTTGTTGTTGTTATGTGGCATCTAATTGGTTCTGGCCTATAGTGACCCTAAGCACAACAGAAGGAAACACTGCCTGCCTGATCCTGCGTCATCCTCACAATTGTTCCTATGGTTGAGCCCATTGTTGCAGCCACTGTGTCAATCCGTCTTACTGAGGGCCTTCTTCTAGTCTGATGCCCCTCTACTGTACCAAGTAAGATGTCCTTCTCCAGGGACTGGTCTCTTCAGACAACAAGCACAGCATATATAAGAGGGACCCCAGGGTGGATGATCACTTCAGGACTAGTGGTGTGAGTGGCGATACTGGGAGGGAGAGTGGGTTGGAAAGAGAGAACCGATGACAAGGAACTACATGTGACCTCCTCCCTGGGGGACGGACAACAGAAAAGTGAGTGAAGGGAGACATCGGACAGGCAAGATATGACAAAATAACAATTTATAAACTATCAAGGGCTCATGAGGGAGGGGGGAGCGAGGAGGGAGGGGAAAAATGAGGATGTAATGCCGGGGCTTAAGTGGAGAGAAAATGTTTTGAGAATGATGAGGGCAATGAATGTACAAATGTGCTTTACACAATTGATGTGTGTATTTGTGATATTGTATGAGTTGTATGAGCCCCTAATAAAATGGTCAAAAGAGAAAAAAAAAGAAAGTCTCACCAAGCTTGTCTCATACCCAAACAGATTTGTTTGACCTTTTGGCAGTCCACTTTCAATATTCTTCTGTAGAATCGCAATTCAAATGTATTCATTCTGTTTCAGTCTTCCTTATTCAACGTCCAACTTCCACATGCATAAGAGGCCACTGAAAATGCCACGGCTTGGGGCAGGCGCACCTTGGTCCTGAGAGTCATGTCCTTGATTTTCAGTTCTCTAAAGAGACCCGTGCAGCAGATTTTCATCTCCTGCTTGCTGCTTCCATGAGCACTGACTGTCCAATGGTGAGGATTCTGATCTTCTTTCCCTCAACTTGTGATCCATACTAAAAGCTGCAATCCTTGATCATACGAATCACTAGGAGGGTTTACTGAAAATGTATTGCCTGAGCCTCCTCCAAAGTTCATGAATCTGTAGGTGCTGAGGCTGCTGGCTTGAGAAATACTCTTGAACAACTCGTTACTCAAATGTCCTGGGAAAGCCACACTGACGTCACACAGAGCTTTGAGGAAATGCAGAATCTCAAGCCACAGCACAGAACAATTGGATCAGAATCTGAATTTTCACGAACCCTTCTGGTGATTCATAGAGATAGTAACATGTCAGAAACCGTGGTGTAAATTATACCCCTACTTTGGCCAAGAGGACTAGGAATGGGATGTTAGAGGATATGGAACTGCGAGTAACTTGAGAGCTAACCTTTGAGACCCTTCAGCACTAACCATGTTGTGCAGAAATTCAAGCTGAGTGTTGCCAGGTATTCTAATATCTCAAAAAAAATGTAAATCTGGATGCTTATGTGAAATCTCCCAACTGTAAAATATTGGCAATTAATTCAAAGGTTTCATAACACCTTCTAGGCTAAATAAAACATGCCAGTTGGCCATAGTTGGCCCATAGCCTTACTGTAACCCCTAACCTAAAAAGAGTCGATCATAACTTAAATTAGTTTGGGGAAAACATGTTGGATATGCCTTTAGAACACTCTCTTTAAAAGCTTTAGATAAATTATATCTTTGATAACATAATTATTTTCCACTGGGCATAGTTTGCCTGACAAGAACTCAGCAAAACAATAGAAATAAATGTTAGACAGGGCAGCTTTGAAATACAAGTTATGGGAGAAAATGTACGCAGCTATAAGGTAGGAAGCAACAGAGGCTGCCGCAATGCCTCGGGAGGGCCTTTGAGAACATGAGATGCGAGAGCAATCCATCTCAAATGGGAAAGGTTGAGGCATTTGATTATGTTTACTAATAAATACAACCATGGACATGGAAAATTTTTTAGTCACAAGCCTTTAGGAATGGAAGAAAAATAGCTGCCTTCTGGATGTAGAATTTATATTCACTGATTAAGGAAAATTGGCCAAAGTAATATCAGTTCCATAGTGCCTCTCCATCTTTATATAAAATTATTGAATTTTATCATTTCCTTATAATAAAAAGTAGTTTAGGGGGTGGAAAACTACAATTGAGACATACAAATAGGCTCAATGTACTATATGTTGAGGATTCTTGGACCATCTTCATGCCATCCCTTATTAAACATACCTTAGAAACTTAGAAACGATCTAGAAAACAACAGGAAGGTACCTTTCAGAAAGGTTACCTCGGACTAGAAAATGCATAGGACACAGCTCAGCCGGCTGAAAAGAATCATGAAAGTCAAATTATGTATCTGAGGAGGAGAAAGGGGAACAGAAAAGTTATGACAACTGCTTATTACTTCCCTGGAACACAAGTAAACAAGCAAAGTTTCCTAAAAACATGGGAATGAAACAGAAAAGGCTGAGGAAACTATCCAGTTACCTCTATGCAGGCTCTCCTTGTGAACATACCCCTTTTAAGAAGTGACCCTAAAA
>NW_022103898.1:59459426-59482292 GCF_000313985.2 Echinops telfairi
AGGAAAATAATATGTTATGTTCATACACAGAGCTTAATGCAAAATGTTTCACTTCACATAGTCTTCATTTTTATCACAAATTTAAAAATATTATTTTAAGAGTTCAGTCATTAGCCACTGTGGTGTTCATACCCAGCTACCATGCTACAAATCTAGTTATACGGGAAGAAATAAAATGCAGGGCTTTGTGGTTTGTGAACGGCATTAATATACATGAGAGTGTAGCTTGCCCCTTGTTGAGATGCAGAAGGTTCGTGTTAGCAACCCTCCCAGACGTCTCCATATGTGTCTGTCTCTTCATTTGGAACTTTCCTTGGCCAGTGAATTTTAGAAGGCAAGAAAAAATATGATTAAGCATCCAGGCCTTTCTGCAATCTCTTTGCCATCACCATCAGCAGATTATGTTCTGCTGACCACAGGTTCCAAGAGGAAAACAGGAAACATTGAGTGGAGCCACCCCTACGCCGGGGTAGTATGAAATGCTAGGATGGTTCCATCCCAGAAAACCCCAAACATGATTTTCCAAGACCAAAAAAAGGGTGAAATAGATGCATCTTCTCATATCTCCATATTGCCCTCTTAATATCTCTATCATCACATTTACGATATTATATCATAATATTTATTATTTCACTATTTTTCACTAGGATAATTTTCTATGGAACTGAAATTGCATTTTTACCTTGGGTGCAGGCAGTTTGAGGGAGCAAAGTCTGCCTAAGAAGCAAATAAATATTGAAGAATCAAGTGACATAAGGAAATAACAAATATTCTATTCAAACCCTTGCTTATTATTCAAATGATTATTGAATAGTTGAAGTACATAATAAATGAAAAATGTCTAGCATGATATGAAAACATAAAATTCAAGCTCTTCTCCAATAAGAGAGTTAAACAGAGGCTTCTTATAGTAGATGATGCTTGAGTAAAATAGCATCAGACCTTGAGTAGACAACTAACTCCATGTGTGTCTCAGAACTTTGCTTAATGGGTTTCAATGGCTGATTTGTTCAGAAGGACTTGAGCAAATTTCTCTATAGCTGAAGCAGGAGTAAGAGCCACAAGAAAAAGTTTTTATAGGTTAAACTAAGCAGATGGAATGCTGAAAACAAGGACACAGCGGGTGAAATGGCACAGTATTTGTGAGAAACAAGCTGTCTATTATTTTAGTCTAGATTTGGAAGCAAAGAGCATGAGAGTTACAAAGCTGTAGGAATGTTCATGATCAATCACTGAAATCCGTATCTTCCATGGCAAGAGCTTGGATTTTATTTGAGGGCAACGGGAAGCAAATAAATGGTGCAGAAGATCAACATGACCAGCTTTGTAGCTTTGAGGTTTGAAACAAATCTCTGATGAAAGTCACAGGAGGAATAAAATGAGTGACTAGATTAAAAAGGGTTTTAAAATATGTGAAACTGAAGGAGTGCTGTGATGAGCTGCAAGATGGAAGAATGTAAAAAACTCTTCCTTGTGTTTATTGCCCTCAGACACGTTTTTACCAGGGCTTGCAAACAACTGACATAGAATGAAAGAGAAGAGACCAAAAATGGAAATCCATGTTTTCTTTCCTTCTGTTGCAAAAACATGAGTCACAATCCATGAGTAGCCAGCAAACAAGCATTCATCAAAAAGGTAGAAGGCGAAGTGGCAGATAGTGCTGTCGGAGGAAATAAAGTTCCAAGAATAAAGAAAGGATCAATAATGCCAAAGGCAGCACAGAGATGCAGTTAGAGAGGACTGAGAAAGCATTGATTGTATTTGGCCACTTTGCCTTTGCCAGGCAGTTTGAGTAGACTACTGGGGGTGAGAGCCAGACAAGACTAGGCTGAAGAAGGACTAAGTGGAGAAGAACAAGCAGCAAATCGTCCCGAAGTTGCAAACCCATGTGGATGGGGTCGATTTGCCCTAATATAACTGCCCTGTTTTTATGGAGCAGGAATAGCCTTGATGCTTTTAGCACACATCATTGACGATCTTTATCAAAATGGCTCAAAGACAGTCATCTTCCTCAGACTGAGTATAGAACTTCAATCACATTAAAAAGGCATTGTGGATGAGAACTACCTCCACAGGTCTCCTAAATGAATGTGCTTGGGACACGTACCTGAGTGGTGCAATCATAAAGCACTCAACCACTAACCTAAGATTGGCGGCACAAACCAGGATTTTGAGTCAGTTTGAAAAGGTTCAGTCATGGCTCACAGACACAAGGGTTGCATACATGTTGTTTAACAGCCAATTCCCTGTGTGTGCAGCGTTTTGACCTGAATTGAAAAAAAGACAGCCATTCCCTGCTCAAAGACAGCAGCCCACCAAGACATTCAAAATTGTGAGGTCTGAGTGGACCATTGCGTTCCATTTCCTACTCTGGTCAAAATCTAGCACCTGAGAGATTTGGTTGCTATGTAATCTGTATGCTGTCCTTATTTTCATGAGCCATGAATAGGCCATTTCAAATCAGTCTGAGTCCCTGCTTCAAACCCATTTACAGGCTCCTCCGCAGACAAGCCCGATGATCTGCTTCCAACATGTCACAGCCTTGTAAACCCATAGAGCAGGTCGACCCCACGTACAGAGGCCCTCTGAGCCCAAACTGGCTTGTGGCAACCAACAATCACTTTCAGAAATGATAAGATCTTTGTGGGAATGGAATGTTATCCGAAACATATTTCAAACAGTAAAAAGAACACAGATTCTAAAAAGACCTAAAGCTTGAGTTTGGCCACCCCACCACTTCCTTAGTATTTACAAGAATGTGCTAGATGTTTCTAATACTATTTCGCCCATGTGTATTTAAACAAACAAATGAAATAAATAGAAGATAGGGGGAGGATTCTCATCCAAATCCACTTCTTCTTTTTTTAAATTTCAATAATTGCCTCTAAAATAACATTCTTTTCTACTGGTCACACGCATTGGCTTTATTATCTTGCTTATCCCTAGATGTTTAGGCTTATGTTTAACTAACACTCATGTCCTGTGTTTGCCCTACTGACACCAAGAGGAACGAAATAGCTGCTGGTTGTCTGGAAATGAGACTAGATCTATAACATCTGTCTTCATTAAATCAAAGCCAAGTATTACTTACATTTTTTTTAAGTTTTCCTGCAACAGTAAACCACTTTAAGGGTTTTAAGAGATTCTCCTTCAGGAGGATTAATAGGAAGCTGTACTTCTCCTCAAACTTTTCCAACACCTCCTGCCATTTCCCCTGTCCTAGCTGTCCAGCTGGATGCCACCACCTTGTATATAGCAATGATGGAGTGCCTTCTCCAGAGCTACTCATTATAAGAGGTTTTGGTGGAAAGTGCAAGTCAGTCATTGTGGGGCTGGGGCGAGGCGAGCAAAAACATACAGTCTGAACCAAGTTCTACTCCTAAATCTCTTTAAGTCTAATTTGTATAAAAGCTATGTTCATTTTTCATTAAACATCAGAGCATCAAATATTTGTATTAGTACATAATGCACCTTTCTATGTATAGAAACACAAAAGAAACTTTCACATACACTACAACATCTTGAACATAATAGTAAATTCATAAAACTAAGAATGCTCTGATGAGCATCACAAAGCAGTGGCCATTTGTCACCAAGAACTATTGTATGAAAGTAAAAAATTTAAATCCATGGGCTTTATAGTTTGTTAGTAACTGCAGGTGGCACATAAACTGGGTGTTCGTATTCTGGGGGCTGCCTTTCACGGGTAATCTGAAAAGCCATCACCAAGTGGCTTTATTTCTCCTTCATCCAAACAAGGAATTATCTCTTTCCTCCAAAATGACTACAGACAGGAACCTCAGGAATATCGAAGTAAAGATCCTTATCTGAGGGGAGGAGGAATACCAACTGAGAAACAAAACAAAATAGCTGCAAAAGTCAAGGAAAAGAAGCCCAGCATCACACAGCATTTGTTCAATAGTTAAAATTTGGCCATCATTTATTTTTTACTAAGTCCTGAGCCCTCTTGCAGAGTGTTAAAATCTAACGATAACATAGTATTTTGATGCTTCCTTTAAAATTTTTCTCATTTCAGAGATTTGTAACAGACATGAATCTCCTCACCCCCTCACAATCACTAAGTGTATGTAATACTGGCTTAATCATTTCTATTATTTCCTTGATTAAAATCCATGCATCCTATGTACACTTCCGTGCTTTACAGTCACTGTGAAGGCACAATATCTGAGTGTCAATAATTTATGTCCGGCTTGCGCTCACTAACAAACACAAAGCAACGATCTGTGCCACACTTCACTGTGCATGAGATCTCCTCCTGATGGCACAATGGCACGCGGCAGCTATGCAGAATAAATAGGCCAGGTTTCATCTCTGGATACCAGAGTCAGGCTGCCCAGAACTGAACCTGAATCCACCTCTTATTGCTGCTACTTTCTCCCTCTATGTCTTAGTTCCCACATCTAGTAGTAATATATATACACATATATACATAAAACTATATAGCAACCATACAACATATATATGTTGCATATGTATAGTATATATATTATACATTATCTTTTTATATATATAAATTATATGTATGTTGTAGACTGGTTATGAAGATTAAGTCGATACATGTGTTAGCATATACTGGATGCTCCATATAGCTTAGTTAGCAGTATTAACATGACTGTAGAAAGGTAAGTGTATTTCTGGCCCCTCTAAAGGGGAAAAAAATGTTACCAAAAAAGTCAAGTCATCTAAGATATCAGCTTACTCTCAAAAACATGTATGTGAAAACTGAACCGATTACATGGAACTGTGTGTGACCTCCTCCCTGGGGGACAGACAACTGAAAAGTGGATGAAGGGAGACATCGGACAGGGCAAGATATGACAAAATACCCATTTATAAACTATCAAGGGCTCATGCGGGAGGGGGGAGCGGAAAAATGAGGACCTAATGTTGGGGGTTTAAATGGAGAGAAAATGTTTTGAGAAACGATGTACAAATGCGCTTTACACAATTGATGTGTATATGGATTGGGATAACAGTTGTATGAGCCCCTAATAAACTGTTAAAAAAAAACAAAAACTGAATACAGTACTATCAAAGGCAAGGGTGATAATGCCAAGAGCAACAAGGAGATGAGTGCTGTGAAGTATGCATATAAAGATGAATTAGAATTTGAGTTGTGAAGATGTCCAACATCCTGTAAGTCCATACAACTTATGAAACCACATAATGAACTAAAAGTGACGATCATCGCTTAAAGCTTGCTGGATTCTGATTTCTAAGGGGTTCTTTCCAAAATCTATAATGTGAAACACCTCCATGACATGTAGTAGTACTGGGTAAAACCTGGAGAGTTCCGAGGATAGGAGAATAAGGATAGAATAACAGACCCATTTTAACAGCCTGAAAGAGCCAAAGAATAAAGTTGAATTACCATGAGAGACACAATT
The DNA here is from genome assembly GCF_000313985.2 of Echinops telfairi. Lineage (NCBI taxonomy): Eukaryota > Metazoa > Chordata > Mammalia > Afrosoricida > Tenrecidae > Echinops > Echinops telfairi. Next base: position 59,464,835 of record NW_022103898.1, read on the forward strand.
GAGAACAGGGTGAGAAATGCACAGAGAAGAATCTACTTTGATGTGACATAAGACTAAGTCTAAAAGACACAATAATAATTATGGAGTGCTTAATTTCCATTAGGCAGTATTTTAAGTGAGTGATTGACTCATATTAACTTGTTTAACTCTCATAACAACTCTAGCTGATAGAAAACAATCCCAGTTCTGTTGAGTCGATTCCAAAGTATAAAGGCACAATATTTATCATCAATTACTTAACCTAAGTTCATACATATCTACTCTCTAGTTATTTCCCTCCTTCCCCGTTCCATCCCCGGTAATTATCAAAGAACATTTCTTTCTGGGTGAAAACCTATTCCTGAAATCTTATAATCGTGGTCTCATATAATATTTGTCCTTTAGTGAATGATGTCCTCCAGGTCGATGTGTGTTATGAGGTGTTTCCTGGATTCATCGATCTTAAAGTTGTGTGTATGTATCACAGTTGTTTATCCATTCATCCATTAATGGACACGGATTGCTTCCATTTCTGCTATTGTGAATAATATGAGTATTAGTATGCATATATTAATTCATGCCTCCAGTATATAAATCTAGTAGCAAGAATGCTAAATCATATGGCATTTCGACTTCTTTTTAAGGAAACTCCAGACTATTTTCCATAGTGCTTGTACCATTTTACAGTCTCACCAACAGGGTATGAGTTCCAATCTCCCCACACCCCCACCAGTATTGTTACTTTCTGTTTTTGAACTTTGCTATAATTGCTTGTGGGAGATATATCTCATTGTTTTGATTTTCAACTCTCTAATGACTTCTGCCATAACAATATCAAAAGACTAATTTCTAGCAAAGAAAGTCATGTGTGGTAAAGTAGAGGGTCACTGAAAACAAGGGAAACCAATTAAAAAAAAGGACTGACACAATAGCTGAGACAATGAGCTCAAATATATCAATGATCTAGAAGATGGCACAAAACCCAGTACGACTTCAAATCATATCATTCGTTTATACATTGACTCAATAAATAATGGCAACTATTATTTTCATTCCCATTTTAGAGAGGCATAAAGAGGCTAAGCAACTTCCCCAAGGATACAGCTAATAAGTCTACAGCTATTAATGACTGTAGAGAGGAATTGTGCACAATCTGACTTTTATTCACTCTACTACACTTCTTCCTTCAAATGTCAAGTGGATTAAGTAATGAACTAGATAAGGTTGTATACAAGCTTAATTCAGAAACATTTGAAAATAGATAACGGAGTGTGTGTTTCAGGGTGTAGTCAAGCAGATATTAATAGAGAGTTAATTTGATACTACACAGGAAGCATATGGATAGGATAAATACAATATAAATTCCCTTCTTGCCTGTGTAGTATCAAATAAGATATACTTATAAAAGTCACACAGAAAAGAGTTTAAGTAAATTACCGTGTTCATCACTACCTCAATCTTACAGAAGCTTCAAGTGTTCTAAATCACAGACATCTGACCTGGCTGACTGCCTTGGAATCTTATTTTTAAAAAGAAACATTACTTGTAGTCAGTCTTTATCTTACCCTTGGGTTTACCTCATAGGGCTCTACAAAACCCAACAGAGGGTGTGTGCTGGAGTAAATAAAACAAAACACTCCTGTTTTCTAAGAGGGTCACAAGTAATGCCAGTAAATTAGCAATTAGGAGACTACCTTTATATAGAGAAAATTAAAAAATTTTAATGGGTTTGAATTATTATAATTAAATAAAGCTCAAACACAACAAGATAAAAAGAATGAATGAATGACTCCCTATGTGAAATAAACTGTTGAGTTATCAGGATTAGGACTAAATCTGGTCATCCTCCATATCTTTATTAATGACCTGGAAAAGCCTACAAATGCTAATTAAATCTATAAACGCAACTGAGCTCACATGGTCTTTTCAAAGGTTAAACTAGGACAAAAGTTAAAACCTCTTCACCTTAAGGAAAATATTTTTAATAAGTAGAAGTACTGTCATAAACTCTCACTCAAAGCACCATCAATTATCATTGAACAGAGATGCTCTTTAAATAAAGGTCAAATTCCACATAATCAAAAACTAGGGAGCAGACACGTGAATATGGCTTTAAGAAAGCTTCACCATTTACATTTTCATTTAGTTTAAAAAACCTCCTGCTTATTTTTATTGGTCAAGGGGGAAAAGACATGAACAATGAAAATATAAATTTTTCACCTTTATCATTTATACTTTTTCCCCTTTCTAGCTTAATGAACCAGAAACTCTCTGTTTGCAAGTAATAACATAATTATGTCCTTGGGAACTTGTTTTTATATTGTAGCTATTTATTCTTTTAGCTCTCAGGTCATTAGTTCAGAATTATATGTTTTTCTCATAACAACTGATAATAATAAATTCTTATATTACATCCCAAAAGAACTATGAAAAAATGCTTACTAGTCAATTCATTCACATATACAATGCAACAGTAGAATTGGGAAATTTTGACCAAGAAAAGAAGCTCAACATTGAGTATATTTTCATTCAATATTTTATCCACAATATTGAATTTAGTGTATTATGAATGATTGTCCAAGAAAGCACAACAGAATTACTTGTATCATAAAGTTTGTTTTTAGTATTCAAATCAAGCATGTAACAATCTAATTTAGAAATACGTAAGATAATCTTTCAGTTCTGTACAGCTTTCCACCCGTTTCCAAAACAACCTCAAACCTCACTTACCCTCAAGTCAATTCCAATGCAGAGCAACCCTAAAGACAAAGTAGAACAGCCCCTGGGGGTTTCTAAGGTTACAAATCTTTACATGTGCAGAAAGTCTCCAGGTTCCCTCCTAGCAGCAGTGGATTCAACTGTTGACCTTGTGCTTACTGGCTCAATGTACAACCCACCTTCCCACCCCGGTTTAAGGAGGCTTCATGAGTTCATACAAGCTATATACGTATTGCATATTGAAAGATGATTTCCCTCCTTTGGGGAAGGCATATTATTAAATTACATCTTCAATTTATCTCATGGGCAGACATAAAGACAAGCATGCTGTGCTAAACCTCAAGTGTTTGGGAAGTTTTATTGTTTTATTTTATTTAAGTTTGCTGACAATGGCTAAAAATGTAGACGTTTTCATCTGGAAAAGGTGTCATGTCTTAAAATGCCAAGTGAAGACAATGGTAGGCATTCTCATCTGGAAATGACCAGCTATTGACAAAAAAGAATCTATCTCTTTCATCCCTAAGTCTCCAGGTCCCAGTTCATGCCTAAGAGGGTGGGATTAATATGGATCACAATGATAGACATAACTACCACATCCCCCCACCCCCAGAGTGGCAGGAACAACAGAAACTGTGGGGAATGGAGATATTGGTCATTGCAAGGTAGGAAAATACTAATAATCTATAATTTATCAAGGGGTCACAAGGGTGGGGGAGTTATGAAGCCAAGCTGATACCAAGGACTCAAATAGAAAGTAAATGTTTAGAAAATAATGATGTACAAATATGCTTGCTACAATTGATACATGGATTGTTATAAGAGCCCCCAATAAAATTATCTTTAAAAAAAAAGATGTGACTTTAGTACAGGATATGAATCAAGCCACATCTTTTGTTTCCCTGGCATTCCTGTAAGCATATTTAAATATATAATCATCCTTTATATAGCATGAGGATTAATGTGCATCTTTCTTCTACTCATGAGTGAGCCCTGTCTAACTAAAGGGCAACATGTTAGCTCATCAAACAGAAAGCAATTCCCAAAAAAGCAAGTACCCAAAAAGGGTGAAGGTGTGCTGAGATGAAGAGTAATTAGGTAGGTAGAGCTCAATATTGCTTGCTTTTGTTGTTGTTGAGCTATTTGCTTGGGTGCTAGTTCTCCCCATGGTTTCCTTAGCATGGAAATAAATAACCTATAAGGTTACTTAGTCCAAGTCTCCACCAAATGGGGTGAGTTGTAGTCAATTAAGATGATTCCCACTTCTGGACTTTATATGCCTGTGATTATGGTCCCTTGTTGGAGGGCTTCTCTCTACCAGGGGGCAGTAATATGGCGGGAGAAAGACTTCACTTCAATAGAAGGGGTGAACCAAGCCATGCCCTTGGTTTCCTTAGGGGCACCTGTAACTCTACCTTCATGGAGAGTGTGATTTAAAAATCATCCTTTGTTTTCCTTGGATATATAATGGTACCACCATACAGTTATAACACACATTGCCTCACCTGGAAAGCCAGACCTTTATTTGCTGGCTGAGCTTTGGCAGAAGGAAGAAACCTGCCGTGACTTCTGGACATCTTTGGTTTCTGGCTCTGGACCCTGCATTTGGCTCACTGCTGCCTGACCTTCCGACTTGGACTGAACACCACCCCCCACCACATAGACATTTCCTCAAAGATCTAAAAGTTTCTGTGGGACATAGCAGCAAATTGTAGACCGTAGGGGCATTTAGGAATATATTCAAAGGAGGATTCGGAGGAAAATGGAGTTGATTAGCATCTTAGAAGAGTTGGATATTAGGCACACCAATAATTTCCAACTCATTTGGACTAGTCTAGTATAAATTCTTCTAAAAGAAATTATTACAACACCAGGCTATTATCAGAATCAGAATCACTGATAAACTTTCATTAATGACCGAAAATCTAGTTCAGAAATGCCATTTCTGATATGGCAGCTTGAGCAGTTCTATGGAACACTCCCCCAAGGCAAAAAAAACACATAAAATGATGATTATAACAATAACTATGATATAAACCTAGCCTAACTAATTACCATAAATTAGTGCTGACTCTGTCATTTTATGTGAGTCCGAATAGGAGTGTGTGTCCAAGCGTTTTCCCGTTTTCCCTCAATGATTTCTCAAAAGTAGATAGGCAGGCTTTCCTCGGGAGGAGTTGATGTCATTCGGTTATTATGTGCGGTCAAGTTGGTTCTAACTCCTAATAACCCACGTACAACAGAGCATTGGGCGATCTGTCTTCCCCCAACCTCACTCTTGTTGTATCCGGGTGCATTACTCAGCCATGGAGTCTACCCATTTGCCGAGCGGCTTCCTTTCCCCCACTGTTCTTCCTCTTTAACAAGCATGACGTCCTTTTCCAGGGACTGGTCTCTCCTGGTAGCATGGCCAAAATACATGAGAAAGAGTCTGCGCATTGATTGTAAGGAGCATTCTGGCTGTACTTCTTTTAAGACAGATTTATTTGTTCTTCGGAGAGACAATGGCATTTAGTATTCTTCACCACCACCATAATTCAAATATATCATTTCTTCTTCAGCCTTTCTTATTTCACATGCACATGAGGCAATTGAAAATACCACGGCTTGAGGAAGGTGCACCTGACTCCACAAAGTGGCATCCTAGCTTCTCAACACTTTAAAGAGTTCCTGTGCAGCAGTTCCCCAATGCAATACACCATTGGATCTCCCGAGTGCTGCTTTCATGAACACTGATTGCAAATCCAAGCAATATGAAATGTTGGACAGCTTCAATCTTTCCTCCTTTAGCATAGGATTGTATATCGCTACAGTTGTGAGGAGTTTGGTATTACTGACATACTGAAGGATCCAGTCCTTGATCTTCATCAGCAAGTACTTCAAGTCCTCTTTTCATTCAGCAAGCAAGGTTTTGTCATCTACATATCAGAGGTTGCGAATAAGTGTTCCTCCAATCCAGGTGCCTTATTCTTTTCCGTATCATCTAGCTTCTTGGTTGAATAGGTATGGTGATGGGATATATATTAGAGAAGCAAAACCAATGAGGCTTATTTTTGTGTATATAAAAAAAGAATTTTATATCAAGAAAGTGGCTCATACAGTTATAGAAGCAGATACCCTGTGCAGTTCAAGTTCATGGGTCAGATGTTAAGCTTAATTAATGGGGAAATAGTTTACTTTATTCTTCCCACAACTGCTTGGCTATTCACATAAGATTCCATCATGAAGTTTATTACATTATGTTATCACATCATGGGAAGATCCTGCCCCAGCCAACTTGACAGCAAACAGAAATTCTTATAGGATATAACCCTTGAGCATACCTTTCCTGATTTTAAAACACTCAATATATCCTTGCTGTATTCAAACAATTGTCTCTTGGTCGATTTGCATGTTATACATAAGTGTAATGAAGTGTTATGGAATTTATATTCTTTGCAATACTATCCATAGATTGTTACAATACATCCAGTTTGTTATGATGCGCTAATGTATAGTCAATAAAATATAAGTTAAAATGTTTTTCTGATATCTGCTTTCAACCAAATCCATCTGCTGAGAGCAATGATATCCCTAATTCCAGGACCTCTTCTGAATTGGACTTGAATTTCTGGTAGCTCCCTCACAATGTATTGCTACAACTGTTAATGATATTGTTCACTGATTTGTGCAATCTGTTACATCACCTTTCCTTGGCATGGACACAAATACAGATCTTTTCCCATAACTTGTCTAGATAATTGTTTTTCAGATTTCTTGGCATAGGTCGATGATTACTTCCAGTGCTTTTTCAGTTTATTGAAATATTTATTTCGGTATTCATCAATTCCTGGATCTTTGTTTTGGGCTAATGCCTTCAGTACAACTTCGAATTTTTTCTTCAGTGCCATTGGTTCTTGATCATATGCTATCTCTCGAAATGGTTTAATATTGACCAGTTTTTCTTGATATATTAACTGTGTATTCCTTCCACATTCTTTTTTTTTTAATCATTTATTGGGGGATCCTACAACTCTATCACAATCCACACATACATCCATTGTGTCAAGCATACTTGTACATTTGTTGCCATCATCATTCTCAAAACATTTGCTTTGTGCTTGAGCCCTTGGTATCAGCTCATTTTCCCCCACCCTCCCTGCTCCCTCCTCCCTCATGAACACTTGCTAATTTATAAATTATTATTATTTTGTCATATCTTACACTGTTCAAAGTCTCCCTTCACCCACTTTTCTGTTGTCCATCCCCCAGGGAGGAAGTTATATGTAGATCCTTGTAATCAGTTTCTCCTTTCTACCCCACCCTCCCTCCACCCTCCTGGTATCACCACTCTCACCACTGGTCCTGAAGGAATCATCTGTCCTGTATTCCCTGTGTTTCCTGTTCCTATATGTACCAGTGTACATCCTCTGGTCTAATCAGATTTGTAAGGTAGAAGTGGGATCATGATAGTGGGTGGGGTGGAGGGTGGGGTGGAGCGAAGCATTTAGGAACTGGAGGAAAGTTCTATGTTTCATTGTTGTTAAACTGCACCCTGACTGGCTCGTCTCCTCTCTGACCCTTCAGTAAAGGGATGTCCGTTGCCTACAGATGGGTCCTGGATCCCAAATCTGCACTCCGGCCCCATTCACAATGATTTGATTTTTTGTTCTTTGATGCCTGATACCTCATCTCTTCGACACCTCATGATCACACAGGCTGGTGTGCTTCTTCCATATGGGCTTTGTTGCTTCTGAGCTAGATGGCCGCCTGTTTACCTTCAAGTCTTTAAGACCCTAGATGCTATATCTTTTGATAGCCGGGATCCAACAGCTTCCTTCACCACATTTGCTTATGTACCTGCTTTGTCTTCAGCGATCATGCTGGGAAGGGGAGCATCATGGAATGCTAGTTTAATAGAACAAAGTATTCTTGCATTGAGGAAGTACTTGAGCCTTTCACATTCTTTTGATGTTCCCTGCATCACTAAATATTTTTCCCATAGAATATTTCAATATTGCAACTCAAGACTTGAATTTTTTTCCAATTCATTGAGATATGCTAAGCATATTCTTCCATTTTGTTTTTCTAATTTCCTGTATTTGCTCACTTCATTATAATACTTTGTATTCTCTTTGTATGCCCTTTGAAATGTTCTGTTCAGTTATTTTATCATTTTATCCATTTGCTTTAACTACTCTTATCAATGGAGCATTGGTGATGTAGTGGTTACACACTGGGCTGTAACCCACATGGTTGAGAGTTTAAAACCACTAGCAGCTCCAAAGAAAAAGACTGGGCTTTCTACTCCCATAAACAGTTACAGTCTCAGAAATCCACAGGGATTGCTATGAGTCAGCATTGATTCGATGGTAGTGAGTTTGAGAGAGTGAGACTCTTCTATCAGGAGCAAGTCTCAGAACCCCTTCTGAGATCCACTTTGATCTTTTCTCTTTTTCCTGTCTTTTTAATGAACTTTGCTTTCTTCGTGTTTGACGTTGTTGATGCCATCCCACAGTTAATCAGGTCATTAGTATTCAATGAGTCAATTCTATTGTAGAGATGATCCCCAAATTCAGGTGGGATATACTCACAAATGAATTTTGGCTATCATGGACTTGTTTTAATTTTTTTTCCATGCCAATCTGAGCTAACATAGAAATACAGTTAGCACTTGGTCTCATCTTGGCTGTTAATATTGAGCTGTTAATCCACCATCTTTTCCTACAGATGTAGTCAATTTGATGCCTGTGTATTCCATCTGGCGAGGTCTACATGAATAATAACCATTTATGTTGTTGGAAATGAAGAAGTTGATGGTCTTGCAAAATTCCATCATTCAATCTGATCATCAGCCTATTTTCTATCATCAAAAGGAGGCTTTCTTTTATTACATCTGTGAGTTTATATCAGAATAGCATGGATCCTAAGCCTAATCGCATTGGAGTTATGTTTTATATAAAGAACAGAATTGTCATAAGCACAAACAGGAAGAAATGAAGCACAGATACATTGCAAGCACAAAGGAAAACCAAGGAATGCTGGCAATTACCAGAAGTTAGAAGAGAGGCCTACAGAAGTCATCAACCAGGATCTTATTTGGATTTTTCACCTCTGGAATAGTGAGAAAATAAATTGCCACTCTTTAAATCTACACACTTGTATTTTTTATTATGACAGCAGTAGATAACTGAGATATAGTTCCAAGTTTCACTAATTAACACATCTGTAGTATACTCAAAAGGATAGTCAAATATATCTATGGATAAATTAAAAATTACATTTACTTTTATAGTTTTTTAATTTTCCAACAACAGTGCAAAATCCAATGGGAAAACAGAATTTTCAAAAAAATCAAACCTGAAAACTGAATATCCACTTGCAAAAGAATTAAGTTGGATCGCTTTCTCACATTATACAGGCAACTCCTAGCTACAAACGAGACCCATTAAAAGTGCTTCATTTAGAATGTGTAGGTCAGTTGAAACAGGTGCATATGGTTCTTATTCAACCACAGAGCAAGGAAAAGCTGGAAGCATTTTCAATGTTTTAAAAGCTGCATTCGCAGCAACTGAAGGTGATGGTGGTAATGAGTGTATTGTGCATAGAGGTTGGTCCAATGGTTTCAAGTGTTGGTATTTACATGACACTGAAGCAGAACTTCAAACAAGGCAGTGTCCTACTCAAAGATCTCAATAGACAGTGATGTTTCATATGTGTGGCTCTCTGCACTCTTGCCAACAATAATACAGTCTCCCATTCAAGGTTTTGAAAGGCCTCACTATCCCTCTTCCAAGTCTCCCACTGCAGGGCTTCCACCTGTAATATTTCTCGTTCTGGTCACCCTGGCTAGTCATGCATGTTATAAAAATGCTGGTCTTTTCCGGTTTCCCACAGCCATGACAAAGCAAGTTTAAAGCCCTGGATTAAATTTGTCTCTATGTTTCTGACAAGTTGTAGACTGCCTTAACAAAAAAAAAAAATCAAAATGAATCATATGTAGAAAATGAATCATATGTAGGAGCTAAAAGCATAAATTCTCTTGAAAAATAAAAAGGAGTAAATCCTAATAGTGTCCTTGAATTAGGCAAAGCCTTATTAGCTATAGCAATAAAAGCATAAACAACAAAAGAAAAAAATAGTTAAAATTATGACTGATAAAAATTTTTTTAAAAAATTTATTCTTAAAGCGTGCCACCCAAAATAGTGAAAATATAACCCACAGGACAGAAAAAAATATTTGCAAATCCTATGCTTGACAAGGAATTTGTAACTAGAGTATGCCGAAACTATTAGAAGTTCTCGGTTAAAAAAGAAAAATAACCTAATTTTAAAATAAACAGTATTTGAATAGGCATTTCTTCCATGAGTATACAAAAAAGGTTAATAATTACATGAAAATATTCTCACAATCATGAGTCATCAAGGATATGTAAATCACATTCCATTTCACAAAAACTCATCCACTGCCATCTAGGAGATTCCAAATCATGGTGACCCTAAAGGATAGGGTGAAACTTCCATGTGGGTCCCTGGGACTGTAAATCTTTACGGAAGTAGAAAGCCTCATCTCTCCCTAGTAAAGCAGCTGGTGGTTTCAAACTACTGACCTTGAGGTTAGCAGTTCAACATGTAACCACTATATAACCATGGCCCTTTTCCACCAAACAGAAGATCTATAATAGAAAGGGTAGGTAATAAGTGTTGGAAAAGATGGGGAGAAATTTGACTCTCATACACTGCTGATGATAATGGAAAATGTTGAAACCAATTTAGAAACATTCCAACAGTTATTCAAAAAATGTTAAAGATAGAATAATCGTGTTTCCCAGAAATTCTACCTCTAGCTATATACCAAGAGAAAAGAAATATACTTCCATACAAAATTTGTACAGAAGTATTGAGGCAGCATCGTTGATAACACCAAAAAAAAAAAAAAAAGGTGGAAATAGCCAAAATACCTATCCCCAAAGGTATGGATAGACAAAATGTGGTATGTCCACAATGCAGAATCTTACTCAGCAATAAAAATAATTAAGAACTCATTCTTGCTACACATGGGTGAATCATAAACTTTATGTTAAATGAAAGATGTCAGACACCAAAAATATATGACTATTTATAGGAAATATCTAAAATTGGAAAATCTCATAAAAATTAAGAAACAGATAAGTAGTTGCCCTAAGGTGAAGAGAAAACGCTTAGGCAAAATAGAATATGTCTTCTGTATTGGCTGAAAATATAATAAACTTGACCATGACAATATCAATACAACTCTTCAAATATCCTAAAAGACATTTTATTATACACTTCAAATAGATGAAATGTATGATACAGAACCTGTATCTCAATAGTGTTACATTAACATTTACATGGGCCACCACCCTCAAAAGCAGGAAGGAGACGGCCAAAAGAGAGTGATGCAGTATCCACAGGGTCTCTTATACATAGGACACATTGTCAAAGAGAAATCACTGGCCTATGACTTGATTGACAAGTTAGACATTACCCATATCTTTTTACAGGTGTGCCAAAATGGCAGAAAACCTAAATAGCACAGTATCCTCGAGGATTGATTGTACTCTTTCAATATTCTTGAGTTTGAGGAATAGAAAAAGACCGAAAGAGCACAATCAAGGCTAAGGGTATCTGGTGAACGATTTTCCAGTGAAAAAAGGCTCATTCAAGAAAAGCCTTTTTCGACCACATAGAATGAACAGGTGCATAATGCTATTGGAAAAGAAAGTATTGATATACTGCTTAGCCTTTAACTTGCTAATGTTGCTGTTAGGTGGCATCAAGTCAGCTCCAACCCAGAGAACAGAAGGAAGCACTGCACAGTCCTGTGCCATCCCCACCACTGTTCCTCTGCCTGAGCCCATTGCAGCAGCCACTGTGTCACTGCATCTTCTTGAAGGCCTTCCTCTTTCTCAGCATCGCTCCACTTTACTGCAAATGATGTCCTTCTCTGGGGACTTACCTCTTCTCACAATAGGGCCACAGTTTGCAAGACTGCGTCTTGCCATCTTTGCCTCTCAGGAGCACTCTGGCCTTACTTCTTCCAATACTGATCTGTTTGACTTTTTTGGAGTTCATGACACTTTCAGTATTATTCTTTAGTACCACATTTCAAATGCACCTATTCTTCTGTGGTCTTTCTTAGTCAATGTCCAACTCTCACATGCATATGAGGCAATGGAGAATATTGTGGCTTGGGTCAGACACACCTTAGTCCTCAAAATAACATCCCTTGTTTTTCAATATTCTGTTTTGTTTGTTTGTTTGGGGTTTCTTTTGTTTGTTTGTTTTTTGTTTTTCAATATTCTAAAGAGATCTTGTGTAACAGATTTACCTAATGTAACACGTCTTCTGATTTCGTGATTGCTGCTACCACGATCACTGATTATGGATCAAAGTAAAACAAAATCCTTGGCAACTTCAACCTTTTCTTCATTTATCATGATGTTAACAATTCATCTAGCTGTAAGGATTTTGGTCTGCCTTACATTGAATTGTAATCCATAGTGAAGGCTACAATCGATCTTCATCAGCAAGTGCTTCAATTCCTCCTCACTTTCAATCTTCCAATCATACAATCCAGCTTCCTTGGCTAGCTAATGCAATATTTTATTTTCCTAAAATGTCTTTAAAATATGTCCCTTTGATCACTTTGGAGTCCCAAAATGTCATTGTTGTTGGGATTCTGAAAGCTATGCCACTTTTATTTCTACTACCAACTGGATCATACATGGTGGACAGGTTTCAACAGAGCTTCTAGACTGCGACAGACTAGGAAGTAAGACATAATAGTCTACTCTGAAAATGTGACCAACTGAACCATATAATAGGCAGTACGGCATTGTCTGATGTTGTGTCAGAAGATACATTTCTAATGTTGAAAAGTATTCACCACGTAACTGGGGAAGAGATGCTTCCTCACAGTACAGCCAAACATAACAATAGGATGGAGGACAGCCTTGGGGACATTCTTTCCCTGATGTGGCACAACTCAAAATAACAAAAAATATCTCCCAAAATCCATCAGTAACTGGAAGGTGCAAAATACAATGTATGAATCTGGGGAAACTGGAACTTGTCAAAAAATAAAACAGCATTCTTAAAGCTCATGGTGTAAGTTGAAATGAACTGAAAATGAGCATTTTCAATCAGAAAATCTTGTGATCTACTATGCCTGGGCTGCAAAATTGAAGCAGAACTGTATCACAATCATTGTCAAACTGAACATGTCAAGATCTGTTTGAAGTACAGCAATGTTAGTCATAGGATAACACTCATACACCTACAAGGTCTCTCTTCTACAACAGAGACCACAAATCGTTCACATGCAAGTTCTAGTTGAAGCTAACAAAAATCAAAATAAGTCTAGATAGCCAAATAGAGCCCTTAATATATCCTCCCTGAATTTCATGTCCATACCAAAAATAACTTCGACATGATGAATACTCTTGACTGATGACCAGAGAAACATGGAGGACATAATACAGAGAGAAAGGAAATAATCACTGAAGAGTGAAGAAAGAAAAGAATAAATGGAAGTAAAACGAAAACAAAGATACCCTCTAAACGTGCTGCTGAACAGACTCGCTAAAGTAACTGGAAGAAACGAGCTAAACAGAGATTCCAAAGAGAAACTACAAATGAAAAAGTAGAGTATTATAGCAAAATGTTAAAGAACTGTATATAGAAATCAAGGGTAAAGAAACATTCATTCAGATTTTCTGAAGCAGGAAAAAACTCTCAAGCCTCAAGTGGTCATATTGAAAATTATATGGGCAAAATATTGATGGGCACACAAATCATCACAAGAAAACAGGGAAATTGTGATAGATTTTATTTTACCTGGATCCACTATCAATCCCAGCAAAGAATACTGAAAGTATCATAGACTGCCAAAAGACAAATAAATCTGTCCTGGAAGAAGTACAGCCAGAATGCTCCTTAGAGGCAAGGATGGCTAGACTTTGTCTCATGTACTTTGTTTATTTCAATATTACTTTCCTTTTTTTAATCACTCTATTGGGTTTTCTTACAGCTCTGATAACAAACCATACATCAGTTGTATCAAGCACATTTGTACATATGTTGCCATCAACATTTTCAAAACATTTTCTTTCTACTTGTGCTCTTGGTATCAGCTAGCTCTATTTCTCTTCCTCCCCCAACCTTCAACCCTGGTGAACACTTGATAAATTATAAATTATTTTCATATCTTACACCATCTACTGTCTCCCTTTACCCATGTTTCTGTTGTTCATCCCCACCCCTGGGGGGTGTTATATGCTGATTGCTGTGATTGGTTCCCCTTTCTCCCCATTCTCCCCCAACCTTCCCCCTAGCCTCATGGTATTGATCCTCCCATAATGTTCCTGTGGGGTTTATCTCTCCTAGATTCTGTGTCTTGAGAGCTCTTATCTGTACCAGTGAACATACTCGGGTCTAGCCATATTTGTAAGGTAGAAATGGGGTCATGATATTGTCGGGGAGGAAGCATTAAAGAAGTAGAGGAATGTTGTGTGTTTCCTCGGTGCTATACGGCACCCTGGCTGACTCATCCCAGACATGTTTTCAAGAGAGACCAGTCCCTAGAGAAGGGCATCATGCTTGGTAAAGCAGAGATGCAGCAAAACAGAGGCAGGCCCTCAGCAAGATGGAGTCACAATCGCAGAAACAATGGGCTCAAACATAGCAGTGATGTAGGAATGGTGCAGGACCCAGAAATGTGTCCTTCTGTTGTCCCGTTCTCACTCAGTGTCCTCAATGGATTGGTTACAGTATACAAAAATCTGTGGCTGTTCAAGTTCCTTATATAAAATAACATAGTGCTTACATATAACCTATGCATATCCTCCTGTATTCTTCAAATAATCCCTAGCTTACTTATGTAATATAGCATAAATACTACTACTAATAAGCATAGAACTTTAAACTCCCTCTTAGCTTTTGAGGGATTATTTTGATCATTTATTTGTTTTTATTTTTCTTCTTCATCTTTTTATTTCTTTTGCTTTATGTTATTGATCACTGGTTGTTAGAGTTCATGGACACAAAACCCATGGATCCATAGGGCTGACAGTACACAGGGTTTTTATAAATCAGAGCCAACTTGACTACATCCAACAACAAGAAAAACCCGCTGCCCTCAAAAGTTATTGTGAGAATAAACTGTGATGATATATGTAGATTATTTATAATAGTGTCTGGAACATTGTAGCACATCTGTTTTCTTGTGTTCTAAAAATCTTTAATAAAAATGCATAGTTGACTATGTCTGCTGTGTTAGGTTTTGTGTCAACTTGGCTGCGCCATGATTTGGCAGTTAGGCTTTTCCATGTTACCTAACATAATGTAATCAACTCTATGATGAGATCTGTGGTGAGCAGCCAAGTAGTTGTGAGATTAGGGTAGAGTGCAACCCCTTACTTGGTCACAGGACCAAATATTGTTTCCTCAGGGGTATCGTCTACTTGATAGATAAATAGAAGCTATGCTAAGCATATTCACTTTTTCTGCTGAGTCTACATCCTGTGTTTTATCTGTTGCTCTCTAGGTCTTTGGACTTGAGGCAATGGCCTCATATTGCCTGATGTTCCTGGGAGCTAGGAGTGGTCTGCCATTTGATCTCTTATCTGATCTACCAACTTTGGGTTGACTTGTGTCTGCAGATACAAGCCTGACCTGCTGACACATCCAACAGCCTGTGATTACTTCATCGTCCTGTGTCCTGGTCCATCAGCACTTGCAGCTAGATGAGGAACCAAAAGCCTCTCTAGCTCTGCATTGGACCTATGGACTTGAATCAACTGGACTTTCCACTTCTACACTGTGTGAGTCATTTCCTTGATATAAATGTTTCTTTCTGTCTTTCTTTCTATCTATCATGTATCTATGTCACTGGTTGGGCTTCTTTATGGAACCCTGCCTAGCACAACTACTATAATGGGTCAGATTTTTTTCCCTAGAAATATTGAAACTTTCCTCTTCAATCTCTTTCACAGATTATAAAACTATAGAGCAGTAAAACTCAAAACACTACTCATTCTTCTGAAGATATTTTACTTATTTTTACCATTTTTCCAATTTAAAAAAATGTATTAAACCGTGAAAATATATGTTGCCAATCTGCATATTTCTTTTGCCAAACTAAAATAAATTTAGGTTATCAGCCATAGCACTTTATCTATACCTATAAAAACGAGTGTATACTTAATTACTCAGAAGACAAGCACACTATATGTAACTGCTGTGTAATTGCTTTTACTTCACGCTATTAGCAAGATTCCTTAGAAACAATAGCATTCATCCTAACCACTAGCTCAATTGATAGTGACTGTCCCAAATGCTTATTGGCATGAACACTTAGTCTCTTGTTTCTCCTTTACAGAGCCTCTATGAGCTAATGGCAATATATCTTTATTGTGGATGTTATTAGCCACATCAATGAGTATGATTGTCACAGAGCCATCGTAAAGGGGGAAAAAAGACAACCAAAATAATAATAATTCATCTATTAAAAATTATCTCATCAATCGTATGATGCAGTATCATGGCTTATTCTTTAAGTAGCTTAAGATAGTTACTGTCAACTGGTATTAGAAATAGAAAAATGACACAAAATTTTCAAATTTAAAAAAAGGCTTTGCACAGACTTGATAAGAAAATACTGTTTTTCAAGTCATATTCAATCTTGTCTTGTAATTAAAAAAAATCATTCAAGGGCTTTCCATCAGTTGTCACTATGTGAGGAATCTAAACTGAACATAAATTACAGAACCTCAATTGATTTGATAACTTAAAGTGCAATTGCTAAGCTAAATGGAGTCAGCACACATACAGACACTCTGGTTCACAAATCTTTCCAATTCTGCTATAAATAAGAACTTTAAAACATCTAAATGTACTACCGAATATTTGAAAACTATAAAACAAAATTAATGACATTAACTGTCTTAGTTACAATAGCAGTATCTTGAATATCATAAGTAAGGCGGCTGCGACGAATAGAAATTGTGTTTTTCACAGTTTAGGACACTAGAAGCTGAATTCAAGGTAGGACTCCCATAGAAGTTCTTTCCTAGTCTATATTTCTAATCGCTTCCAGCAGCCATTGGCATCCTGAGACTTTTAAATGCATCTTTCTCAGCCGGATACCTTCTCCTCTTCCGTGTGTGTATCTGAGTGTGTGTGTTTCTATTTTTATTCTGCCCTTCTATAACTCAAGAGTGATTAGGTTTAAGACATCCATGACTATCGTATAAGCTCTTTGACAAATAAGGCCTATTTCCAAATAGGTCATATTTATGGTTCAGAGATTAGGATTTTAATACATATTTTAGGTGGACACAATTCAATCCACAGCATTATATCTTTTAAGCATATTTGATCAAGAATATATTAGATGAAGAACTAAAACAGGAAAACAAAACTGGCCTATTTTAGCTTTTCAAAAAAAAAAGAGCAAGAGTTTTGTTGGCTAACAGAACAGCAGCATTTGGAAGCCACACTTGAAAAGCACTCTTGGTTTAAACAAAAAAATTTTAACAACACTGAACTCCCTGCCATCTAGTACATTCCGACTCAAAGCAGCCCCATACAATAGCGTGGACCTGCTCCAGGGTGTTTCTGAAGCTGTAAGTCTTTTTTATTTTAATCATTTTCTTGGGAGCTCATACAACTCTTGTCACAATCCATACATATATGAATTGTGTAAAACACATTTACACATTTGTTGCCCTCATCATTCTCACAACATTTGCTCTCCACTTAA
>NW_022103898.1:59483036-59501540 GCF_000313985.2 Echinops telfairi
TTTTGAAAGCCGGGCACCATCAGCTTTCTTCACCATATTTGCTTATTCGCCCACTTTGGCTTCAGCGATCGTGCAGGGATAGGCTGGTGTGCTTTTTCCATGTGGGCTTTGTTGTTTCTCACCTAGATGGCCACTCTGAGACTGTAATTCTTTATAGGAGAGAAAACCTGATCTTTCTCCTTCATACGGGCTAGTGGATTTGAAATGTCAACCTTTTGGTTACCGATGCAATGCATTACCCACTGTGCCAGAAGGCTCCTCTTTAACCACATTAGCAGTAGCAAGATGCATATGCGATTGTTCTTCTTTCGTCGCGATATCCACAGCCCACAATAAAATCTAATGTGAAACACAAGCTAATATTGCCTTCAGTTCTCTTATAGGAATAAAAAATTTATAGTTACTTTAAAAGTTACTATAAAAGGGCTTTTCAGTTTTTTCAAGGAACTTTTTCCTTTTCTTCATTTTTTGTTTCCGTTTTACTTTAGTTTTAAAGTAACTACTATGTGGAAAGAATGACTTGACACTCTGACAAAGGAAATTAAGCTCTACAAAAGAATTAGGCTCTAAATAAGAATGTAAGGCTCTTTCACTACGTAATTATTGAATGGCTTTTGCTAGTGCTAGCTATTGGAGCAGGTACAAAAATTACAAACAAAATGCCTCCTCCCTTAAAAAATTTAGTATTAAAGAAATACAAACTGTAACAAAATAACAATAAATGAGTCAGGGTTATTAGATAAGCATAAACAAATTAATACTGGGATCTGGAATTTAGTAAGGGAAGATAAGGAACTTTTATAAAGGAGATTGTACTTGAGTTAGTGCATATATTAGTTTTCTATGAAGTGTAACAAATTGTTACTGATTTAGTAGTTAAAAACCTCACCGATTTCTTTCCCTACAGTCTGGAGATTAAAAGAGCAATGAGGTCGGTCTTCAGTATAAATTCTATGGGAAAGCCCTTCCTTTTCAGGCTTCTAGAGACCACCTGGTGGCTTAGTGGACAGCAGGTCCATGGGAGAAAGATGAGGCTTTCTACTCCTGTAAAGAGTTACAGTCTTGGAAACCCTCCAGCAGGTCTACCCCGTCCTATACAGTGGCTACAAGGTGGAACCAATTTGGTGGAAGTGAAGGAGGGCGGCCTCCTACCTTTCTTGGTTTATAGCCCTTTTCCTCCAACGTCAAGCTAGTGGACTAGGTCTTCTCACAGCAAATCACACTGATTTCTGCTTCTATCACCACAGGGTGTTAATTACTCAGTGAGCAAAGGAGGTGCAAATAAACCCATGCTTATCTTGTTCACGGGGTACTCAGTCCCTGTCAGGAATTGTAAATTTGAGGACACTTTAATTCTGTAAGTTGGTCCTATTGACTGGAAGAGGGACAAATGCCAGCCAGTCATCAAAGCAGACTCTTTGATGTGGTAGTGTGTGTGTGTGTGTCTTAAGATATGACATTTTCACTCTAGATATTATGCACACACGCGTCATGCTTATCTTGTCTACTAGGTAACTTGTCCCATCATCACATGAACTTCCCTGACTCTGAAATCTTTACTGTGTTCCTCTGGAATCTCAGAGACGAATTTTTCATTAATCTTTTTAAACAGATAATCAATGATAATCTTCTTATATACAGGTCAACTGATTGGCAAACATTTCATTTTCAAAATAATTCTTCTCTGTTATTTAGTGTAACATATTCACCAGTCCTAAAGATCAGAATGTGGATCGCTTTGAGATGGCTACTATTTTGCCAAAAAAAGTTCATAAACCAGCATTTTGCAAAATGTGGTATCCAGACTGCTTTGATTATAACTAATTTGGTATCTGTCAAAAATGATTAACAAGAATAGATTTGTAGACCTCCCTTGGTACAGAAAATCCACACTACCTTAAAAGTTGAGCAATATTTTTAACCTTGAGAGAGGACTACATTCCAAATGGAAAGGACAGCTTGAGTCTATGTACAGAAATAAGGAAGTGACGATTATGGTTATTGAAATGTACATAGTGTAATTCCACTATAGCAAAGGTTAACTTAAAGGATATTCATGAAAAATAAGTCTGGAAATAAGATTAGGAATTGAGTCTAAAGAACGTTGATGACCAATCTAAGTAAATTTAACTTTACTTGAAAGGTCAAGAAACCAAACACATTATAGAAATAGAGTCCTCTATTTCTTGGACACATTGCTTCTTTTGAAGGAAATTTGTGCAGAAAGAGTAAAATGAGAGCACTGTACTCTTTGAAGATATAACACTAAAATAATACCATTTTGTATTACCCTATTATAAAGCTATAAAAATTATTATTCCTACCTTAATCTATTTATCTCTAAGAACAAGTCACTGACTACACTAGAAACAATAGATTGTTAATCCAAATGCTTCAGTCACTTGGAACTACATATAAATAGAGCCTCGCATCTTGTCTTTCAGTGCTCATGAGTATAGACTGGGAGAATTGGACAGGGAATGCCAACATTAGGTTGTAGATGCTGTCGTACATGGTAGCCATTTCCATTTCAGGACACTAGCTGCTTCTTAACCAATGTTCAAACTCTTCCCATTTTAAGATGCAATTTTAAACTGGCCATATTTCCATACTCTTACCTTTATTTCTATGAACCTTAAAATTCCAACTGAAAAAGGAACTATTTCTAGAGATAAAAATTTAATATGAGCGATTGAACAGCAGTAGCTCTGGAGTATTTTAAATAGTTGCTTAAGAATGAAAGATAACAAATCATAGCTATGAAAAGATAAAAATACTCTATATTAGAGAGTGTAAAACAACAAATCTGCTATTATTATTAAGGAATAAATGAAGACATACATATGTATCACCTCTGAGCCATACAAATATTTGGCATTCTGGTTTACATTTCTATGTAATTAGGTATTTGAGTATATACCCTTCATAGCTGTCACAAAAGTATCCTGAAGCAGTGGCTATTGAAAGACTCATAATCTAACTGTCATTGCTATCAGAAAATCAAAAAATCAAGCCAGTTGCATTCAAGACTCACTACCATAGATGTTTCGTAAAAAGCTCAGGTGCTTCATAAAAGACAGCCAGCTCACTGGTCCAATAGAGACTGGTGGGACCCACAAGACTATAGCCCCTTGCCATCTTTTACATCTGGAATTGAACTCGCTCCTGTGGTAAAATAATCAACCATTTAAATAAAAAGAACAGCATTTCCCCGGTGCTAGACTTGAGAGGGTTAGGAAAAAGGAGGAAGGAAGCCAGGAAGCGTAGGGAGAAAGCCGGTGAGTGATGGTCATTTAGGGGACTACAATGGATGAGTTGAAACACACTGTGCTTTCCCCCATTTCCTATGTTATTCATTGCGCAGTGAAAACCAAAGTCAGGCAAACAAAGAAATAAACCCAAACTACCCAGTATGGCAGACTGTATTTTCCCAAATGCCCACAAAAGTCTTTCCTGTTCCACAGATTTTTCCAAAACATTATTTTGCTAATGTCCTTCCTCATGAATCGGGATTTCAGAGATGCTCTTATAGTCAGCAGAATGGCACCAAGAGCCTCAGTAGCTACTCTGTTGTTGTTGCTGTAAATATATGCTACGACTTTTGCAAATACAACATTTTACAGGTGTAAAAATAACAGCAATTACAGCATATCCTCCACAACAACAAAATAAAACAATTTTTTTTTTACATTTTAAAATGTGTAAACAAATAAAGCTGTATGACTTTAAAAGCCAAATCAGAAAAATAAAAATAATAAAACCTTCTGCTAATGCCCTCATCTCTGGAAATACCCTTTCTGGTGTTCCCTGCCATGCTGAGAGACAGACAAGTCATACGGAGGATCAGAGATGCCTTACGTAGGTACTCATATTGTCAGTCTCAGCCAAACTAACCTTCAGTCCTTCCTGGCCCCACATCAGGTCTGTGAGTCTGTTGTTGTCATTAGTGCCAATAAGTCAGTTCTAACCCAGAGCAATCCTATGCCAAACAAAAGGAAACACTGCCTGGTCCCGATCAATCCTCACAATTGTTCCTATACCTGAGCCCATTGTTGCTTACACTTTGCTAATTCATCCCCCTCAGGCTCTTCCTCTCTTTCACTGCCCCTCTACTTTACCAAACACCATGTCCCTCTCCAAGGACTGGTGTGGGGGTAGCCAGCCCCCCACAACCAATCACAGCTCAGTAGAGCATGAGTCTTAATCTCAGGGTTGTGGGTATGAGCCCCACACTGGGCACCATTTGTGGGGGTAGCCAGCCCCCCACAACTAATCATGGGTTCAGTAGGCGCAATTGTACAGTTAAGATCTATAAAGATTATAGTAAAGTCATAGAGAAAAGGGAGAGGTGAGAGAGAGTAAAATGAAGAAGGCAAACACATTTCATAAGAGCCTGCTCACATCCTGGATGGCCATGACCTCAACAGCCAGGTCCATGCACAGCGCGGGCAGAAAGGGCAGGAGGAAGATTTATTACTAACCAAGGCTTATATATCTTTGGGGGCATGAAAGCCCTCTGATTACAGATAACAGTCTACATTATAGGTTATAACATGGGCAATATAAGCAATAGGAGGGGGATGACATGGGGTGTACACACAATAGTAAAGGGAAGGAATAGGGGTACATATGTGGCACGATGGTTGACCCTAGACTCAATATAGTAGCCTAACCTTAGTCATCCTTGAGAGATCGCGGGTTTGCCTTTGGGCACTCCTTCAAGAGAATAATATCAGAAGGGAATGGGCCCTATTTAGGGTGAGTCAGACTATACAGTCTAGTTGCTCTAGGTACCCTTAAGGAGAATAACCTCTGACCTACTTTCATTGACCTCCTAGTGCACAGTCATTTACCATGTGTAGCAAACAGCATCTTGGGTTTGCATATATTTGGGCGAGACAACTTGGGAGAAATCTTTGTTTCCACAGCCTGGTGTCCTCGGACATGTCCACAGTATGTAAGAGGAAGTCCAGCTATCCTTGCCTCTAAGGAATACTCTGGCCTTCCTTCTTCCAAGAAAGATTTGTTTTCCTTTCAGTGCTCTGTGGTACTTTCAATATTCTTCCCAGCACCACATGGAATGATTCTTCTTCGGTCTCCCTGATTTCATGTCCAAATGTTACATAATATGGAGCAAAGGAAAACGCCATGGCTTGAGGCTGGTGCACCTTGGTCCTTAAAGAAACATCCTTGCTTTTCAACAGTCCAAAGAGGTCTTGTGCAGCAAAGTTACCTAATCTGACACGTCTTCTAATCTCCTGACTGATGTTTCCACGAGCATTGATTGTGGCTCCAAGCAAAACAAAATCCTTGACAATTATAATCTTTTCTCCATTTATCATGATTTTACCTATTGGTCCAGTTTTGAGGATCTTGGTCTTGATATTGAGTGGTAATCCATACTGAAGGATGTAATCCTTGATCTGTATATACAGATGCCTCTAAATGACTTTCCAGCCATCCAGGAATCACTTCCAGCTCTCAGATTTCTCAACTAATGTCTCAACTATCATTAAGTAGATGACAACCATCACACGAAATCAATGAGCATAATAAAACGGTTGGGTTTGACACCAAAAATTTGAGTGATTTCTTCAGCATTATATAATCGGACTAGCGTTATCTAATCCCTACTTGGTGTAGAAACTACACTAATATCCAAATGAATGCATGAACTAAGGTAGGTGTACTACCTACACATGAAGGGGCAGTGAATTGTTTACTGTGACTTTTTTAGTCAAAGTTTCTAACTCCCACTTTTTCCTGCCTGGGTCTGGAAAGAAGGTGAGGGAAGAGACCGATAGGATTCACAGGTGAGTCATTGTGAACAGATTCACTGAAATGTTTTTTTGCTGCATATAAAATGAGCCCTCTGAGAGAGAAGGGGAGAATCTCACCCCCAGCAAGAGCCAAGAGTGGCGTGACCTCTGGGCCCAAGTTCCCTGTGCAGTGAACCTTCTGGGTTCAGGAGGCAGCTGTGACATCAGAGCAGTAGCAGCAGCAGCAAAGCCAGAAGCCACAGCCTGAGTGAGTGGTGGACTTCTTAGCCCACAAAGGCTAGGGACGGAGGCTGGATTGTAGAGTGGGGAGTCTGTGATTTCGGGGAGCTGCGCTTGCTGACCTAATAAAGTAGAGCTGAGTCCTTTAGGCTGAGGCTTACAGGAGTAGAGTGCCCCTGGGTACGTAATTCAGGGACTGGGTTTGCTGACCCACAGAATTTCAGCTGAATGGTTTCAGGTTGAGGCGTCAGCCAAGAACAAACTTTGTACCGTGTCCTGATGAACAACTTTGTATCTTAGGCATTTCTCACTTGCATTATAACATTGCATGTTAACTTCCTTTAAAAAAATCCCTTAATCATGGGATCTTTTCTGTGAGTTCTATATAGCTATTGCATGCAATGAGTACTAGAACCCAGAATACTAGTTAACATAACACACAGGCTCAGAGCCAGGGCCATCCCATAGATTGAGTTTGAGAACCTAGCCTGAGATTTTTAGAGTTTTCCTCCCCTCCTAAATAGTGAGATCTCCTCATCTGATAACGTAAATGTGTCCACTATTTCAGTACATGTGAAATTGAGCTATAAATCCACTGTATACATTCTGGCCTGGCTAGTCTCTTTGATTGGCTATATGCCCTAGTCTCTGGTACCCAAGCTAGGCTGCTTGACTCTTTTCAAGACCCTTTTTCAAGGGCTGAACTCTGTCCAAGAAGGCATTGAAATGTCCTTATCTATGACAATAAATAACCCACTGGATGAAAAGAACCATGGATAATATAATGTACTTTCTCCTGGAGATGACTGACAGGGATCCTAGCTCTGATTTAAAAGGTTCTAAATCTATCAGACTTGCTTATGCAAACAGTTTGCACCTTCCAGAGACAAGTGGCCTTTCCCTTTCAAGATTTTTCCCCCTGAGCTTTGTACCTTCATTCTGTGAGTGTCCCTGATTGTCACTCTTTATGAGAGCCCTGTCTTGAACTGATGACCTTGTAGATGGCAGCCCAAACTGTAAGAACTTTGCCCTAATGAACAAATAAGTACATTCAAAAATAGATACAGTGGCAGTCCTTTAAACTTTTTTGTCTTTTAAACATTGTAGAATTTTACCTTTGTTTGTATGCATTTATATGTTAGCTGGTGGCATTCTCTACAGTTCACTGGGATGGTGGCATTGTGGCTTAGACAGTGGGCTCATAACCACAAGGACAGCAGTTCAAACCCACCAGCTGCTCCACCCAAGAAAGATGAGACTTTCTACACCATGGAATATTAAATATTTACAGCCACCGAACCCCACAAGAGTAGGTCTACTCTGTCCAGTAGGGTTGCAATGAGTTGGAATCAATTCAATAGCAGTGAGTTTATAGTTTAGGAAAGAAATATACATATTAGCACCCCTGCTGGCATTGTGCTTACAATTCGAGTTGTGATCTACAAGGTCATCAATTCAAAACCTTATCAGCTGCTCCACTGGGAGAAAGACAGGGTTCTCATAAAGAGTGACAATCAGGGAAACTCACCAAGGCAGTTCTAACTTGTCCTCTGGGTGTCTCTGAGTTGGGATCCACTCAATGGCGATGAGTTTAGTTAGACAGAAATGTTAAGGAGCCACTATTGACCGGGTCCTTTATAACAGTTATGGATCACTGGTGACATTGTGAAATAGGTATGCTCACCTATTCAAACCAACCAGCTGCCCATTCCTAGACAGATTGACATAGGGTGGCTAGTCAAAATTAGATAACAATAGGGTTGGATTTAGTTTTATATCAGTTATCTACTTGATTCTCTTAGTTCAGGTTAAGAACTTCCTTTTTTTCGGCCATCTTCCCAAAAGATTTGGCTATTCCCTTTCTCTTCTTATTCCAAATATAATTTGCCCTTTTAGTTATTAGTACTTCTTTTATTTATTAAAAATCCTCACAGCATCTGAACTTTATCTTTCAGAACTAGTTCTCTTAAGTTCATATTATTTTTCTACATATGATTAACTTGACTAACATGATTAACACATAATTAATTAAGTTTCTTAACTTCCCTGTGGCTCAGCTGTCTCATCTCTAAAACATAAGTAACAATAGTATCCAATTTACTATGTGCAATGAGATATTAACCAGGTTGCAGCTCTACTAAGGTGAATGTTATCTAGTATTTCCACTGTCATCATTGGTCATCCACATGTCTTTTCAGCTTTATGGATACATCCATTTCATCTATTTGCTAACAAATTCATCAGGGAGCTTACCAAATAGATACATTAATTTCTTCAAACATTAATAGATTATCTACTTAATTACAATCCTTTATGATTATTTCGTCAAATATTTGAGTATTTTCCATGTCTCCAGATTTTTCTCATGCCTAAAGTCTCCATAAAAATAGTTCTAAATATTTTTCTCTTATAATTTTTATTGTAATGTACGCAAATAGCTCATGTTTGATTAACTCTTGGATGCCACTGCTACCTGTTCCTACAGTTCCTTCCTCTTTAATTGTAGGGGCAACTTTGCCAAAGTTAAGTCTTGTCCCTTTGACTCCATGGAATCCAAAAATAACTTCTGGCTAGCATTACTATCCTTGCGTTTTCTTGATAACAGCTTAAAAATCGATGACTGTTCCGAAGACCTCTCTCTTACTCTTCCATCAGAATGCACGGCTGACTGCAACGCTCCTTCGCAACAGACACAACAGACAAAATTCTACCATAGACTTGAAACAAGACCTCTTGATTTTTTTTTCTCACTTGAAATACTGGAACAATAATGTTTCCCCATTATTGGTATAAGGATTAATGAGGCAATGTTTGCAAGGTGCTTTATATGTTGGCAAAGAAAGTTGCTCATTGTCAGTCTGATTTCCCCTTAAAAGATGGAGAAACCAATTCACTAGGCACTTTGGAATGTTAAAAAATCCATTTACTCCTAAAAAAAAAAAGAAATAGAGCTAAAGGAGAAAGGAAAAACATAAAATGATACAGGATAAAAATGAAAGGGGACTTATGCCTCAGCCATACACAAAAATGAACTCAGGATGAATTAGAGACCTAAACACTAATCCCACAGCTATAGGGCTCATCAATGAGAAAATTGGGGTGAATTTAAGGGCCCTATTGCAGGGAATACATATACTACTAAATATAAAAGATGCAGCACACAGAATGGAAAACAGATGTGATGATTGGGACCTATAGGGGGGAGGGATGCACACCAAATAACTTCATCAAAGAGTAAAATGAGAGCCCACAGAATGGGAAAAAATCTTTAGCTATGACAATACAGACAAGGGACTAATTTCTAAAATCTATAAAATTCTGCATCACTTGAAGAAAGAAAATAATCCAATTTAAAGGTGGACAAATACATTAATTGACAATTCACAAAGGCGACAGACACATGGGAGCATGGTCACAATCACTAGTCATCCAGGTGATGCAAATCAGAACAATGATATCACCTTATACCCACAATGAAAGCCCAATTAAAAAAACTGTACAGCAAATGCTGGAGAGGGTTCAGAGGGATTGAAACTTTTATTTACTTCTGGTGGGTTTGCAAATATGTCTAACCATTGTGAAAAGTAATATTAGTGGTACCTAAAGCAACTAGGAATAGAAATGCCCTAAGACTGTAATACCTCTGCTGGGACCGTACTCCAAAGAGGTAAAGGACAACACAGATGCATGCTCTCCCAGGTCCATAGCTACCTCGTTTACAATTCCAAGAAGGTGGGAATATCCCAAATGCCCATCAGTAGAATAAAGAAACTCTGATACATACACACAATGGCATACTCTGTATTCCTTTTAAAAAAACAGCAATGAAACACCTTGTGACATGAAAGGACATAGAAGCCTTTATGCTGAATGAAATCAGTGAATTGCAAGATGTCAAATGATATATGAGTCCCCTACGATAAGACTAAACACCAAGACCAAGGCAGGCTTCTGCTCTTAGGTCATATAATCTTCTAATCCTGTCTCCTAAGCAACAAGTAATGAACCTGGCTATTGACCATGAATCATATATCACCCCCTTTATTTGTACATCTTAAAAATCACTTGAACAGGGAAGATCTTACCTCAGCTCCGTTTCTCAAAGTAGGGGGAGAAGGAGAAGGCCAATTATTTGCTGTCATATATGATTCACAGGTTATGCCACATCACCAATACTTTTAAAAGAATGATTACTGGCATTCAAGTCAAGACATGCTGGAGGTGGACAAGTCTGTCTCAGAGAAGGTGATTACAACTCTGTTGGGGAGAAACTGGCTGGGACAACCTGACATTGGAGAAAATGCATAACAATAATTATATAGAACCCCAAGGAGAGAATGTAGCCAGTATTATGTTACTAATGGGACACTTTTGATCTAGTTTCTCTCCAATTCTTGGTGACCCAAGTGGAATGTTATAGACAACTAGGACTTTAGATTCTGTCCTTTTGAGGCTCACATCATCCTTGATGGGCCACACCAGAAGGACTCAATGGGGAAATCCCACTAAGCAAACTGAGCTTTAGCTTAAATAACCTGTAGTACATTGAAGGAACTGGCATACTCCCTTGGGTTTAAGGTCTTAGTGTAAGAAGCAGAAGACCACTAGCTCAAGAATTTGGAATTGTTGCTCACTGGACTTTGGTTAGGAGCTCTTGCTTGTTTGGAAGGTGCTCCATGAATGGCAGCCTGGAATTGCCATGTATTTACTATCGTTATGCTCCTTTTGTTTTTGTGATGTGTTAGTCTGGCAGGCATGGTTGTGCTTTTGTGAATGGGTGCTATTGAAAGTTTCGCCCTTTATCCAACACTCAGTGTTTGTGTCCAGTAACTTATGCTTTTAATCTGAACAAGTCAACAATTCACATATTGCAGTATGAAAGGCAGGCCTGTACATGTATAATTTCCTTTCTCAACAGTGTTTTATATTCTATATCATTGGGTAAATTAATGACACTTTCAATAGAATTACTTTACGCCCCATGTGGATAATTTATAATTGTTCACAATTATAAAATGATATCTCTAAAATGAACCAGAGACATATATAAACCATAGTTATATGAATGGACTTGCGTTTCTCACTTCTAGCCCTAATCTAAGAACAATTCATTTTTATGACATTGCCCTACTGGATACTCACCCTCATGAAGAAATCACTGAAGATATGGGTGCTACACAAAAGTGTGAGGAAGAAAGCAATGGTGCCCAGCTATCAGAAAGAATAGCATCTGAGGTCTTAAAGGCTTGTCTTAAGACAAGAAGAAATCTAAGTGAAAGACCAACTAAATCCACCTGGAAGGTGCACACCAGGCTGTGTGATCCAAGGGTTATAAATAATAATATTGAAATCCAGAGGCAGGGATGATATCAGAGCTTAAATTCTGAATACCCAGTTGCAGAAGATTATGGATGACAGTGGATGCCAAAATCCATTTGCAGGGATTAAGTCTTCAATGAATACCCTCTTACCATAGCCTTATTATCAGACGCATAGCACCTAAAGTTAATTATAGTAGATGTAGTAAGGTTAAAATGTAACACCTTATCATGTGACCTCCCTTTTGACCCGTTTTAAGGTTGTTTCAGTTTTAATAGTTTCTGTTTTCTTTGGATCAAAGTTTTCTCTCTTTTGTCATTGTTGTTTGCATTTGCTATTGTTTGTTTCTTGCTTCTATTTTGTATGATTTTCTGTATATAGAACCCAGGAGAGGTAAATCTATAGCGAGGGTAACTACATTAACAATTATGTAGGGTCATTTGGGGGCTAACAATAATGAATACGAGAAAGAGAAAAATGCTCTGAATTGATTGTGGTGATGATTACAACACTATTCTTTAATAGGATTGAACTATTAAGTTGTGTAACACATGAATTACGTGCCAGTAAAACTGCGAAAAAATGATAGCCTCAATGACATTGTACTTACTATATGTTGTCATCAAACCACCGAACATATTGGATCTGCTTAGAAATTCTGCATGCAATTGAAAGCTTTTAAACATTTTAAATATGCATTTACCTTATTAGGTAAATATTTTTATATAAGCAAGCATTCTTTAGTAAATATTATATATGTTTCATTCATTCATGAAAGTATTTGTCATATTTTGCCACTAAAATCTAATACAAAATACTCAAGTGATAAAACTTTAAGGCATGCCTGAATAAATGTGAGAATTAACATTTTCTCTTGAGAATCATTTTTGATTTATAGCTTTATGCCCTAAAGAAAGTGAGCAATAGTCTCCCCATGATCGTTGTCTTTTTAGAACAAGAGTTAATAAAGTAGGAATTATGAAGATAAAGTAGGAATTTTAACTTTAGCATAAGTTCTAAAGTAACATAAAAACACACCTAGGGATTTAAGGGAAAAAATTCTTCATCCAACTTCTTGCATCTACTTCTAGACATTTAGCCACTTAGCCACTGAGAACTGGTGCACTTGACTGCTAACCAAAAGAAAGATTGGAATTTTGTATCTACCAGCTATTCCACAGGTGGAAAATGTGGTATCATGTTTCCCTAAAGGTTTACAGCCTTGGGAACCATATGGGACAATTCTACTCCGTCCTGTAAGGTCGCTATCAGTTGGAATCAACTTGACAGTGCAGCCAGCTCAGATAAGGTTAAACTCACTTTATCAAGGTTGTTTTGTGAAACAATGGCTATTAGGACTAACTCAAATTGGCTCTATTCAATCCTTACCCAGCAAGCCTGCACAGTTGGACTGAGCTATATTTTAACAATGGCTTTAAGATATACCACCTAAGAAAGCTTCCCTACTGATCATGCAGGATGACATTTTTCTGAACATGGGACAAGATCAAAGCATGCATACCAAATCTTAGTGTGAAAAGTCATCCCTCTGTTCAGGAGAAACAGGTGAGTTTTCCATCTGAAAATGAGGCAGTCTACAGTCTGAAACACACCATATTTTGAGAATCAAAAACTAGCCTGAATAAAGATATCTTTCAGTGTGTCAGTCCAGGTAGAGTAAAAAAACAAATCCATAGAAACTCATATATGTATAAGAGAGAGTTTTATATAAAGAGTAATTAAACATTAAGAAAGTATCCCAACTCAGTTAAGTCCAAGCCCATATGTCTGATATTAGTCCATATTGTCCAATATCAATCTATAAAATCCTCTTCAGACTCACAAAACACATGCAATGATGCCGAATACATGACGATCACGGAGCAGTGGGTAGAAAGTCTTTGGATCCAGTGGCATTTTAAGCATCTCAGCACTGGCAGGGGTCTCCACGTAGCTCTTCCAGTTCCCAGGGTAGCATCAGGGTAGGTCCATGTGGCTTCTTCAGCTCCCAGGGTGTAGCACCATGTGTCTTGTCAGTAGAATGTCTCCAAGAGAGTGAGTAGAGAGAGAGAGTCTCCCACCTCCAAGAAGGAAATACAGGAGTTTCCAGAATTCTCAGGAGAAGGCCATGCCCATACAGAGGCTTCATTGGCTGTGATCCAATTGACAGACTAGACTCCACCCCTTCACTCTGAATCCTCTCAAGTCTCAAATTGACACCAGATTATGTAACTAGCCACATTCAGGTAAGTCATTTTGTCTTAAAAGAGTCATCCATTAAAAATCTTGTAGGGATTCACCATGCTGCAACAGACATGACTGTGATACCAGGGATGGAATTCAGCCAGTTTGCACCAGTTCAATAGAACCAATACCTGTTTGTTGTCATTGCTGAGTTGTTGAACTGGTTTTTAAATGGCACTTGTAATCAGGGTTGTCTCAAAGAGAAACACGGCGCTTGTAATCTGCCACCCAATGTGGAAATCACACATTCACTTTCTTTATTCTTTTTTAACCTTATGTTCATTTCGTCCATAGTTATAAAAAATAGAACTATGCTTGTAATATCCATTTATTCATTTTATAAAACTCATTATGCTTTCAATAAAGTGCTACATTTTTTATTCCCTTGTGTTTCTTACTTCAGCAAACAAACATATAACATAAAGAGAAACAAACCAACCAGATGGTGACACGTGGTCTTTCATTTAAGCATTCTGTTACACCCCTAATTCCCATGAGATATTATGAGGGAATTATGCAATTCCTGAAAGTGTTCACAGAGCAAAATATATTGTCAGAATAATTGCTGTAAGTTCAGCAGAAACGGGTAGCTTTTCAAAGATGAACATAATATGTTTAGAAAAGAGAAGTTGCCTATTTATAGTATAGCAAATAAAATGACTATTATCTAATTGGCCTACCTCTAAAGGAATGGAATCCTACTTCTACAGTGAAAAGATGGTTAAGGATAAATCACACAGCTGATGATGTCTAGATAAAAGTGAAGAATGTTACAAATGAGGACTCCAATAAAGAAGCAATACGAAAATATCTTAAACTAAAGTTTAATTATTTGTCAGGTACTATTTAATATTTTTCATTACTATTTTAAAACTTTCTTATAACAACCTAGCTTTGTGTGGCTCGTTGACTGTTCTTATGTATTAACTGTATGAAATAATGAACTATCTTTCATTATACAGATTTTGCATAATTAAAACGGACATTAGGGCAGTGGACCAATTATTAGTTTATTTGAGTCTCAACGTTTATGTGATATGTTCTTGGAGATTTATCCCTGACTAGACTATAGACATCTCCATGAATCCATTTTTGAGTTGAAGTCCAAGAAGGATATCCATTATCTCTTTCACCACAGACAGGCGTGGCTTGAGTCCTGATCAGGTTCTATATGTGGAAATAATTCCTGTTTTCTGACTTTGACCTAGCTTCAATTAAATGTGTGCTGCTTAAAGAATGGGTAATCAAACAAGTATTCAAGAATTCAAGCCCTTGGAATGCATCCTGAACAATCTGTTATATTTTAGTCATTCAGGAAATATATAAGCACCACTTATTAAAGTTGAATCAAGATCAGGCCATCAGAATTGTAGTAGAAGAGGGATTTAGTATGAAGACACCTCAACTTATAGAAATTGCTTTCAAGATTTTCAATAGCCAACATGAGGCACAGTGTGACAGTTAACGTTTTATATCAACTTTGCTAGGTCATGAGTCTGTGTTTTGACAGCAAAATAAATATCCTCTCTGAACAGATGTCAAGTCTCTGGCCTGTATCCAACATCCGTAGACCCTGTGGGAGAGTTTGCTTACTTCTTGTTGGATCTGGGTCCTGATTTTGGCTCATTAACATCCAGTTCTTTGGTTGTGAGCCAGAGCTCTCCTGTATTGCCTAACAATCATGGGCGATATCGGTAGCCAGTCATGCTACATTTCAGTCTTGGATTTGTTTACATCTGCAGCCCAAAGTCTGCTATTTGACCTGCTGATCATAGGTTCATCAGCCTCTTCAGCTGCATGAATCAGCAGAAGACTACAACCTGACTGTGTTCGTCTGGGTAGACTAGAGAGACAAATCCATAGAAACTCAAATATATATAAGAAAGAGGTTTATATACAAGAGGAATTGATCACTGAGAAAATATCCCAGCCCAGTCCAGATCAAGTCCATAAGTCCGATATTAGCCCCTGTGTCCAATACCAATCTATAAAGTCCTCTTCTAACTCACAAAACACGTGCAATGATGCCAAATGTAAGACGATCACAGGTCAGTGGGTAGAAAGTCTTTGGATCCAGTGGTGTTGTAAGCATCTCAGTGCTGGCAGGGATCTCCACATGGCTTCTCCAGCACCTGGGGCTGCCTGCATCAGGGTATGGCCATGTGGCTTCTCCTCAGGGATGTCTCACAGGAAGTCAGCCTTGTCAGCAGAGAGTCTCCAAAGGAGTGAGCAGAGAGAGAGTATGTCTCCTGCCTCCAAGGAATAAATACAGGAGTTCTCAGAATTCTCAGGAGAAGGCCAGGCCCACACAGAGTCCTCATTGTCTATGACTCGATTGACAGACTAGACCCATCCCTTCATTCTTAATCCTCTCAAGTCCCAAAGTGACACCAGATTATGTAACTACCACACTGACATCTTACCCACAGACTTGGAACGTATCCACCTCTACAGTCTCATCTGGCGATGTCTTATAAATGACCTTAAGATATACATTCTGCATAAAACCCCCCACCAATAAAGGTAGACTAGTATTTGGGGAGCACAAGGTGCACCACTGCTGCACATCCACAGAAAATGGAACCAAGAAGAACCCTGCCTGGCATGCCCAGTAGTCCAACCTCTGGACACAAGTCTGTAAGAGAAAGTATATGTATTGCAAACTGCCAAACATAAAATATTCATTGTCTACTGTATGTGGTAAACAATTAACATACACATTGATTTGCTTATGTGATTGAGAAATATAAAGAAAATATATAAGAAATGCTATTACAATTGGTAGTCTTTTACAGTTGGTAGGTGACTCAAAAGAAACAAAATATTTTACATACTAATATTTGTTCAAAGGAAATCATAGGAATCTGGAAATATGAAGTTTGTTTATTTATATAATTAGTCACAGAAGGGGACATCGTTATGTAGGAAACTCAGGAAATAACTTTAATAACAATAGAAATTATATGTACCAAATAGAACCTCACAGCCTATTGACTTTGTAAAATGTATAAACCTATCACAGAGTACTGGTAAAAATAAAACATTAAAAAAAATAGTAAAACTCCACATTTCTGGTACTATACTTTCTCCAGAAAACAATTTCAAAAGCTTTATACTTTAAACAAAATCACAAGCTTTATACTAGTACAGATGATATCACTTGCTTACAAGAACCCAATATGGAAAATACACTTTTTTGGTTTTGTTTTTTAAGAGAGTCACTAAGGCCTTGGCTTGCCTCATTCTGTACAGGGCATAAAGAAAACTACAGTACTCAGATAAGCCAAAGAGATCTAAATTACAAGAATAATAAGTGCTTAATTCTGTAATCTTCACCAATGCTAAACTCCCACTGATCCCAATTATGCTACTATTGAAAAAATACAATTGAAACTTAAGGCTATCAAAGTCGTGTCCCATACCCTTGCAGTTACTACCTCACTTTTACACTTTAGTGGCAGACACAAAAGAATTAAGAACTAAGTGATAGATTAATTAACTATATTTATGATGATCCAAGTAAAGTTTTGAAACTAGACAATATAAAGCAGTGCTATATTACACGGTTTTTATTTGTTTAGAAGTAAAGTTTCATAAATGAACATAACACTAGGAGACTTGTCCATAGAGGCAGCTACACCAACTTCAGAATCAGAAGTAACTAAATTTAAATCTTTGTCCATAACCTTAATAACTGTTAGGCTTTGAACAATTTACTTGTTTCTTTAGTCTCAATTTTGTCATTATAAGTAAAAGCATATTAATACCTCCTTCATGGGGATGTGGTAACAATTAAATATTTTAATGTATGTAAAAGAACCATCAAAGAGTAGTAAATTAATATATTGTGTTTTACCCCTACCCACAACCTCAGATTATAAATACAGATAAATTAATGCTTCCCTAGGCTTCTACCTAAACTAAATGCTATGCATACTAAAGACTTGGGGAGAAAGCAGTTTTACAGCCAGGCATGCTACTAGATCATCACAGTGATCAACACTCTCACTGACAAGATGCCTGTCCCTACTGCTTTCATAACTGCAAATTAAGTCACTTTCTTCTTGACCTTATTCAATTATCGCAGTCCATTCCTAATTTGAGGCTCTAGACAGAGAAAAATTTGCAAAGAAATTCTTAGCCTTTTAAAATTCTTTATTTTAAACTAGTATCTAAGAATGTCTTTAACTTTTCTTTGTTCTTTTACCTAATTTGTTTCCTTGATGGCATCATTAAGAACCCACCTTGATACAGGGCGAAAACCAAGCCACACCCATCGCTGTCCTTCGATCTTTAATGAGACTACCAACTAGTTCCAATATATATCACCTCACCTGGAAAGCCAGACCTCTATTTCCTGACTGAACTTTGATAGAAATAAGAAGGCCTGTCATGACTTTTGAAAATTTTTGGTCTTTGAATCTGGACCCCGCATTTGACTCACCTCTACCAGGCCTTCATAGTTTAAACTGAACAGCACCTTACCACCGGCCCCCGGGCATTGGTGGCATTGGCTGGCCTGGTTTCTGGTCATCAGAAGGGATTGGGAAACAAGTGGAAGCATGCATTTTTTCTGGTCACCCCCTGCTGATGTGTGTGCTCATGCTGTGAGCAAAGTTGGTTATCAGGTTGCTACTAACTCTGTCAGAACATGACTAACATAAGTTCAAAGTAGCCATGTTGTGTCATGCCAGCTGAAAATTCACCTGTTCCTTTTGTCTTCTTACTAGCCATTTGGTTCATCTTCTTCACCTCATTGGTCTTCATACCACTTCTCCATGCTTTCTTCTGAAGCTCAGCCCTCCAGAATCATCGTCCCTAACTTCTTCAGCGAGTCTCTCATGTCTCTGCAATACAGGCCTGGGTAGCACATCTGCCTCATCTGGTACCTTGTCCGAAAGCCACTAATTATTGTTTCTATTTATTGTCAGTATCAGCAAGT
>NW_022103898.1:59503086-59504841 GCF_000313985.2 Echinops telfairi
TTTTTAAGTCACTTTTTTTCCTCCTCCAGTGTCCAAACTGAAGTTCTAGTTGCATGAATTTTCAAATGCAAATAGCTTGGCACTTAAGGCCTGGGAGGAGGTTACCTTTCCTAAGCCTTCAACCTTGGTATCAAACAAAAAAAATTCTCTCTCTGATCATTAATTTCCAATATTCATTTCTATCATATTATGTCAATATCTATATGTAGGAGAAGTAAATATAATCCCAGGATAGTCAGATCCTAAGCATAATTCAATCCTTTCTTATCTAAACTATTCTATTCATATGCAACATGGTGTTAGGGTCCAGGTAGGATAAAACCAAGCTCTGACCTTCTAAAGGTCTTTCTGTCCAAGCAGCAAAGCTTTCACCACAATAAAGTCAAATGGTGCTTTACTTTCCCAGCTTCAGTTAACATTCATTCCATGCCTTGGCTTCATTTCAGGTAGGAATGACCAAAGATAGCAACAAAGAATTTTCAATCCCCATGCTTTTCCTAAAACAAACGGAATACAGCACGTGGCCGGATCTGACCTCTGGTTATCCAGAGGAGAAGGAAAATCCAATTCCACCTACTTGGCATGAGGCCGAGGTCAGAAAAGTCTCCACTTCATCTTCCTCGTTGATTTCTCTAAAGCCCCACTCCCAAGGTATTAATTTGTGTTAGGCTGGGTTAGAGAAACAAAACCAATGGCAATCATATATGTACAGGAAAGAGCTTCATATCAAAAAGTAATCTTAAATCAAGAAGGCATTTCAACCCAGTCCAACTTAAGTGCCTGGGTCTGATGCTAGCAGGAGACCTCTTCAAAAATCATGTAGCTGCAGGCCAATGCCAAAAAAAAAAAAGATTGGTAGGTGTGGGTATGTAAATCCAACCTGAGTGGAAATATGGCGTGGCACTGACAGCTGTCAAGGTTGGGCAACGGCTACCCCTTAAGGCAGGCACAGAGCCCCAGCAAGTAGGAAGACTAAGAGGCAGAAAGATAAGGGAGGAGTCCCAGTGTCTCTTTTATAAAAAGGCCACACTTCTCAGGAGGCAGCATCTGGTTTTTGTCCTGCTTGACAGGTTGGAATCTACTCCTCCACAAGTGCAGGTAGACAGAAACGCTAACTGCCACAGACTACCTTTTGTCAACCTGACACCTGGAAGAAACTCTTTAATCACACATAATAGTTAAACAAAAATAATGATAAAATCATATTTACGCCTAACAAGGTAAAACTAAAACATGCACACCAAAAATGTACTGTCCCTATTTAAATATTATATGAACGAACAAACCAAAAATATTCTATGCCTAATTATTGCAGTTTTGTGAATACCTACACCTTAATCCTAATCTTATTAACATTTCCCACCCATCAAAATGTGTAAACTAGTCATTTCATGACTTTACTTCCCCCCATTTTGAAATCTAATTTCTACACTATCCATTCTATCCTGCTCTGGAAAGGACAAAGATGTTCTTTGATGTGAAGAATCTTCACTCCAGTTGGAACCTTGTGCTTGCATCCATAAGCAAAGTCAAATCTAGAGTAGACCATCCAAGTCAGCAAGCAATGGTCAAACATCTTCTTCTGCTCAACTCTGTCCTAACCCTTCCAAGCTAGGTTAATGGGTACCATATCAAGTCAGGTAGTTTCCCACACAACATCCCCTCACTTCAGACCACTGTCTCCTCCACAAATTCTCAACAACCTCAGCCCCCTCAGGATAGGTTATATCATAGACCCAGGACACACACAACTCT
>NW_022103898.1:59505328-59516490 GCF_000313985.2 Echinops telfairi
TCCATCTTGTGTTTAAGACCGTCCATCTGGGATCATTTTCCTCCAGTCTGAATGACATCTGTATCAATAACTTAAGCCAAATTATACTGCAATAACAAATGATTCCAAAATTCTATTGGCATCCAACAATAAAGATTTATTACTTTCTCAAATCTATGTCCGTAGTGGAGTCACTATAGCTCCATTCAATGCATTCTTTATTTCAGAACATAAGTTGAAGAAGTAACCCTGTCTGGCGCACTAGCTTTAACACTTCTGATCAGAATGGTTTTATGTCACTTCCACTCACATTGTATTGACATAAAGTGCTATGTTCATTCTGATGGCAGTAAGGCATGGGTTCCCTGCTATAAAGATCCAGAAACCAACTGACATTCAGATTCTCTACCCGACCATTCTTTGGCATTTTCATTAGACAAGGTTTGTGGATGACAAACTCAATTATTTGTTTGTCAGGAAAATGTGGTTTACTTACTGACACTCTTGAAATGTAACTTCTCTACATATATATTCACTAGATTGCCTTTCAGAATAGCAATGACTACATCCTACTTTCATCTGGTTCCATTTTTATTATTAACAGATTATCACTCTTTAATCTCTGGCTGCCTTTAAGATCTTCATTTGTATTGGATGTACTGCATTTTCAGTAGGATATACCCAGATACGTATCTCTCTCTAATTATAAACCGTGGAATTTTTTTGGACGTCTTGAATGTACACATAGGAATCTTATTTCTGTCGTGTAACATGTGCAGCTAGCATTTCCTCAACAATTCCCTCTGCCCCGTTTTCCTCTCTATTTTTTCTGGAACTCCAATTACACGTCTGTTAGATTTCACAGACTAGAATTTCTCTTTCTGTTCTCCGTGGTTGTTTAATGTCTCTTTTTTGTATTTTTCTCTATCTTTGCTTCCCGGTATTCTAGCCTTGAAAATTACTCTAACGGACTTTCTACATAGTTGTTCTCATTGACTTGGTGAATTTTTAATTTTTGTTATGGACTTTATCATTTATAAAGTTCCTTCTCTTCCTTTCCACAATCAGTAGGACATACTTACAATGCCATTATTTCAGGTTATTTTGTTCAGCATCATTAACACGTTAATTTTATATCTTTCACTCATAATTCCAAAATGGAATTCTTTTAATGTATATTTACAGTTAATGTTTTACTTTCATGGATTACTTTACATTGTGGAATCAGTGTGTATTCCCTGATGAGGCTGATTAATTTCTCTTTTGATCATTTGAAAATTTTTTTAAAATTTTGCTCATTGATGATATACCTCCAGTCTCCTTTTCTGAGCGTGACCACTGAACTAACCCTCAGGTAATTATGTACTAGTTGATCATGTTTGGAGGATATGTAAACTAAGGGAAATGCTTCCCTTCCCTTGACCCAGCAAACTCTGGAATTATGGGTCAATCCAAATTCATGTGTTCCATGTGATTAAATTTTGCAAAGCAATTATAAACTTGTTATCAGCTCCAGATTTCTCACACAGGCATCACACCTCATGTGAAAGTCACATTTGTTCTCTCTAAGTGTTCTAGAATGTTCAGATACAGGAAACACATTGAAATCTCGCCAAATTCTCTCATTCGAACTCTTCCTAATACAGTTTTAAAAATGTATAGACCATTCATCAATCCAATGAAACAGACTAGGCAAGAGTTCTCTAGATGAAAACTACTTTGGCAGTCAGTTCTCCCGGATCTTCTCTGATATGTCAAGTGTCATGATTGTGCTTAGTTGTACAAGAGTCATATAACGAGTTTGCCATTCATCTTCTATAAATTCTATAGCAGCAATAACACATCTACACTTGTTTGGGATCATTCCATCTACTATTTTAACACATCAGTCAAAAATAAAGTATCATCCTAGACTCTGATGTTAATTTTCATAATGATAAAACAATCTTTAATTTAAAAAATTAATCCTACATTTAACCAAAATCTCTGTTCTTAATGGTGAGTGTGGTCAATTCTAATTGGTTAGCTATTTTTTTTAATAGAAGTAAAACAAAATGCCATCACTTGTAATAGTTAACATATTTTAAATTGCTAATTTGCAACCACCACTCATATGTCAGTTTGTCTTACAATAGTAAATTCTATGTTGAAGTGAAAATAGAAGTTAGGCTACTAGTATTTCATATTCCAACAGGTTCACCCACGTGGATCAGATTTCAACTGAGTTTACAAATGGACTTAAGAACAGACCAACCAGGCAAATAGAAAATGTAATCTACTTCTTAAATATTAACCATTGAAATCCTTATGAATAGCAGTAGAACACTGTCTGATATAGTTCATGCTACACTAAGTATTATTGAAGAAGAGCTGCTTCCTCAAAGTACAATCAACTTTAATGATGTCAATAAAACAAAGGTCTCAGGACCTTAATTAATTGATGGTGACTGTATTAGGCTGAGTCTGTAGAGTGGCAAAACCAGTGTGTGTTATAATCAGTTATAGTTATAGGTTATAGTCAGTTAATGTGGCCTTTTTAGCCATGGTTCCTTACATGATATATTATGATTCTCACCTTTATATGTCTGCAGCTAGGGGCCTATTATAGAGAGAATTCTCTATCATGTTTATGGACAGGAGTGGGGTGGTATTCAGACCTGTTTCTTTGGGGGTATCTTTAAGACCCCACTTTAGTAATGGGTGTGTACCAGGATCTTTATTTCTTTGGGAGTATCTTGAAGACCGTTAGTAGACATTGTGAAAAAAGCCACACCCTTTGTTTCGTTGGGGTCATCTTTGATGTTACCTTGGTGGGGTGTTACTTAAGACACTATTTTTGGAAGAGCATAAAATACTAGTTTAACATACATAACCCTCCCTAGAGAGCAAGGCCTCTATCTTCTAACTTAGACGTGGTAGATGCAAGAAGACCTGCTGTGACTTTTGGAAATTTTTGACTTCTGGCTCTAGATCCTGCACTTGGATTAGCCCTGCCTGACCTTTGGATTTTGGACTGAACATTACCTCTCACAGTATGACACACTTCCACAAAATGGTGTGAGTTTGTGGGGCATTGTAGTGATTTTCAAAACCCAGGAACATGAGGGAATATACCCAAGGGAAGAATGGGAGAAAATCTAGCTGAATAGCATTATGGAAGATTGGCCATCTTGGAAATTTGGGACATCATTAATCTCCAAATAATTCTTCTAAAAGAAATTTTTACCATACAGATAAATTTTGATCAAGAAAGTGGCTCACATAATTGTGGAAGCCAGTAAAACGAATCGTTTTCAATTTCTCAGGTCAGATGTTAAGCTGGACTCTATTCTGCCAGGGCTGATGAACCAGGAAGCAGGAAAACAGAACAAGAAAATCATGGCTGTTGGATCCAGATGTGAATGAATCCAAGTTCTACGGGTCTGAAGGCAGATTCTAGTGGCTCTAAGGTTCAGCAGGCCATATGCCAAGCTTTGGGCTCAAGTCCAAAGAACCAGAGGTTGGTGAGACAAAGTAACAAAGAGCAAGCTAGCTTTCCCACAGTGTCAACTTACATATGAAGTAGGCCACACCCATGGAAACATCACTGGCTGTGGCCTGGGTATAGAGTTGCCTTCTGCCCACAACTGTTCCTCCCACAACTGTTTGGCTGTTTGATTAGATTATGTTAGACCACATCTAACCCTAGACCACATGTGGGAGGCCTCAACTACCAAACGACTGAGAATCCTGGCCTAGCCATGT
Organism: Echinops telfairi; assembly: GCF_000313985.2. Lineage (NCBI taxonomy): Eukaryota > Metazoa > Chordata > Mammalia > Afrosoricida > Tenrecidae > Echinops > Echinops telfairi. The sequence goes on from NW_022103898.1 coordinate 59,509,052, forward strand.
TGACACAAAAATTAACTATCACAGGTCCCAACTCAAAATGAGGAAAAATAGTTGCAAATATCCCACTCATAATGGAAAAGTGGAAAAATAAAGTCTAAATTTATAGAAATTGGGTTGTGAAAAAGTAAATGAGCCACAGAAAGTTCCATATCATGGACCTGAAGACACTGAAAAAGACTGGAGTGGTCACTTTGAACTGGACAGTCACATTGATTCCTATGCCTGGAATGATAAATACGAGAATATTAGCACCAAGTTCTTCCATTCTTCATCAAAATAGATTTCAAGATCAATTTGAAGTATACTGGTGGCCATGATAGAGCAATATCTATATAAGTCAGGTTAATACAACTGTATTCAAATTTATGTATCAACTATTAAACTCACTAATGAAGATATTGAAGAAATCTCCCAACTTCTCCAGTTTAAATTTGATCAAAAATACAAACAATTGCTTTGATAATTACTGGTAATTAAAAACTATAAATTAATAGAAAGGATAAGTACTTGCAAAAAATAAAAACAAACTATGACCTGGCCATAGATATGAAGGTGGAAATTTTAATGACAGTTTTGCATAAACATACACTTGCCTTTTTCAACAATGTAAAAAATGACTGTACATATGAACCCAACCAGAGAAAATTCATTGAGATCAAATGGACTACATCTGTGAGAAAAGAGGATGAAACTCTGTCACTGACCAGAATAAGACCAGGCTTAAGTGAAACAGACCATTAATTGCTCATAGGCAAGTTCAGGATGATACTGAAGCAAATTTTTAAAAGTTCATTAGAATAAAAATATAACCTTTATTCTACCCCACCTGAATTTAGACACACCTTCTCAAAAGCAGATTTGGCCTGTGAAAAAGTACTGACTGAAGAGGAATTGTGGGATGAAATTAAGGACATCATACACAAAGAAAACAAAAGGTGATTAAAAATACAAGAAAAAAGTGAAAGACCACAATGGGTATCCGAAGAGACTCTGAAACAGCTCTTGAATCTAGAAAACCAAATCTAAAGAAAGCAACTATGGCATAAAAGTGCTGAACAGAAGGTTTCAAAGTAAAGCATTCTTATGCAATATGAAAAAACTTAGAGTTAGCACACCAAAATGGAAGAGTCTGCTCAGCATATCTGAAGAACTGAAAGGAAAAATAACTTCTGAAGGACTCTATGTCAGTTTATGGTAGTATGCTGGCTTACGTGTTTCTGTGACAGGATCGTATCCACATACAGGAAATCCAGGCAATACAACTATATTCAGATCTGCACACTAACTACTAGCGTTAGCGATGAAGTAATTGAAGAAATCTACCAACTTCTTCAGTGTGAAATGGATCAAACAGACAAAAAGATGATTTGATAATGATTGGTGATTGGGATGTGAAAGCGGAAAACAAAGAGGAAAAAATAATTGTTGGGAAAATATGGCTTGGGTGAAAGAAAGGTAGAGATTACGTGATCGTTTTGCAAGACCAAAGACTTCTTCATTGTAAATACTTTTTTCAACAATATAAATGGTGATGCTGCACATGGACTTCACAAATGGAATACAGGAGAATCAAATTGATTATATCTCTGGGAAAGACAATGGAGAAGCTTAATATCTTCAGCCGAAGCAAGGCTAGGATTTGACTGTGGAACAGACCATCAATTGCTTATATGTAAGTTCAGGTTGAAGGGGAAGAAAACTAAAACAGCACACAAACAAAAACGCAAAACACAGCCTTGAATATGTTGCTCTTTTTAAGTGCCATCAAGCCAGTTCTGACTCATAGAGATCAAATGCACAACAAAATAAACACCGTCAGCACTGCGCATTCCTCACAACTTTTTTATTCATATTTGAGCCTATCAATATAGCCACTGTATCAATACACCTTGTCAAAGGGTATCCTGATATTTGCTGCACCCCTACTTTGTTAAAAATGGTACCTTTCTCCAGGGAATGGTGTCTCAGGACAATGTGACCAAAATACACGAGGCGGGGTCTCATCATCCTTGCTTCCAAGGAGCATTCTGGCTGTACTTTTTCCAAGACAGATCCATTTGTTCTTTTGAGAATGCATATTGCTGCTGTTGTTAGGTGCCATGGAGTAGTGGGCTCCAACCCATAGTGACCATATGAACAAGAGAACAAGACATTGCACAATTCTGATTAATCCTAACAATTACTCCTATGCCTGAGCCATTGAGCAGCCACTGTGTCACCCCATCCCATTGAGGGTCTTCCTTTGATGCAGCACCCCTCCACTTTACCAAATATGATGTACTTCTCCAAAGCTGGTCTCTTCTGAGGACATAGCCAATTTATGTAAGATGAAGTCTTGCCATCCTTGCCTCAAATGAATACTCTGGCCTTACTTCTTCAAACACAGATCAGTTTGTTGGTTTAGTAGTGCATGGTACTCTCAATATTCTTCTCCAGCACCACAATTCAAATGCATCTGTTCCTCTATGGTCTTCCTTATTTAATGTCTGACTTTCACATACATGTGAGGCAATGGAGAAGACCATGGCTTGGGTCAGGCAAACCCGAGTCCTCAAAGTAACATCCTTTCTCTTCAGTGCTCTAAAAAGGTGTCTAATGCAGATTTACCTAACGCGACACATCTGTTGATCTCTTAAGTGCTGAATCCATCAAATGACCCAGCTTCTCTGATGATTTGCTGAACATAAAGACTGACAAAGTATGGTGCGAAGATACAACCTTGATGCACACCTTTCCTGACACCACGCAATAGCCCTGTTCTGTTCACACAACTATCACTTGAGTCAAAGCACACTTGAAATCCAATGACAGTAATTTAGAAAAACATCCAAAATCCAGGGGATGTTAAAAAGAAGGTAATCAATCTATATATTATAAAGGGAGAATAAAAGGAGGAAGCTTTAATGTTTCCTCAAAGACAGTAAAGGTTGTTTTACAGTTCCCACATTTTTTTTTGAAAATGTGGAAAAATTCTATTTACAATATTTTTAAAATGTGTGATCACTGAATAATTATATATGTGACAAGTAAATGTTAAGTTGAAAAAATCATTTTATATGATCTAATAATGTAGTTAAGGTTAATTTTCTTTTTTTTAAATCATTTTATTGGGGGCTCGTACAACTCTTATCACAATCCATACATCCATCCATTGTATCAACCACATTTGGACATATATTTCCCTCACATTCTCAAAACATTTGCTTTCTACTTGAGCCCTTGGTTTCGGCTCCTCATTCTTCCCTTCCCTCCTCGCTCCCCCACCCCCACCCCCATGAGCCCTTTATAATTTATATATAATCTCCTCCCTGGGGGATGGACAGCAGAGAAGTGGGTGACAGGAGATGTTGGATGCAAGATACAACAAAATAAGTAGATATTTTAAAGTCTTCTTCGGGAACACTTTCACCCTTAGCAAAGACATCCACTCATTTCCTAGTAAGACAATTAATACCTATTAGCAAAAACCCTATTTCCTCTCAAAGGTATGTGCTTGTACACCAGGGCAAACCTGAAGATCCTGGCCCCTGCTCAAAAGCTGCAATAGTACAGATTGAAAGTGTTGCTGGACTTGGCTCGACTTCCGCTGGGAGCTTCAATGGAAACAGTAATCTGTTGACATTATATGGAGCACTGTGCAATGCCCGGCATAGCTCTAATTCTCATAAATCAAAAGCTCTACTTGAATGCAACTGATCTATTTTGGAGGAGGCAATCCTGCTCAAAAGTCAGATTTGTCACGGCACCTTCCTTTAATCCTTAGCAATATGAGCTCTGTAAACACAGTATTTGCAATAATATAACACATTATTTTATATAGAAGTCTTCAGAGTCCTGCATCCCTGAATGATTTCCAGTAAAACAGCCAAGTTACTTACTTAAGCTGCTTCTTCTTTTTTTTCTCTTTAAGCAGGAAAGTAAAAAGTCTTATGGGCCAGCGAGCAAAGAAATGCTTGAATATTTGGGGAGTTAATGAGACAGAGAAAGAGCTGTTTCCATTGCTGAGATCCACAAAGCAAAGATTCGTGCAAAGGTACTCGTGCTATGAATTAAAGAGACACTGACCATCTATTTCATTGTCCTATTCCAGAACCTTCTCCTCAGTAACTGATCCATGTATGCAAAACTGCCAACGTGCTCCGAGCTGCGGTCCTCAGTACATTCTGTTTCCTTGACCTGGCCCAGCACTCGCCTTTCAGAGACATCATAGACGATGCTAGAGGCGAGGCTTTAAATAAATCTACAGAAAACCTCTTCGGAATTAGTCGAGTGTTTCCTTTTTGAATTTGTTTGTTTTGTTTTTAATTTTCCCTTCTAAGGCGCAAGCACTTGGAGAACAGATGTGAGAGGAGACTTTGGACAGAGAAAACAAGAACTAACAGAAGCCTCCAAATAAAGCTGCCTGAGTAAGGGATGACTTTGGGGAAAAGAATAATTACAAATTAGCCCAATATTGGAGACCAGACTTGCTACTGAAGAATTAACTCAAATCATAGTTGGGAACCATTGGAGACATTTCTAACACAGAAACCCTAGTTGTGATCTCTGGAGAGATAACTTTAAATGAATATAAACAAGCAAGCAGAATACAATTTCTAAAATTCAACAGAGTAAATATTAAACATCATCTCATCCGAAAGGCCACTAACACCAGATAGCAGCGTGTGGTGTTCTCAGCTGGTGCTCTACCATACACATCTATAGTGTTCTCTTGGTCTCAGCTTTACATTTTTTGTAAATAATTATTTTTAAAACAGACATGTAAAGGACGGAATAAAAATAACTCCTGAAAGGTTTTGGTAGATGCCTTAAATACAGTGGGGATTTAATTATAAATCTTTTCATTATGGTTATGCTGTTTGTTTTTTTTTGGTTGTAATCTCCTGAAATATTCATTATAACTAATCATAGCTAATTATATATATTTTTTACCTGAAAACCGACTATACACTGGACTCTGGTCTATGTGCTTTGTAAGTAGGTACCAGTGCTACCTTGTAGTGAAGGGAAATTACTTGCTATCGCTCTTCTACCCACAGTTGTTGTAACAACCACCAAACGACTAGGTGGAAACATTCCAGGAAAGTATGAAAGACTCTGAGGAGGGAACTGGTCAGTTTTGCCATCTCCCTGAGTATAAGGTGAGTCACATCAGAAGCAGGAAGAAAGAATCTCTCGAGCAGCAAGGCAGAAGAGCAAAATGTGTCCGAGGATTCTGCATGGAGAAGCAGTGGCAACAGCATGACACAGAGCAGTAGGCCTCCTGGCGGCCCAAGAATGAATAAAGCTAAATATCTTTGGGCAAGTGGCTGGCTTGCAAAGTGTGGTGCCGTTGGGGCATATATCAGTACTCCAGGAGCTTTGTAATGCTGGCCTGAGCACAGCAGACACCAACAGGCCACAAGACAGAAAAGTTGGGGGCCTGAGAGAGACTTAGGTCTATGGGGCATGGCTGAGAAAAAAACATGGCAGACAAACTTAATATTTCTGACCCTGACATGTAACCTTTTTGTTTCCCTAATAAATCCCACATCGTGGGTATTTTATTGAATTCTGTCAAACACACTATCACAGCAGAGAAATAGAGTGTCGTGGGAGGGGAGACTGGGAGGGAAGACTGGTGTCAGAGCAGCGTAAACAAAACTGGAAGGTGGAAGCTTGTCTTCTGCCGCATAGAAATCGACTTTGGGTGGATGTGAAGGCAGATTATTTTTGCCCTTTGGGTAGTCAGGCATGGTTACCAGGCCATTTCCTCAACCCTTCATTTTTATGGATAAGCCTTTTAATTTAGGCAGTCCAGCTCCTAACAAGTAAACCAAATTGAGTACTGACTTTATAGAAGCACACAGACATATTTTTGTGTACAATCTGCCTCGCTGTAAAGAAAATATACTTGAGTGTCTGAGTTAACTTGCTCTCTTACAGTTGTGCTTTCTTCTCAGAGCAGTCCACATCAGAAATACCTACTGAAGTCGTCTCCCGAGAACCCAACCTCTCCACTCCATCCTGAGCTCTCCAGGCTCTTGCAGGACATGGATTTAGGTTCCTCTCCTGTTTCATTCGGTCTCCCTGCCTCATCTTCTTCAGCTAAAGGTCTTAACAGGTCACATGTTAGGCCTTCAGCCAAATGGTCCGTGGTCCAAATCCATCCAGAGACACCTCCGAAGAAAGCTTGGTGACATATTTCCAAACTGAACTAACATTGAAAACCCAGCGAAGTATAGCTCTGTTCTTAAACAGCTAGGGTTAACTTGAGTTGAAACAGCCTCAAGGTCGGTTAGCAGAGCAACCTTTCCAAATTTTTGGTTAGTCTTTGGGTTTAGAGTCTCTTGTTCTGGGGGGCTGACTCATCCTACTCCAGTGTTCAATTTAGATCCCCAGGATTCTACTCGAAGCCCTACTGAGAATCCATTTTTCCTTGAAGTCTAGTAGGAATATTTAGCGTATTCAACTTGGAATTGAAGGTCAATGATAGTAGGTGTATTTTAATCTCTCAGGCTATTTCTTATGGGAAAAAATATTAGGACTTGCTTTATAGAATTTCTTTGAAAATGAAATCATGTAGGGACACACTTAAAATGATGCTTGATACATAGCAAATGAAGTGAATGTTTATTGAATGAATGAATGTTGGATAATAGATGAATTTAGGTTGCTATGGCATCTTGTCTATTTACATCACTGAAATTATTCAAGATTCAGCTTACACATCATCTCTTAAAGAAAGTGTTCCTCCACCTTTCTGTTCTCCCAACATCTAAACCAGTGGTTCTCAGCCTGTGGGCCGTGACCCCTTTGGGGGTCAAACGACCCTTTCACGGGGTCGCCCAATTCATACCAATAGCAAAATTACAGTGATGAAGTAGCAGCAGTTGCAAACCTCTGGTCTTGAGGGTCTCATTGATTTGTTTTATTCAAGTTTTGTTCTACACTTTCTTCCACTCTACCTAGGACCCTGATGTGATCCTTTAGAACACCGGGGAGTGGTGGCTGAGCATCATCTCATTCTTCTGGCCTCAAGTTTGGGGAGACAAATATTTGCAAGGTCCATGGTTTCCTTACACTCATTTCTTTCCTCCAGATGGGAAGAGATCAATAGTAATAGTTGAAACTTAGGTGTACACTCATGAGTTTTTAGGACTTTAGTCACTATCCAGCAAAATAGAATGCAGAACAGTGTCTTTCAAGCCAAACTGAAGTGTGGTATAGCACCGATGAAGTATATACCCGTGTATAAGCCGAGATTTTCAGCACAAAAATGTGCTGAAAAACGGGTTCAGCTTATACACGGGTCAGTGGTACCTGACAGACCCAGACCCAGCTGCTCACTGCCTCGCCGCTGCGCCATATCGCCGCCTCGCAGACCCAGCTGCTTCCCTTATCGTCACCTCGCCGCTGCTAGTGGTGGGCGTGGCAGCACGCAGAAGAGGCTTTCGGTC
>NW_022103898.1:59517316-59523354 GCF_000313985.2 Echinops telfairi
TTTAGTAATTTTATTTTCATTTGTTTTGATTATTGAAACTCACCAATAGCTTCTGCATTTCCGACCCTAGGCTTATACTCGAGTCAATCAGTTTTTCTGGTTTCCCAGGTAATAATTTGGTACCTCAGCTTATACTTGGGTTGGCTTATATTCGAGTATATACGGTATACAACTTTCCTCTAGTTCCTTAATGCTTCCTCCAACCCACTATCATGACCCCAATTCTACCTTACATATCTGGATAGATCAGAACATGTACACTGGTACAGATAAGAGCTGGAAACACAGGGAATCCAGAACAGATAAACCCCTCGGGACCAATACTGAGTTTCCATACCAGGAAGGTAAGGGGAAGGTGGGGTGAGAAAGGGGGAACTGATCACAATGATCTACCTATAACCCCCTCCTAGGGGGACAGACAACATAAAAGTGGGTGAAGGGAAACACTGGTAAGTGTAAGACATGAAAAAATAATAATTTTTAAATTATCAAGGGTTCATGAGGGAGGGAGGGTGGGGGATGGAGGAGGAAAATGAGAAGCTGATATCAAGGGCTCAAGTAGAAAGAAAAATGTTTTGTGAATGATGATGGCAACAAATGTACAAATGTGATTGACACAATGGATGGATGGATAGATTGTGATAAGAGTGGTACAAGCCCCCAATAAAATGATTAAAAAAAAGAAGAAGAAGAACAGTGTCTTTGGGAATGATGTTCCTGGAATTGATATGTGTTCCCAGAGACCTTGGTATCCTGATTCCCTATGCCCAGTGACTCGTCCCCTCAAGGTGTTTGCCTGGTTATGTCTAAGAAGGTTTCATGAGTTTGTCCCCAGCATATTCAACATTAATGGATACCGTATATATTCGAGTATAAGCCAAGGCACCTAATTTTACCACAAAAAAACTGGGGGTCTTTTTCCAGCATAAAAAATGTGCTGAAAAAACTTGGTTTCTACTTGAGCATATATGGTATATTTTCTGCAAAGGTGAAAGCACATACAGAAATCCACTGTCAAACCTAAGAAGTTGTTGGTACACTTCTTTTCTCCCCCCTACAACTGTTCAGCCTGTGTGTCTATCCAAGTATCCTCCATAAGACATTTTTTAATAAATCATTTTATTGGGGGCTCGTACAACTCTTATCACAATCCATGCATCCATCCATTGTGTCAAGCACATTTGTACATTTGTTGTCATCATCCATAAGACTTTTGATGTCTGATATTTTGGAAGCAGATCAGCAGGCCTCTCACTGGGTGGACTCAAATCTTCAGCCTTTTGGTTAGAAGTCAAGTGCTTACCCGTTTGTAGCACCCAGGCACTCTTCCACCAGCACAGGCACCAGTTTTTTTATTGATTTTCATTAACCTGAATAGGTCAACTTATGCCCAGACCACCTAATGATAATGTGATAAGTGACTAAATAATGGGGTTAGGCAAAGCAGAGGATGATGACTGAGGAAGCCATCATCATCTTATAACAGCCTCTCCTCTCCAAGGACAAATGGAGTTACCCGCCACCTCCCACCTTATAATTAAGTCTGGTCAGCTCTCCAACATAAGTCGACTGCCTTTTAGCATAGGAAGTAATGGTGGAAACTGCACGTTCTACTGAGAGGAAGTCAGTAGGGCTAGGAATAAAACTTTGCAACAATTGAAATGAGTTATGATCACTAAAGAGAGAAATTTCAAAAAGCAGTAGGTATAAAATAACTCAGTCAAGAAGATAAATGTAATCAGTTTAACCTTAATTCAAACCCAATACCAGTAACTTCACCCATGAATGATACATCATAAAGTGCCAAAATCTTTGGATTATATAAAAAGATGTTCCACATCTCTGGCAAATAATACCAATGATGAGCTCATTTTTCACATCTGAATAGGCTAGCATCCTCATCTTCCATCATTCTAATGCTCTTTGTAAATATTCAGTTCATTTTTACTAACCTATTCCTACTCTTTTAACTAAAATTTAGGAAACCTTTTAAGTCCCAAAGTTTATTAAAAGGTAGAATACGTAATGATGCATGTAGTTTTACAAGTTTGTGCTTTTTTCAGTGATGCTGCATTTAAGGTTCAAGATTTCTTATTAATGATGTTCTTCAATATTTTGTAAAACAATTTTTAAAACTGTATTAGTGTGAACGTGATCATTCTTGTCACATGTTCAAACTCTCTGCAGGAGCAGTGAATTATTGAATGTGGCTTATATGGCCCAAGTCCGTAACTCCCACCTAACTGCTTTTTCCTGCATGAGTCTGGATCAGAAGATGGGAGAAAGGACTGATAGAATTCATGTGAGTAAATGTCAGTAGACTTCATTGGAATGCCATCCAGCTAGGATAAAATGAGCCTCTGAGGAGGAGGGATCCAGTTGTCCGCAAGAGTCCGGCATAGAGCATACCCTCTAGACGGCAACATCCCTGTGCACTGAACCTCAGGGTTCCATCATCAGAAGAGCAGAAGCAGAGCCAGGAGCCACAATAAGAAACAGAGTGATGGACTGACCAGCCCTCAGAGCAAGTACAGCTGAATACCCTTGTACAAGAGAGTGCCTTGCGAGTGGGGTGCCTCTGCCACTTAACTGGAGAAGCTGGCTTTTCATCACCACAAAAGTGGAGCCAAGCGCCTTTGAGCTGAGGCTGACTAGAGTGAGATGCCTGGGGCACTCAATTCAGGGAGCTGGGTTGGCTGACCCACAGAACTTGAGCTGACACTTACAGGGGAGTGGCGTGACCTTTGGGCATTATTAGCAGTCTGAAAAAAAAATTCGAACATGTTGCGATGAACAAAGTATCTCAATTGTATTACAACTTGTTAAACTTCTTTAATAAGCCTTATAATCATTAATATCATCAGTGAGATTGCTGTGTAGCAATTGCAATTAATATTAAAACCTAAATGTAAAAGTAGTTAGCGTTTGAGACAACTCACTACCAATTGTCCACTTAAAAATTTGACTTCTATGTCTGTATAAGGATTGACGGAAGGTTCTGGAACACCCCGATTTGATTTCAACCCTTATGAGTTTTCTTTGAGTGGGACCTTAGATGACTTAATCTTGTAAAGGCATAAATAGTTCTTATACTTTAAATGTGGATAATATAAATGTCAGGATTAGATGAGACAGTGGATGAAAAATGCTTAGTAAATACTTCATATTAGAGAGCAAATTGTATCGCCCCAAAATCTATGTTGCAGTCCGATCTCATGTAGTGTGTGAATGGGACTCAGCTCAGAAATAGGGTTCGTTATGTTAAGAAGATGTAGGCTAGGTCCTAATGGCAATGCTAAGAAACTGAGACACTTTATGTAGAGCAAGATTTCAGTGAGTTTCAGCTGTGGTTCCTGCATCATTTGTATAGGTGTGTGTTAATATCCTTGTGAGAAATGTAAAAGGTAAAAAGTGTTATAGCAGTCTGCTTTCAAAAAAGATGATCAATTCAAAAGCCAAAAGTCACTTAAAAAGAAAATATTAGTAGAATGATTCCTCTGATTTTAAACCAAGTATATAACATTAACCATAATGTAACAGAATGAAAATACGTGAATAGGACTTTCTTAAAATATTCTAAAATACTGACTTCCTAAACAACAAACTGTGGTATAGTGATGATGTATTGGGCTTCTAGGCGCCAGGTCAGCAGTTTGAAACCACGAGGTGCTGAGGGAGAAAGATGAGACTTTCTACACCAGCAAAGTTTCAGTCTCAGAAACCCAGAGGAACAGTTCCACCCTGTCCTATAGGTCTCCGAGTCAGAAAGAACTCTGTAACAGTGAGTTTGGTTATGTTTTTATTAATTAGTGATGGTGTCCTTTAATGGTACGGTTGTGTGCTCCTTATACAGGGCAGTTCTATTCAAGAATACATAGGGTTACCTATAGTCACAATAGAAGTGTAATCTGACTCGTTTTGTTTTTTTATTTTATTTAATCTCATCTGTACGGGACATATAATTCATGAGAAAAGATAGTGTAGTGCATTAGAATAATTTTTTAATTGAAAATCGCTTTCTTCCAGCAAGGTAATAAAATATTCTAGATAAGAAGATATGACACTTGCATGACTCAGCAGCAAAGTGTTTTAGTAGTCATCACTTCCTCGAGTAGAAAAGAAAAATCTCAAAATGAATTGCATACAATGCACGCTGAAGTACAAATACGAAATTTAACAAAATATATGTAATTTAAATCCAGTCCTATGAATTCCTTTAAAATCTTCTCTATAAACTTGGTATACAGCTTCCTGGAGTAGCTTATGAATGCATGCTAAAACCTAAGAAGGTATTTTTGCCACTGTCCTCCCCAAAGTTCTATCCCTTCCAAAGCTTTGAGAGTCATTGCATTATCTGGCAACAGACACTTCCCCACTGCTCAGCTTGTACCTGTGTCACTACTGCTGAGTCAATGCCCATCTCATAGTGACCTGCAAATGTGCGTGCCAAACACTGCCTTACACTGAAAATTTTATTTCCAGCATATAAAATATGATTTGGTTACACCTTGATATTAAGTAAATTTTTGAGTTGTAGAGAATGCATTTATCCTTTCAGCAGAAGAATTATTCATACCAATAGCAGTTCATACCAGTGTCTAGTTTTCTCTATTGCCATGAGGAAAAAAAAAACCTCCCCCAAATCGATGAGTGATATAATATAAAATAATATAATATAAATAGACTTGAGTGCCCTGCAAAAATATCATCAGCTACAGTGTCCTATCAATTTTCACTGTAAAAATATTTATTTCTATTAATACACAAGAACACATACGATTCTGATTTAACTGAAGCATTTCACAAATCCATATAGGTATTTAATCCATATTCATCAATGTCATTTTTGATACAAATGCTTGATACCTGTCTGTCAATAACCTAGACAAAAATTAATATGACATAGAGTAAGATCTCCATTTATTAGAAAGAAACTGAGGTCCATGGAGATTTTTGCCCAAGATTAAACAGTGAGTTAGTGGAAGTGTGGGAAATTAAATCTAGAATCATTGCATCAATTTCCTCCCTTGATAACCTATTCATCTACATTTTAAAATAGTCCACAGACAATTGAGGTACAGAGGCAATAAAGAATCTAGAAATTTGTCAGTCATCTCTCATCAAGAGTCTACGCGCTTCTAAAAAAGTAGTTTCCTTAACAAGTCATCAAAATACACTTTAATAAAGAATCAGAGGAAAAGAGTGTTTTTAATTAAACTTGTGCAGAAATCTTCTAAAATCTTGTGGCAGGAAGTTATTTTTGCAGTTTATATGTCTCATCAATTACAAAGTGGGTTTAATTTGAACTTTCTGCATGCAAATTTTAGCTTTTACCAAGAGCTATAGGGTTTATCATGATAAAAAACTCTTTCTTGGTAAAAAATGTTATTGCAACATTGACAGTTATGTTCCTGTAATAAATAAATCCTCTAAATGTTCTGTACGGTTATAAGAAGTACAGAAATATTTTAAAAGTATTAAATAAACAGAAATATTTAAGTTCAAGATTATATTATTCAGAAATTGATAACATTTTCTGTTCAAGATGGCTTATATCTTTCACAGTAAGATTTAGGAATCCTTCTCTTGTAAACTAAATGTCATGATCTAATTTTTGGGAAATTCTTCTAAATCACTTTATAAAGATTTTTTTCACTATGATTTTCAGTAATGTGCAGAGGATTTGGGAATTTTTGTTTTGTTTTTTCTATTAACCTGTAAATACTTAAGGGTGGACTGGAGGAAATGTTTTTGATAACATTATACATATAACATTTTAATATTTATCTGCTGAAGATGGGTAGAGTAAGGACAGTTCAACTTCCCCTCCTCTCCACATTAAACACATAAGCACTACTTTCACTCATTTTCCTTTTTTTAAAAATCATTTTACTGGGGGCTCGTACAATTCTTATCACAATCCATACATACATCCATTGTGTCAAGCACATTTATACAGTTGTTGCCCTCATCATTCTCAACACGTTTTCTTTCTACTTGAGCCCTTGATATCAGCTCCTCATTTTCCCCCTCCCTCC
>NW_022103898.1:59524345-59526332 GCF_000313985.2 Echinops telfairi
GTTAACAACTACAATCTTTTCTCCATTAATAGTGATGTTATCTATTGGTCCAGCTGTAAGAATTTTGGTCTTTCTTGACATTGAGTCAAAATCCATACTGAAGACTACAATGCTTGATCTTCATCAGCAAGTTCAGCAAGTTCTCCTCATTTTCAGCAAGCAAGGTTGTGTCGTCTGCATATTGCAGGCAGTTAATAAGCTTTTGTCCAATCCTGATGCCACATTCTTCTTTACATAAGCAGTTTTTCTGATGATTTTTTCAACATACAGTTTAAATAAGTATAGTGAGAGGTTATAACTCTGATGTACACCTTTTCTGATTTTAAACCATACAATAATCCCTTGTTCAGTTCATACAACGGCCTCTTGATCCATGTACAAGTTCCTAGTGAGCACAATGAAGTGTTCTGGAATTCCCATTTTTCTCAAAGTTATCCATAGTTTGCTATGATCTACACAACTGAATGCCTTGTCAAATCAATAAAACACAAGTAAATGTCTTCCTAGTATTCTCTGCTTTAATTGACATCGAAAACATTAAAAGATAATTGCGGTTTTCCACAATCTTTTTAAAGCCCCTTCATATAAATAAAATGGTATATCATTCAATGAAATTCAAAACCAAACTCACTGCCATTGAGTCAGTTCTGACTCACAGTAAACCTATAGGCCAGTGTGGTTTCCAATACTTTTAACAGGAGTAGAAAACCTAATCTCTCTCCCACAAAATGGCTGGTGGTTGCCAACAGCTAACCTTACAATTAGCAGTCCAATGCTTAACCACTACTCCATGTAATTCAAGAGCACAGAATAATGAGTTCTGTATAGAAAACAATATAAAACTCAAAACTCACTGCCATCAACTCAAAACAACCCCAGAGGACAGGGTAGACCTACCCCTGAGGGTTTCTGAAACTGTAACTCTTCACAAGAGTCAAAAGCCCTGACTTTCTCCCAAGGAGCCGCTGGTGGTTTCAAACGGCGAACTTTGCAGTAAGCAGCCCAACTCATAACTGCTACGCTACCAGGGCTCCTCTGAAAAATTATATAGGACGAGGCAATAGAGTCCAAGTTTAGCTATTTTTGATAAGGGGAGATTGGTTATAGGAAGGTCCCTTTTAGGAAGTAGCATTTGAGTAGATTGCCAAAATAAATCTCTAATGAAAAAGCACTTCAGACTGAGGGAAAGACAACAAAAAGTTTCAGCGAAGGAAATGAGACTGGTGTCATACTACATTATAATATGGTGGCTGTGTGTTGTTTTGATGCTATAAGCTGTGCCATTAGTATTGCAGATAGCAGCAAGGTCACCAGAGGTTTAAGCAGACCTTTCATACTGTGTTACACAGGGTTCTCTAGAAAAACAAAACCAGGACACTTATGAATAGATAGATACATAGATAGATAGATAGATAGATAGATAGATAGATAGATAGATAGATAGATAGATAGATAGATAGATAGATACAGCACAAAGGAATATAACAGCCAATTAGTCCATGCAGCAATACAGAGGGCTCAGTTCAACTCATTTCCATGGAATAGTTAATATACTGAAAGTCCTCCAACTCACGAGCACTGCTGGGTCCAAGGTTAAGGTACAGACAGCTGATCAGGCAGAAAACAGCAGGATGGGCCACCAACAGTCAGCAGCTCAGGAGCTTAGCGAAGCAGGCCCAGATGGGTTATCAAACTCAGGCAATGCAAGACACAGGATCCAACAGCCTCAAGCTTGGCCGCTGTATACACCAGCACTATGGTGAAGCAGGTCTTGCAGG
Source organism: Echinops telfairi (assembly GCF_000313985.2). Classification (NCBI taxonomy): domain Eukaryota; kingdom Metazoa; phylum Chordata; class Mammalia; order Afrosoricida; family Tenrecidae; genus Echinops; species Echinops telfairi. Next base: position 59,526,124 of record NW_022103898.1, read on the forward strand.
AACCTCAAGCTCTAGCTACAAGATCCACAGGTTGGCTGTCCCACAGGTACTATACCTCACAAGTTGAGTCAGAGAACTAGCTAAAGCAGCCGCATGCTGGTCCAATCACCAGAGAGCAAGAGAGGGAGGGGTGGGGTTGCCGAGCCATTTTTCTCTTTGCCCTCCAATCAAACTGCAACCTTATTAATTCCACATGTTCCTATTGGCCA
>NW_022103898.1:59527337-59544914 GCF_000313985.2 Echinops telfairi
ATTGCTTTCTGTTTTTAGACTCATCGGCCTCCCGTAGCTGCCAGCAGTCTGCTTCACCTGCCAATCTTAGGTTCATCAACCCCCGCAGCTTCATGAGCAAAGAGAAACCTCCAGACTGACTTTTCACCCATGAACTTGGGAACTGCAAGCCTCTCAACTGTGTGCCTAAGGTGCACATGACCCAAGCCATGGTATATTTAATTACCTCGTATGCACTGCTGGACAGTGAATGAAGAAGACTAAAGAAGACTTGGTGCATTTGAATTATGATGCTGGCTCAGAATATTGAATGTGCCAGGAACTGCCAAAAGAACCAACACATCTGTCTTGGAAAAGGACAACCAGAGGCTCCTCAGAGGCAAGGATGGTGAGATTTCTCGCACATAATTTGGACATGTTGTCAGGAGAGACAAGTCCTTGGAGAAGGACATCATGCTTGGTAAAGTAGCAAGGCAGCAAAAAAGAGGAAGACCTTCAACAAGAGGGTTGACACAGAAGCGGCATCAATGGGCTAAAACATAAAACAGCAGGGCGGGTGGCACAGCACCAGGCGGTGTAGCCATGAGCAGGACCCAACTCGATGGCAACTAACAACTAACAGCAACACTATGAATCATTCCCTTGAGATTAATAAAAAGTCTCTTTCTCTATATAGACACATATATAAATTTTACTGGTTTTGCAGCTATGTACTTGAACATTTTTAAAACGTTTACCAGTCTCAGTACAGATAATTAAATAACACTAAATATGACATTAAATATGTTCAAACCATACTCCAAACCCTTTTCATTGTCTTCTTCCAAAGAAGATAAATTTAGAAACACATGAATGAAAGATACATTGCATATTAACATTGATTGAAAAATACATTGCATATTGATTCTACTATATCCTGAAGGGCACAAAAGACTAATAAATAGAAAATTTTATTATTTTCGTTAAGTTTACAGTAATGTCTTCATCATATTTCTAACACTTCACACATGACATCAACCTTAAAGATACACTTTCTAGCTCAGTATATAAAACGAAAACACAAAATACAATAGCATTATATCAGCACAAATAAATCAACTGCCATAAAAAAATGAGGATCAGTACGTTTTCTTTATTGTGATCATTTGTACAGTATTTTAATATTATATTTCAAATGATTGATATGTTTGAGAACATACATATAAAAGATAACACAGGGTACAGATCCTCAATTTTTCTATCCTCTAGCTTTGAAAAATGTAACTCATTCTGAAACATGTTATGTTCTCTATAAGACGGTTGTGTTAAAGACATCCCTTGCTTACTCTGACCTCACTTCACCCATATTTCTCAGGGATAAGTCCATTGCCATGTGGGGAAAAACTCTATTCTTCCTATGGCCAAGTTCTGAAGCAGGGGCATTAAATACCTAAGCATGTGCCTTGGTGAACTTAAACTTTTGAGAAAGATTGAACCAATAAAAATAAAAATAGACAGCACATATTGTGAAGTCTCTGGGTAGCTCAAATGGTTAAAATCTTGAGTGCTAGCCAAAAGGTTACTGGTTAGAACCCACCCAAAGCTATTTTAGAAGAGAAACCTAACACTCTGGCTCTGAACTCTTAAACAGCTTAAAAAATTCAAAAGGCTTTTTTTAACTCCAAAAATATGCAGTAGCCATGCACCAAAACTGTCTTGACAGCAACTAACAATAAAAAACACTGTGTTAGTTCGGGTAGACTAGAGAAGCAAATTCAAAAACAAGCATATGTATATATGGGAGAAGTTTATGTACAAGAGCAATTGAACATGGAGAAAACATCCCAACCCAGTCCAAATCAAGTCCATAAGTCCGATATTAGCCCATATATATGATATCAATCTATAAACTCCTCTTGAGACTCATGAAACACACGCAATGAAGCCAAATGCAGGACAATCACAAGCCAGTGAGTAGAAAGTCTTTGGATCCAGTGGCATTGTAAGCATCTCAGTGCTAGCAGGGGTCTCTCTGTGGCTTCTCCAGCTTCAGAGGTCTGGTTGCATCCATGTGGCTTGTCTTCTGCAATGTCTCCCAGGGAGTGACAGAGAGAGAGAGAGGTGTCTTCTGCCTCCAAGGAGGAAGTACCAGATTTCCCATAATTCTCAGGAGAAGGCCATGAGAAGTCTCATTGGCTATCTCCAGATTGACAGCCTAGACTCCAACCCCTATATTCTTAATCCTCAAATTGACTACCACATACCACCCCTTGTCAATTTGACACATTCACATAACTCTGCAACCATATATAATTTTCAAACAAACAATAATTAAATCATATCTATACCTAAAAGGATAAAACTAAAATGCATACAATTCAAAATGTGCCACCCTCATTTAAACATAACATTTTATAAATGAACAAAACAAAAATATCCTATGCCTAACAAGTGCAGTTAAGTAATACCTACACCTTAATCCTATAATCCCATGAATATATATTCCCCCACCTATGAAATTTTCTAAACCAACCACTTCATTCCATTATCCCCCTAATTTTGGTTACCCAATAGCTATACTGCCCACTTACATCAACCCAGTGCTCTAAGGAAACAATCATATTCTTTGACATGAAGAATCTTCATTCCAGTTGGAACCTTGTGAAATCCGCATCAATAGGCAAAGTAAAATCAGGAGAGGCCATCCATAAAGTCAATAGCAATATGCACCAGTTCACGGGCTCAAAAATCTCTTTATCTGGTCGGGTTCTGGTCAACTCAATGTGGGCTGCCCCAGTCAGCCTCCACAGGGTGCCGTTTTATCACCTTGCCTTCAGACCATGGCCCCATCACAAATTCTCAACAAGCCGAGCCCCCTTGTGCTAGGGCATGAACTTCAGACCAGTCAACCAACCAGCTCTCGTCTTCTCCTCTAGTTCCTGTGAACTAAGTCCACGAGTGTCAGTGGCCAGATTCAACCCGTCTCTTTATTACTGCATTTCTCCCACTTCCACTCAACAAGTAGATCCAGGTGGTCATCTAACGAGCATCTCAGCCTGCTCACAGGCCCCCTTTAACGTTCAGTCCCATAGAGGAGTTTTCTTCATGGTTCCAGATTTTTTCAGCTTTAGACAAAATCCACTAAAGTTCCAACTTCAAATCCAAAGCGTTCCTTTTTTTTTTAATTCAATCTGTCAAGCTTGCCCCCAGGCAAGTCTCTTGGAATGTAAATGTCTTGAGTACTCCAAAGTACTGGGTGGGGTTTTTATTTTCTCTGCTGGTGTGTCCTAAACCCACCTAGTGATCCAAATTAATGGCTCCAGGCAAGTGGGCTTATAAACTGTATTTTCATACTTCCCCAAAATCATTTCTATACATCCTTATAACTACAATAAGAAGCATAAGAAACCAGTATAAACAACATAGAATCAGATACTAAACTCAATTCTTAAAACAGTCAAGTTCAATCCTTATTTAACTTATTTAAATCCTTGTCTAAACTATCCTATTTATAAAAAAATATGGGATTAGGTCTCTGAAGGCATCAAAACGGATCCATGCTTTCTTTCAGCCATTTTGACCTTCTGTCAGCCATGTTCCTTAAGTAGTATGGTTTCTGAGATATTCAAACAGTGATTTCTCCCCCTGAGCTCAAAGTATATATTAATCACATTCATTTTTGCCATTTCACACAGGAATAACCGAAAACAACAACCAAATAAAATAATCAAAGCTTTAACTTCCCTATTTTTTTCTAGAAATCAACTCAGTAAACTGCAAGGATATATCTGACTTCTGGCTAGCCAAAGAAGAAACATTACGATGAGGCAGAAGTCAAACAAACACGTACTCTCCATTTTTATGATTTGTTTCTCCAGTACCCCACTCCCAAGGTAACATAATGTGTTAGTCTGGGTAGACTAGATATGCAAATTCAAAAACATGCATATGTATATAAGGGAGAAGTTTATGTACAAGAGCAATTGAACATGGAAAAAACATCCCAGCCCAGTCCAGATCAAGTCCCTAAGTCCGATATGAGCCCATATGTCTGATATCAATCTATAAAGTCCTCTTCAGGCTCACAAAACACATGCAATGAAGCCAAATGCAGGATGATCACAAGCCAGTGAGTAGAAAGTCTTTGGGTCCAGTGGACTTGTAAGCATCTCAGTGCTAGCAGGGGTTTCTCTGTGACTTCTCCATCTCCGAGGTCTGGTTGCATTCATGTGGCTTGTCTTCTGCAATGTCTCCCAGGGAGTGGCAGAGAGAGAGAGATGTCTTCCACCTCTAAGGAGGAAGCACCAGATTTCCCAAAATTCTCAGGAGAAGCAATGCCCACAGAGGTCTCATTGGCTATCTCCAGATTGACAGCCTAGACTCCACCCCTACACTCTTAATCCTCAAATTGACACCATATTAGGTGACTATCACAAACACATACTAAACACTTACAACATACAAAAACAAAAACCAAACTCATTGCAATTGAGTCAATTCTGACTCATGGCAACTCTATAAGCAGGGTAGAACTGCCCCTGTGGGTTTCCAAGACTGTAACCCTTGATGGGAATAGAAAGCCTAGTCTTTCTCTCCAGGAGGGGCTTTCTCTCCAGGAAGGGGCAAGTAGTTTTACACTGCTTGCCTTGTAGTTAGTAGCCCAACATGCAATCACTACACCACAGGGCTCCTTGAAATATACTAAGAACACAGTAAGTCTATGAAGTTGGCAACATTCCCATTCACAGATTTACATATCTGAATGCCAGAGAGATCTCACAGACACTGAGTAGCAGACCTGAAATTTAAATCCAGTTACCTGAGTCAGCGGTATAGAATCGATCATTATGCTTTACTACTTCTCTTCTTAACTTGCAGCATTATTCAAAGTTGCTGAGAAAAATGGGTTTATCGATCCTGAAGTTTCTAGATATTACTCATTCCAGATGAGAATGTTAAATAAATTGGACATAGGTATCAACATAAAAGTCTTCAGATGAATATGCAATATTGAGTACAAATGTATTGTACATAAATATGTTTAATATGGTACATACAAATAAAATTAATTTACACATACATATAATTTAAATTTTTCAAAAGGTATATAGGAACTAATATGGTCATTTATTATGCACAAATAATATAGTATCTGATTATAATTTTAATAAATATGTATATTTAATTAATATGGATACTGTTATATATATTTCTGGACAAATTGATTATCTTAATAAAAACAAAATGTACCAGCTCTTATTAAAGTGACAGTTCAGTTATATTTTTAAGCATACACAGAAATGTAGAAAATAAATAAATCCCTGATTACAACCTTGGTTTATAGAAACTATAGGTTTGCATGTTGTTGAATGAAGGAGGTAATCAAGTAGAGTCTGTGGCCAAATCCAGGTATTTACCTGTTTTTGTGAATAAAATTTTATTGGGACACCTATACTCATTCACTTATAAATTGTCTGTGGCTGCTTTCTTGCTACCTCTACAAAGGTGAGTAGTTGTTAACAACATGTTATGGCTCCCAAACTGGAAAATACTTATCTAATACCTGATCTGCTACAGCGAAAGTTCTCTAATCACTATAGTATTGATTGTGGAGATTTATTTACTTGATTGAAATTTATTCTTATCATATATTATCTCACAACAGATGCCAGGAAAGGGTAAGGTAGTTTAACAGATATTAAGATGATAACCCAATCAAATCTCTTACATGATTAAATTATTCATGTAAAATGAAATTGTGAAAGGGATGGCTGTCATATCTATATTTTGGCCATATATTCTTTGACAATCTTAAAAACTTAATGGCTGTCATATCTATATTTTGGCCATATATTCTTTGACAATCCCTCAAATCTCAGCAAACAGTATTGAATGTGACCCAAGTCCATACATAAGGATAAAGAAGTATAACCAAATTTCTGCTATTGCTGGAGAAGTTTGGCTCATCAGGATTCATATCACTTACCATCTGGTTTTATTAATATTAATAAAAATTGACAGAGTCTATCTAAATGTACTCAAGAAGCTAAATGAGCCTAAACATTATAAACCACCGATTATTTTACAGCCTACTGAAACTTTTTCAGTCTCTAAAATAGGAAAAAATGCTACAAAATTTAAAAGCTAAAAAACATGCTATTCTATCCTATTGAAGAGATACTCTAGATCATTCATGAACTATTTCCCATAAGGAGACTGAACCCATAGGAGAAAATAAAGCCAATAAAAAAATAAATCTAAACTATAAACTATTAAAATTCCTCCAGTTGAAAAATGGCATTTGGAACTCACTCTTTCTTTCAAAATTAGACTCCATAAAGCTTTAGAGATGCCTTAGGGGCATCATTTATGACTGCCATATTGGATCCGCTCTACTTATGTATGGCAACCTCCCATGCAGGCCAAATTTTTTTTTTTTTACACTTCAGTCTGTTTTACATTTACATTTGATGCAGCTGCATCAAAATTCTCAAAGATACTCAAAGAGGTTGTAAGGCTCATTGAGGCAGCTTGAAAAAAAAACACAAACAATGCACTTGTGTTAGTCCAGGTTGACTAGAGAAACAAATCCAGGGAAACTCATGTGTGTAAGAGAGAACTATCAAAGAGCAATTGTACATTAGGAAAACATCCCAGCCCAGTCCAGATCAAGTCCATGAGTCCGATATTAAACCATATGTCCGATACCAGTTTATCACTTCCTCTTCAGACTTACACAACACATGCAATGAAAGATCACAGGTCAGTGGGTGGAGAGTCTTGTGGATCCAGTGGTGGTGGAAGCATCTCAGGGCTGGCGTTGGTCTCCTCATGGCTCCCCCAAGCTCGAGGGTTCTGCTTCAATCAGGGTAGCTCCATGTGTCAACAGGAATACAAAGCAGAGAGTGTGGGTCTGGCCTTCAGTGAGCTATTTATCTCCGTAGTGCCTCCAAATGAGGTCATCAAGCTGTGACCTGATTGACAAGGTAAACTCCAGGCCTTCACTCTCAATAGGCTCAAGTTGACACCAAATTATGTAATTACCACAACACTGCATTGAGTAAATCTACTGCACAAGAGCTCTTTAAAGTACTTGGAGCAAAGATTTTACATTGAAGATTAACATGTTCCTGACCCAAGCCATGGTATTTTCAATCACTTCATATGTATGTTGCAGAAGCAACAAATTTTTTAATGTGGTCCTTCTAGCCAAAGTCTGGAACTCCCACCAAATAACCTTTCGCTACATGGGTCTGGTATGGAAATGGGTAGAGATACTAAAAGGATTCACCTCTGAGTAATGGCAAATAAAAATTACCTGGATTGCTATCCTACTGTGTATAAAATGTGCCCTCTCAAAAGCAGTAAGGATCTCATTCTGCTAGAGGCAGAAGTGAAGCTTGTCTTCTGGACCCAAGGTCCCTATGCAGTGAGCTTCCTAAATCCAGAAGATAAATTTACCATCAGAAGCAGCAGCAGAACCAGAGGCCAGAGCATGAAATAGAGTGATGGACGACTTCCTAACCCAAGGAGCAAGCAAAGCTAAGTGCTTTTGTTCAGGAGGTTGGCGTACGAAAAACGGTGGCTCTGGGCACTTAATTCAGGAAGGAGGGTTTGCTGACCCACAGAGCTTAAGTAGAATGTCTTAGGGTTGAGGCTTAAGCACAGTAGTAGTCTCATGGAATATTAGAAGACTGGATAGAACGTTGTGATGTCCTTATAAACAATTCAATACTGAGCATTTCTCAATGGTATTACAATTTGTTAACGTCCTTAATAAACCCTGTAATCATGAAGTTTGTTTGTGAGTTTTGTGCAACATTTCAATAGATATTAGAACCTAGAGATCATTTAGAGAATATTAAGGTGACACACGTGAAAGTTGGACATGGATAAAGAAAGAAGATCCAAGAATAATCAATGAATTTAAATTATGGTTCTAGCAAAGAACACTGAAAGTACCAGGGACTTCAAAAGAACAAACAAATCTGTCTTGGAAGAACAGACAGAATGCTCCTACGCAGCGAGGATGGTGAGACTTCTTCTCACATACTGTGGACATGTCATGTGGAGAGACCAGGCCCAGCAATGGGGTTTCGTGTTTGCTACAGAAGAAAGGAAGCATACAAATATTATGGCCCTCATCAAGATGGATTGACACTGGCTGCAACATGAGACTCAAATGTAACAAAAACTGAGAGGAGGATGTAGCCTAGGCACTGTTTCCTTCTGCTCTCTCTATAAGGAAAGACATCATCTGGGTTGTATCCTCTTACCACACTTGTTTAATATGTATGCTGTGAAAATCATGAGAGAGGCTGGTTTATAAGGAGAAGAATATGCCATCCGGGTTGGAGGAAGGCTTATTAACCCCTGCAATATGTAGAGGAAGGTGAGCTTGCCCCAAGTAGTGACATTTTTCATTGCCTCATATGCATGTGAAAGTTGGACATGGATTAGGGAAGGCCAAATAAGAATGGATCCATTTGCATTGTGCTGCTGGTAAAGAATATTGAAAGTACTTGGACTGCCCAAAGGATAAATAAATATCTGCCGAGGAAGAAATATGACCAAGAGTGGTCCTTAGAGGCAAGAAGGAGAGACTTCATCCTACATATTTTGGGCATATTATCAAAGGAAACAAGTCCCTTGAGAATGACATTGTACTTGGTTAAGTGGAGGCACATCAAAATGAAAGGAAAGTCTTCAGGGAGATGGACTGACACTGTGGCTGAAACAATAGGTTCAAGGGTAGGAACGCGTGTGAAGATGGCACAGGGCTGTGCAGTGTGCCATTCTCTTGTGCATAGTGGTCACCACGGGAGGTAACTGCCTCGATGGCACCTAACAACTATCTACACTCTCTATGAGTCAGCGCCAACTTAATGATACCTAACTACAGCAGCACCGGTCACTGTTTAGAAGACTATATCTTTTTTATTAGCTGGAAAAATATTTCAATTTATTTTTTCTTGTGATAATCTCCTCATATCCATCCCAGTTAAATGTAATATGGCTTGAGAGACAATCCCCTCTGAGATGACAAAAAATAAAAAGTAAACAAAGCATGCCTCACTCAGGTAAGAGTGGGACATCTGCTTTTCACACCACAGATTAAGAGGGAATATTCCATGGTTTACAACAAGGATCTCTGCTACTCTTCTTTATTACAGAAGATCAGACAGCCTAAATGCTGAAGGTAAGGAAAGCCATGATCATGTCCATTCAAAGCCCCTAAACCACAGAAAGGATCGTCAATCAACAAGTAGTCCCTGTCTTTCTTCTGAGAAGCTCAGAATTGGATAAAGAACGCTAAAAATAACACTGTAAAAGGGGAGACAAAAATATGTTTTTTGACTATTTCTCTCTTAGAGAGCATTTTGTCTTGATTGGCTTTTAGAAGGGTAACCTTAATTTACATAACTGCCCCACAGTCTCAGTTTCTTATAATGAAGCTATTTTGAAAAACCTACTGATCTCAATATAAGCTATTTCAGCTCTAAAGTTTATAGGAATGGCCACCTTTCTTTTGAAATTGCCTGATTGGCAATGCTTCTGTCAGCAGTACTCCCCAGCCTAGACTTTAATGAAATGTTGCTCTTGTCCTCTGAGGCTTTGGATAGCTATTTGGTTATAATTAACTCCGGATTGACCAATGGCCAGTGGAAGAACAATTTACTCCAAGAAAAGATTATTACAAGCATTATTTTGTTCCACGTACAGCTGCTCTGTTTGGACAAAACTGAAAATACAAATGACTTATCCCACTATGTTAATGTCAAACAACCATGAGGGAGTAAGGAAGCATTAAAAGATTGCCCCCCTTCACTGTAGCTATGCAGAAGTGTAAGCTACAAGGGAAAAAAGAAAGAGCATCGCTTTTCAAACTAGTTGCCACCAAATTACAGTAAACAGTAGTTTGGAGGAAGAGGCACCCAACTTCCTTTTTTTCCAGATGTAATGCAGCAAACTGCAGTGGTCTCCTCTCAAAATTCATCCAGAATAAGTTCACTCTGTCAGCCTCTACTGCTACCACTCTTGTAGAAAATTCCATTCTATCTCTGATTAATGCAGGGGCCTCTCAGCTTCTGCCCTTGATTCTCCTCTATCCCCCAAACCCATATTACATGAAGCAGCTAAAAACTCAAACTCATTGCTACCGGGTCAATGCTGATTCACAATGACCCTAGAAGACAGGGTAGAACTGCCCCTGCGAGTTTCTGAGACTGCAACTCTTTATGGGAGTAGAAAGCCCCATCTTTCTCAAACCAAGTTTCCATTGGTTTTGAACTGCTGACCTAGCGATTAGGCAGCCCAATGTGCAACCACCATGCCACCAAGGCTCTTTAAGTGACCCCTTAAGGATTTAACTCAGAGCAGATTGCTCCTCTGCTAAAAATGAAAGTGAGCCTTTCAATAACCACGGAAGATTTTTGATTGTCAGCAACAGTTAGTTTACAAATCCCACTCCCAGTTCCTTGTAGTCTGCCCCAGGTCCCCCGACTTTTCTCCAAGGAGTCAGACAACGTTCTCCTTCGGGCTTCTCTCGGGTGCCATCGAGTCCATGCCAATTTGCAGTGATGCCATGTGACAGAATAAAATTACCCACTAGAGCAGCGGTTCTCAACCTGTGGCTGGAAACCCCTTTGGGGGTCCAATGACCCTTTCACAGGGGTCAACTAAGACCATCGGAAAACACGTATTTCTGATGGTCTTAGGAACCGAGACCCTGCTCCTCTATCCGTCTCCAGGCGGGTCCACCCACATGCAGATACGCCCACATACAAGTACCTGGCATAAAGACTGTTACCCATGCTACACCATGCTTCAAGACAAAATTTCATTTATTTGTCATTAGAAATAAATATTTCACAATATATAATTACTATTGTTTTGTGTTTAATCACTAGGCTTTAAATATGTTCAATTTGTTTAATAATGAAAATACATCCTGTATATCAGATACTTGCATTATGATTCCTAACAGTAGCAAAATTACAGTTATGAAGTAGCAACAAAAATAATTTTATGGTTGAGGGTCTGTATGAAACATGAGGAAATGTATTAAAGGGTTGTGACATTAGGAAGATTGAGAACCACTGCACTAGAATGATCTTAGCTGCAATCACATGGTCTCCAGGTCTTTCTCCTACAGAATGAGTGGGTGGGTTCCGTATACCAACCAGTTGGTAAGGAGCTGAATAATTAACCATTTCACCATTAGGCCTTTGAGATATCATCACTGAATATGGCTCTTTTGGCCACAATTCCTTACGTGATGTCCTAAAACTTCTGGCCTCTATGCTGATGGCTCTAATTCCATTTTGGAGAGAGTTCTCTACTACACTAATAGTAGATTAGGGCGGAATTAAGTCTCCATTTCAGCAGAGGGTGTGAACCAAGTCACCACCCTGTTTCCTTGGGGTTATGGTCTGCTGAAAGATTAAAAACCACACCTCCAAATCATTCCTCTGTATATAAGAGCCATTTCAAAAGCAGGAGCAGAGAGAAATCCCAGGACCATCCATCAGAAGAACAACTACCAATGGAATATGTTCGAAATCCCTTTCTAAAGTAGCAGAAGCCAAGACTGAAGGCACCAAATATGCCAGAAGATGTGATATGGACACCAAGGGACTGAGCAAAGGAGCCAGCCCAACATCAGAGACTGAAGCAAAGAGATCATGAGAGAGAGCAGACACTGAGACTGTGAGGCAGAGCAGCAGGTCAGCTTCTTGGCCTAAAGAGCCAGAGGCCAAGAGAGCATGTGGCTGAGAGGCTGATAATATAGAGAGACCTGGCTATTGGCTGTGAAGATGCTGCTGTGGACCAATGAGCATATCTGTACTGTTTGCTGATCCTGACTTGGGATTACCTCCTAATTTCCCTAATGCACTCTCACAATGGTGAGTCCTATGCGTGCGTTCTGCCTGGACATCAAACCCAGCATGAGAGTGGAGGGCCATGGCAGGAGTGGTTGGTGTCAGCATAGGACAGAGAAGGACGGAAGGTCGAGGCATGGCTGACATCTGCCTCGTGGCAACAGGTAAGCCAGAGGTCAGCTGGGGCCTCCTCCATGCCTTTTTAAGCAGCTTTCTTTCCTGACCACACATCTTCTTTAAAACTGCAGCCCGACCTGCCAACATTTTATTTTGTGCATATAAGTTCTCAATTTCTTACATCATAAGTATTTTATTTTCGACCTGTCTTTTCCCACTAAAAAGTATGCCCCATGAGGACAGGAATATCTGTTTCGTTAACTGCTGATTTTCCAGTAGTTGGCAGAACAGTATCTAGTAAAGAGTAAATAATCATATGTCAAATCCATGAATTAATGTGGTTCTAATTTCCAAGAAAGGAGAGATTCTGCATTTTCAGATGAAAAAAAGCATTCCATGCAAAACCACCCCTTCTTAATAGCTCCACCCTCATACTGCTCTGATGATAAAACAAAGCTCAATGCAACTTGCACCCATTCTTCACCAACAAACTTTCCTGGGGCCCGGAATGACGTGTTGTTGCAAATACAGATACTTCATCTTTAATCTCTTCTACATATTCTTTACCAAAAAGGCAATTATAAGGAAAACCATCGTTATTTTCTTAAACAAATTGAACCACAAGAACTAGATGGTAGCCAGCTACCATTACTGAACATTTTAATCAAAGATTCTATAGAATAACTTGACCAAAAGGGAGAAAAGTGCATAACAATATTTCAAATACTCATAGACTCCAGACTACCTGGATCCTTGAAACTGAATGAGCTCAAGCTGACCGAAGCAACACGAAATTAAATAGAAACCTTAGGGGTAAAAAGTTCAAGTTCCTGGAGGGGAACGACTCGGCAAAGGAGAGTGACAAAGGTTGCATAACTCGGGGTATGTACGCATTATCAGTGAGGTTGATATGGTGAATTGGTATTTACTTTCAACAACAGTAAAATAAAATAGTTTTAAAAACAAAATATTTGATTTACTGCATGGTCATAATTTGCTTCTGATCTTCTACATAATATAAAGGGTTAAAATAGAGGAGTGGAAAAACACTGAAAGATTTGTTAAGTACCTCTCTTGGGTCAGACACGGCACTAGGCAGTGGAAATAGAGCTGCAAACAAGAAAATAAAACCATCTCTTCTTGTATCTCCTATTGTATTAGTCTGGGTACTTTGGAGAAACAAATCCACGGCGACTCACGTATAAAAGAGAGTTTTATGTAAAGAAAAGGTGCATCACAAAAACATCCCAACCCAATGCTGCCCAAGCCCACAAGTCCAACATTAACCCATTCACCACACCAGTCCACAAAGTCCTCCACCTCACAAAACAGAGGCAATGATGCCGACTGCAGGAGGAAAGCTGAGTCCGTGAACGTGTAAGCATCTCAGCACTGGCAAGGGTCTCCACACGGCTGCTCCAGCACCCAGGACTGCATCGGGATAGGTCCATGCGGCTTCTCCTTGGGGATGTCTTGGAAGAAGTCAATCTTGCAAGCTGAAGCAGGGAACTGCTAAGGCAGCTGCACCCGATACAACCATCACAAAACAAGAGACCTGAGAACTAGAAAGGCGAGGCTTCACCACCCATTTATCCCTCCGCCTTTCAACCAGCACCACATGTGATTATTGGCCAGGCTGGCACAATTAACTAATTCACCTATCTTGAGGTCACATTTCTAATATCCAACACCAAACTCTTCAAAAAGCCCAGGGACTTTGCCACTGAGCAAAAACCCCTAAAGTCATACATAATTTGGCCCTTCTGATCTCATCTCTTGCTACCCTTTTCCCCACCGACTTTATTCCAATCTCACTGGCCTTGTTGCTGTTAATCAGACTCTGAACAAGTGCATAACTCAGAGCCTTTGCAAAGGATCTTCCCTCAGTCTAAAACACCCTTCTCCTCGTCATCCAAATGCCTGTTGTAGGACCAGGACTAGAGACCAAGATTCAATAAGTTAAATAATAACTTTAATGCTACATGAAATGATGAAAAGGGAAAGGAGTAAAACAAAAAAGGAAGATAAGGAGTGACCACAAGGCTATAATATAAAAAGCGGAAGTCAGAAACCACATCACTGAAAAACAGATTATTTTAAGTATGCATATATCTGAAGGAACAGGGCTTTAGGCTGAAAGAAGGGCAAGTGCAAACGCCCAAGTAAGGAGCCTGCATAGTGTTTGTAAGAAACAGTAGGGTGGCAGTGTAACCAGAACAGGAGTGCGTAAGTAGGAGCGAAACAGGAGATGAGGTTGGAGCGGCAGCCACACTGTACGGGGTCTTGAAACCAAAGAATCCCTGGATGAACCATCCGTGCCGAGGAAAGGTGTGAGCAGGAGAGCACCAGCACCAGCTAAATCGAACACCCGTGCAACAGTCTTAATATTCAGGACATATCACATTCACATACCACTTTAACATCAGAATCCATTTGGGTTAAATGTTCACATAGACAAAGAAAGTATGGTAAATGGTTAGAAGTGATTAGATTTCCAAAGTATTTATAATATAGAACCAAAAGGATACATTATGATTTGGGTGTGTGACATGAGAGACAAAGAATTTAAATCTAAGGTTGCTGTTTTGTTTGTTTGTTTTCTAAACAATTTGGTGGTTCTCTGGCTAGCACAGTTCAGTGCTTGGCTCCTAGCTGAACAGTTAATGATTCAATTCCCCTCCGAGGTACCACTGAAGACAGGCCTAGCAATCTACTTCCAAAAGATCACAGCAACGAAAATCAAACGGAGTCGTATTCTAGTCTACACATACAGGCCCACCACGAGAACGAATCGACCAGATAGCACAGCAAGAACACCAAACAACTTTTGGAGGGATGGATTTGCCCTCTTCTGAGATAGGCAAAACTTCAGAAGGAAAGAAAACATGATGTAAAATTTGAATATGTTCATTTTAATTTACCCATTAGACACTCAAACAGATGTCAAATAGTAGAAAGTAGACATCTGAAATTGAGCGGGAACTAGTTTGGAATTATCAAATTTGGGAGTTGTTAGTATCAGCAGATGGTACTTAAAGAAACAAGTGAAGTCAATACGTGACTAAAAGTTGGTAGTTAAGAAAAGAGACGTGAAACATGAGAGCTGGACACTGAGATGACATGTTAAGAGAGGCGGAGAGGACAGTAAACATATAGGAAGAGAATAGCCGGTGAGCAGCAGGAAGGGTTGGGAGCGGGGAAGAAAAATGTGTTGTCTGAAAAGACAAGTGAAAAAACTGTATCTTAAGGAGTCGCGAGAACAACTGTGTCAGAATGTGCTGACAGTACAAAATGAAGCCTGGGCATTGACCGCTGGAGTTCACAATGGAGAGGCATTATTGCACTTGACAAGCACAGTTTCGGTGGCATGTTGGGGGCACAAGCCTGATGTTAAGTGCATTCAAGAGACAAAGGAAAGAGAAAAATTGGAGTCCGTACAGATAGCCAACCCCTTAAAGCAGTTTGGCTATAAAAATAAGGAGAGAGATTGTGCAGTGGCTGGGATGAGTGGGGGCGGAAGTGTGTGCAGTGCGTCTGTGTGTGGGTCTGTGTGTTTAAAAGAAACAGCACCACATTTTTAGTGCTGACAGAAAAGGACCCACTAAAAAGAGAAAACCAAGGATTCAGGAGAGAGAACTGCAGGAGAGATGGCTGGGAGCAGGTAGAGGGGCTGGGCTCAGGTGGATCCTGAGAGGTGGTGGCCATCACTGGAGTGGCATCATTTAAGCCATAGGAATGGGGGAGAGGGGGAGAGAAAGAATACCTAGCATGTGACTTAAGCAATGATTCAATCCAACATACTGGACCAGGCCGTTCGTTCTCTCACTTCTTCACCGCCGGGCTGTCAGGACCAGACACCGCTACTGGAGTCTGTAAACAGTGCCTTGGGGGCCTCCTTACAAACCTGCCCTGAGTAAGTTAAGCACTTTCTGAAATTTCATTTATTTTCAGGAGGAGAAGCAATCTTTCACAAGACTAACTAAATTAGTGAAAATATGCTTGGGCTGGACACTCTTAAAACGAACGAATAAGGGAGGGTGCTAAGCAAACTGAACATCAAACAATATTGGCAAGCTGCACCGTAATAAAAATCAACTAGGTTTTAGGTTTCTAATGGAAGACACCATTTATTATCATTGCTGAGAACAACATACACAGTAACTACTCAATAAATACTAGTTGAATTAGTTAATTCAATTCTATAGTTGTGTTGCATTACATTCTCCTCTCAATGAACTTATGGTTTGCTGGTTTATAGCAGTAATCATCTCATGCATCATTCCCACTAAAATGCATTGTTTTCATTGATTTCTTTCATCGTTACTGTGCTATTTTTTTGTTTTGCATTTTTAGTGTAGTCTTGGAAATGTACACTATGTGGTAAGTGCAAAATATCTTAACAAGGACAGCTAAATGATCATATTATAATTAATGAAGGAGAAAATGCCTTGTTGAATTGTTGTGAAATGGCTGATAAATACTGAAGTGACTTGGATTTGGTATTGCTTTAGCATAAGGAAGTGGGGGTAGGAAACACATAAAAATATTTGCCATTGAAATTAATGAGAATTGCCTTTCTATTTCCTTAGAAAAATCACCCTATGAAGGGCTTTGCAAAAGTAAATTAGCTTCATTAGGCAGGAGGAGTCTACATTTATTTGATTCCACATGGGGGGAAAGGATAGTCATTTGAACAAAAGTATTTCTCTGTGGTACTTAGTAAACTAAAATGAGATGTACTGCCTCACCTGCTTCCCTGAGAGGGCACTAATGATGTGAGCCCACCGAGACATCTTTACGTTAGTTTCCACCAACAACCCACAAGATTAAATAGCTCTAGTGTAAGGTTGAAGAGCTATAGTTGAAATAAAGCAGTTTGAGGATGAAGTCAGAATTAGACTAGGCTATACAGAGCTCCCAGAAATTTTATTTCCCCAAAAAAGTGTTATTTGATGAACTCAAGAAAACAGATACACCCATATACTCGAGTATAAGCCGACCCGACTATCAGCCGAGATACCTAATTTTATCACAAAACTGCATTAAAAATGTGCTGAAACACTCAGGTTATACACGAGTATATATATGGTAAATGGTACTCAGTATTTGTACATTCCATTATCTAAGCAAAAGCAGGAAAAATATATACTGAGGAAGAAAAGACACACTGAAAGGATTGCAAATAATCACTATAATATGCATAATCAAGTATTATAAATCTATTACCTCAACTAAAAACAACAATACATCCACTGATACAGGGAGAAGACACAATCACAGAGTAAATGTTGAACTGTAACCATGCTACCAGATGAGAGACAATAAACCATCCAAAAATGTTCCCACCTGGAAGGAGAAGATTGTCATTGTCATCTTTGCTGTCAAAATAAAGATATAGATATATCCATGACAACTTGAAAAACTACACAAGCTAACCTCTTATTTACAAAAATTCAAAAAGATGATATATCTCATAATTTGTCTATTATAGAAAATTAAATCCATAGCACACCAGCCTGTCTGACCACAAGGTGCAGAAGGGACCAGTTATCAGACATCAAGGAACTGAAAATCAGATCAGTGGGTGCTCACCTTCCTGATATGATCACTGAAGACAAAC
>NW_022103898.1:59546022-59547235 GCF_000313985.2 Echinops telfairi
TCATTGCTTCCTCATCAAAACCACAATCTCCCTGAAGGCAGATATTCTTGTTACAAAATACCAGCTCTTCCTCTACGATGGCACCTCTGTGCCAGGTGGGTAATGGATCTTCATAAAAGCATAAAGTCTTGAAAAGAAGTAATCAAGCATACACTTTAGAGAACTTCTTGATATACAGATTTTGAGCAGCACCAAAAGGAAACTGAAAACTATCAGTCTATAATTAATTGAAATCTAAATAGGGAGAATAACAAAATATTCCAATAAAATTCTTACTCATTTTATCTATCGCTGAATTAATTATGAAATGTCCATGAAGAAACCACACTTGAAATACTCAAACTTTCTTCTGAGTGATAAAATTAGGAGTTATCATATATGTACTTTTATCTATTTAAGTTTCCAATTTTTCTAAAAGGAAAATGTATTGCCTTTAAGGAGCCAAAACAACAATAACAACAAAGGGAAAAGTCTTGTATTATTCCTGAAAACAGATCAAGGAGTTTGAAAGTCCAGATCCAAGTGTGTGATCTAAGTACTTTACTTTATCACCAAGTGCCTAGCTTTTTTTCATCTGGAAAATGAGACTATAATAGGGACCATCCCCTAAGGCTGTAGTAAAACACTAAACAGGTTAAAATGTCCCATGTTCTAAGGAGTGACTCATATATAATAAAAGTGATATAAGTATTTGTTTTTGTTGCTATTTTCAATATGTCTTTGGTATAGGAAGAAAGAGGACAATTTCATTTTTCATATTTCTACAACACATTTTTTTAAGAAGCACTCCATGCCTCTGAGGGTTCTCATGAAAATAAACACATAGAAATAAGATGGCTTGCTGTATTGTATCAAGTAGATGGCACACTTTTAATTATAATTGAACAGCTAGAAATAGAAAATATCTGCCAATCTCATATAAACAGATTACCTACCGATAGGTTAATTATCTACTTTAGAGATTTAAAACCAAGTCCTCACATGGTGAACACCAATTACATATCCCTCCTCTCAGGGAGCGCCCCTGGGTAAACGGCATGGGGTGAAAATTCAAACCCTGGGGGTATGTTAACAGGAGATGAGGCCACAATAGAGAAGCAGACTACGCAGTACTATGATTGAAAAAGAACTTGGGAAAGAAGGAAAAGAGAGGAGAGAAGGCATTGCAGAGTTTATAATGGAAAAATAAAATTACTTTTAAGCTTTTTAAAAA
>NW_022103898.1:59548123-59549853 GCF_000313985.2 Echinops telfairi
TCTGACCTCAGACTCATCCTCCTCTATAGTCACGGACCTGGTTGTCTTCTTTCTTTCTGTGTTATCAGTCACTATAGTTAGGCAAGTCAGGAGAAGCCTCCAGCTTAACATCTGACCCATGCCCTTGAGCTGGACTGGACATCCCCATCTCTACACTTGTATGAGACAATGTCTTGATATCAATTTCTCTCTTTACAAGTGTCCCTGGTTTTGCTTCTTTATCTGTAACACAGTCAGTAATTACCTTAACGCTGCTAAAGTTAATTCTCAGTCAGGCCTCCTCTAGCCTGACTTGTCAGAATTGTCTGCTCCTATTTGAAATACTCTCTTTACTAGACATTGTCTACTCCTAGTTTCCTCAGCACCTCTATTACTAGCTTTTCAGGTATTGGAATCCACTCAAGGACATAGACTATAGCCTCAGATGACTAATCTCTAAATCAGTGCTACCTTGTCTCCATTCTCTTTTCTATCTTTTCTCACCACCATGGTGATTGCACAAAACTTCAGGCTTTACATTTCATTACATGCTGACAAATGTATAACTCAAGCCAAACCACACAGTCAACTCCATAATTTCAAATCCAACATCTATTTAAATGTCTAACATATAAAATGTCCACCTAAAAGTTTAATAGACATGTTAGTCTCTAAATGATCTCCTTCTTGGACAGACGATCTTTTGTCTCAGCAAATGGAAATTCTACACTTCTCGTTCTTCAGCCCTGGTGCCAAAGTGAATGGCTTGTGGCGCTAACCACAAAATCAGCAGTTCTAATCCATCACCAACACCCCAGGAGAAAGGATGAAGTTTTCTGCTCCCATACAGGTTTACCGCCTCAGACACCCAAAGGGGGAGTTCCACTCTATCCATGGGATCACTGAGTTGGAACTGACTCAGGGGCAGTGAGTTTATTGATATATTTATGGTTCTTTCATCAAAAACCTTACAGTTGGTACCGTGATTTCTCTCTCTTTCACACCCCATACATCTTCCTCAAATGCCAAATGGTTTTACTCCTAAGCACAATTGTACTACTCCTGTCTGTGCCACTGTGAACAGCTGACACTACGTAGCCATCATTTTGTGCCTGAATTCTAACTGCTTTTCATGCCTCTGTCCTTTCCACCTACAACCAAGTTTGTTATGTGAACCACTACTGACATTTTGAGCTGAACAGCTGGCCTTACATTGTAGAATGTTTAGCAGCATCTCTGGCTTCTAAATGTCAATATTACCCCTCCACATTTGAGACCATTGTAAATGCCTCCTAATATCTCCTATTGCTTTGTTTCTTGGATGGGGCAACAAATTTATCCATGATGGAAAACCAATACTATATAGCATGCCTTATCCAAGCCAAGCCATGAATCACCTCAAATACACATGAAAGTTGGATAACGAATAAAACCACAGAAGAATCGCTGCATTTGAATGATGGTGCTGGCCAACAATATGGAAAGTACCATGGGCCACCAGAAGAACAAACAAAGCTATCTTCTAAGAGATTGATAGCAATGATGACTGTATCCCACTTGAGGGGATCAAATAACAGAACTATAGGTAAGCAAAAACATTTGATGGTGTAAGATACAGCAATAATAATAATAATATACAATAAGGTTTCCTAGGGGTAGGGAAGGGCAAGGAAGGGATAAAGGGGAACTGATATCAAAGAGTTCAAGAAGAAAGAACATGTTTTGAAAATGATGGTGGCAGCAACTGTACA
>NW_022103898.1:59550838-59574990 GCF_000313985.2 Echinops telfairi
AAAAAATGCTGCAAAACACAGCTTGTGATGTTGAGCACAGCTTAGAAGGACAGCGTTATGGGAACAACTCAAGTGTCCAAGTGGTTTTCTCATTTCAAAGAAGGTGAAATGTCAATTGGTGACAAACCACGTTCTGGTCATCAGTCAAATTCCCCAATGGACAAAAATGTCGATGTGCAATGCATTCCAGGTCAGATTATGAATCAAACGGTCTACATAGAGGTTCTGAAAAGATTATGTAACAGTGTGCAACAAAAAAAGCCTGATTTGGGGCAGACAGGGGACTGGTTTGGGCGCTAGACAATGCACCTGGTTCACACAGCAATCTCAGTGCGCCAGTTATTGGCAACCCCCACCCACCCAAAAAAACCCAGTATGCCTCTCATGTTCTACTCACCTGACCTCACTGTGTGTGACATTTTTTGTTTCCAAAAATGCAGAGGGACATGAAAGGACAGAGATTTGACAAAGTAGAAGTGAAGAAAATAATGAGGTAGGTGCTGTCAGCCATCCAAACAGATGAGTTTGAAAATGTTTCCAAGAATGGAATCACAGATGTGACAAATGTATTAAATCTAATGGATAATACTTTGAAGGTTAAAAGGTTGTTTTGTAAAAAAAAAATTAAATGCATACCTTGGGGAAAAATCCTGGTTGTTTTTGGATCCCTGCTTGAATGCTGTCGGCAAGTCAGTTCTGCACAGTGGCCCTACGTACTCCAGAACAAAACACTGGTCTCCTGCATACCATCCACACTATGGTCCTTCAGTCGGAGCTCACTGTTGCGGTCACTGCCAAGCCATCTCAGTGAGGCCTTCCTTTTTTCGCTGCTACTTCACTTTCCCCAGCATGATGGCCTTCTCCAGGGACTGGTCTCTGCTGACAATAAGTTCAAAGTATGTGAGACAGGTCTTACCATCTTTCCTCTAAGGAGCATTCTGGCCGTCCTTCGCCCAAGAGAGAGCAGTCTGTGGGACTTTCATTCTTCTTTGCCAGCACCACAGTTCAAATGTAGAGAATGTTCTACAGTCTTCCTTATCCAATATCCAACTTCCACATGCATAAAAGGTGATTGAAATACCACGGTTTCTGTCTGCCGTACCTCAGTCTTCAAAGGAACCTTCTAACTTTTCATTACTTTTAAGAAATTTTATGCCATAGATTTACATAATTCAGCGTGTTGTTTCAGTTCTTGAGTGCTGTTTCTTGAGTGTTGATGAATCCAAGCAAGATGAAATCCTTGACAACTGCAATCTTTTCTCCGTTTGTCCTGATGTTGCCTATTGGTGCAGTTATGAGAATCCTGGTTTTCTTTACATTGAGTTGTAATCCACACTAAAGGCTGAAATCCTTGATTATTTTTAACAACTAGAGCGTTAAGTCCTCCTGTCTTTCAGCTAGCAAAGTTGTTTCATTTGCATATTGAAGGTTGTTAATAAGCCTCCCTTCCAATCCTGATGCTGCGTTCTTCTTCACATAACCCAGTTGCTCTCATGACTTGCTGTGCATACAAATTGAATAAGTATGGCAAGAGGATACAATTCTGACACACGCTTTCACTGAATCTTAAACCAGGTAGTATTCCCTTGTTCTGTGAACACAACTTCCTCTTGATCCATGTACAGGTTTCACATGAGCACAAGAGATGTTGTGTAATCCCTGTTCATCTCAAGGTTATCCATAGTTTGTTGTGATTCATACAGTAGAATCCCTTCACATTGTGGATGAAACACGCTACACAACAGCTGGTCTTTTCTGCTTTTAGCCAAGAACCATCTGATTGAAGCAATATCTCTTGTTCAATGTCCTCTATTGAATCTGGCCTGAACCTCTAGCAGCTCCCAATCAATGGACCACTTGCTTACTACTTCAGCAAAACATTGCTTGTATGTGATATCAATGATAATTTGCTTATCCTGTTGAGTCACATTTCTTTGGAATGGGTATAAATATGGATCTCTTCCAGTCAGTTGACAAAGCAGCCGTCTTCCAAATTTCTAGATGAGTGAGTGTTCCCAGTGGTTCATCATTTTGTTGAAACATTTCAATTGATATTCTAGCGATTCCTGAAACCTTGTTTTTGGCTAATACTTTCAGTACAGCTTGGATTTATTCCTTCAGTGTCATTAGCTCTTAGTCATATGCTACCTCTTGCAATGGATAAATGTTGACTAGCGTGGTACAGTGACTCTGTGTATTCCTTCCATCTTCTTTACTTGCTTTCTCCATCATTTAATATTTTGCAGATAGAATCTTTCAATGTTGAAACTAAAGGCTTGAATTTTTTAATGAGTTCTTTCAGTTAAAGGTATGCTGAGTGTGTTTTGTCTTTTGGGTATTCTAACTCTAGGTCTTTGCACAATTAATCACAATAATTTACTTTGTCTTCTCAAGCTGCCCTTTGAAATTGTCTGTTCATCTCTTTGAGTCCATAATTTCTTCCATATATTGGGCTAATTTTTCTACTCCCCTAAGTCCTTTGCTCAAAAACCACTTTCCCAATGGTGTCTTCTGTGAATGCCCATTTAAAAATGTCAACCCCTTATTAGACATAACCAAACATGTATTAGCAATGTTTAGGGTGACACAGTTCATGAAGACAAAGTTCTATGGTCTACTTTGGTGACTGGAGATTGAGGTCTGAAAACTCATGTGGCCATCTGAGGTACAATTCTTGGTCTCCTCTGCTCCCCCACCAGGAAGAAAGAAGACTGATCAAACTAGAAACTCTCAAGGACACAATGTGTCCAATAGAAGCATGGGCCATGCACACATCAGCCTTCACACCCATGAAACACAAAGCACTAGATGGCACCTGGCTACCACTATCACCTACTATGAAAAGGATTACATAGAAGGTCTTGGATAGAGCAGAAGGGGAATAGAGTACAGATTCCAGAACCATGAAAGAGACCAGGCTTACAGGTTGGAGAGAGACTGGTGGTACCCTGAAGACTATGTATGATCCTTAGTCACTCCTCAGGTCTGTAACTGACCTCACACTTGTAGTTCACTTTTCAGTCAAACATTAGACAGGCCTGGAAGAGGAATAATAGCACTAGTGTGGAAGGCACACCTGAGTATAATCAACCATTTAAGATCCAAAGGGCAGCATGTATCCAAGGACAAAATTCAGAGCATTAGAAAAGAAGCATGAATGGGAATGTGTAACAGAAAGGAAGTCCGTACGTGATGGTACATGGAGAGGATTGCAACGGTTGACATGAAACAAAATGTG
This sequence comes from Echinops telfairi, assembly GCF_000313985.2. Taxonomy (NCBI): domain Eukaryota; kingdom Metazoa; phylum Chordata; class Mammalia; order Afrosoricida; family Tenrecidae; genus Echinops; species Echinops telfairi. Next base: position 59,554,077 of record NW_022103898.1, read on the forward strand.
TTTAATTGTTGAAAAAAAAACTGATGATCTGCTCTGTAAACCTTCACCCAATTCACAACAAAAACAATTTTCAAAAAGAAAGAAGACAAAAATATGAGCTTCATTTACAGTGCCACACACATACTCTCTATTCATCCTTTTTGCCTTTGCTAACCCCAAGGTCAGCAGTTCAAAATCACCAGCCACTCCATGGGAAAAAGATGAGATTTCCATTCCTGTAAAGAGTTCCAATCTTGGAAACCCACAGGGTCATTCTACCCTATCCTACAAGGTCGCAATGAGTCTGCATCAATCTTTGGGCAATGAGTTGTTTTTGTTTTGTTTTTTAATCTCCAGCTGATAGGTTATACATTTTACTTATTGATTTAACTTGCCTCAACTTAAAAGGTTGTAAATATTAGGATAGAAGGAAGTTTTGCATTTTTTAATTCACTACTATATCCCTATCAGATAGTTAAGTGTCTACAACATGGTAGGGACACAACTAACACCTACAGAAGAGATGAGAGGAGGAGGGAAAGGAGAAGAGAGGGCAGAAAGGGAAGGCAGGTGGGGGAAGAGGGAAAGGGTGAAATAGACTCTATTGTAAACTGATCTCAAAGGTTAAGACAGCCACGGCTAATATCCAAAATGAGTCTGCCTGGGTCATTACTAAAGACTGAGTTGGTTCCAAAATATTCATTTTTTGAAAACATAATTCATAATGTATAACAAAAGCTAAGGCTTTGTCAAACTACTCCTGCTTTTACCAATTTTTATATAGGATCTTATATAGAAAATGTACTTATAATGTCATTAACAGACATATCAAAATATCTATAGAATGCATAGAACATAAGAGATAAATTTTACAAAGCACATGACCTGTGATATCTTCCCAAGATACATAAAACTGAATGTGCTGGGGTAAAGTCAAATCATCCCATGATATACACCATAAGGTATCTTAACAAATAATCATAATGTTGAGCAGACTTCATTTCTACAGAGGAAAGCTTGCATGGTTCAAGTGTGAGTGAAACAGAGGAGCAGAAATGCTTCCTGCTGCAAGCTGACAGTTACAAGGAACCCCCCGAAGTTGTAAATTGAGTTCCTCTGCTAATTACTGGTCTGAAAGAGACAAGGAATGATCCACATTTTATTTCTCTGCTGAACTTGCAACAAGCACTCGTGAATTTTACATTAGGGTCACGCTGGGAAGCTCCAGTTTGTTTTACCTAGTACAGAGAATGGCGTCGCCTCCCATGCAAATAAGGTCAGGTATACCTCTCTGCCTTGGGTCCCTACCAGGGAGATTTCAGTGTAACAGAGGCTAATTGAGAACTTGATAGAGAGGGTAAAACAAAGAAGCAAAACAAAACAGAAAGCAAACAAACAAAAAATCATTTTGCCTATGGATTCAAAGTTATGTCTTTTAAAATGAATTCAAATATGTACAATCTCATTCTTCTCCATCCACATGCTACATGCTACACCTATTGATAACAACATCAACTATTCTATTTTCTAAACAGCTCATTGTATGGCCAGTAAAGCTACACAGCAGGCAAGTACTTTAATGAAATAGGCCTAGTTCTCTGGGGAAAAGAACCTGTGGTTCAAACGCTAACACTTTGATCACGAAAGCACTTTATTGTTGCCAATGAGCAATACCTTTTATGTGGATACTGATCAAAAATGCTCTTGGGAAGGAAAAAAAGAATAGCGGTGGGGAGGTGGGAAACAAGGAGTGTTGTGATGTAATATTTCAAAACAGATTTTCTCAGAAGGAAAAATAATGTCAGTATTCATAATGGGTATGCATTCTAACTTTCTGGAAAGTCATAGAATGATACTGTTGCAAAAGCAGCCTCACTGAAATTGAAGTAATGAAAGTAATTAATTTATTCATTCAACCAACAATTATTGAGCATACTACCTTTGTGCATGGAAGAAACATAAGAACATTCAAGAACACAATCCCATTACCAGTGCAATTCCTTTCTCTCTTCTTTTTATATAACTTACTATAACTCGATATCCAAAATGTGACTGAATGAAAATAACCTAAGGGGCAGCTTACACACTGTGGCCCGACATGTGAGATTTGGGAAACAAAAACGAATCACTGGGCACCTTCCCATGGTAACACAGTGAAGACTTTGGGGAAACATAAAGAATGAGTTTGACATCTCAGATCCTTCATTTAATGGCTGTCTGGATGAACAGAAACTTCATGGTCTCAATTTCCTTAATATAAAACAAAATGGTATAGCGGTGCGTAGTGTACCCAGTAGTTAAGAAGATGAAGTGTGATACTGGCAAGAACCTCGTATGCATGTTTTTAACAAAGTAGAATTATTGTGGCTATATTTTTAATGCTAAACCTACATAAGTTCTTAAATTGTACACATATTTTGTAGCAAGAATCCAGAAGCACCAAACTTTACTTTTCCTCTTGTGAAATTCTATTTCACAATCATAGCCTCTAAAAATATAACCTTTAGACTGTTAATGCTTCCTAAGTATCTTAACCAATAAATCCCACCTTCAAGGAGCCCTTCTGAAAAAATAAACAAGAAAATTCTTACCGAGTTTTGGCAAAGAATAGGGCACTTTAAAGTAGTCTTCATAAAATTCGATTAATCTCTTGGTTATATGGAGAGCATAGTCCCCGGACCCTCTTCTGATGGCATCGGGTCTTGCATATAATCGCACCTAAAAAAGATGCATACGCAGTACTTTAGCCTTTTGGTGCTCAAGTTTTATCTATCGTGCAACTATGAATCTACACAAGTTACTTCAAGTACTACAACAATTAAACAATATCCTTTGTTCATTATATCAAGGCACTTTGTAGCTGAAAGAATCAAACTAAAACAATTGAAGTAACCACGGTGAGCAAGTTACAATTTCCTCCTATTACAAGATGACAAAGAGAACATTTCTATACCTTGCATCAAAATAAATATTCAAAGTTATCACTTATGTGTGCCTGCTAGAGATTTGAAGGTACGGTGGATTAATATAAGGGGTCCCTAACGATGCTGAAAATAGGCAGGATACGGTGGCTCAGCAGGAGAGAAAATTCATGGTTTGTTAAAAACATAGTGTAACAAACTTTGAAAGTATTACTGAGCAGAGCAGAAATATAATTTATGCTCCCTTCTTTTCTTTGGAAAAAAACTGTCGTATTCCCAATCTGCAAACCAGGGATAGAAAATTATTTGCTGGACATCAACAGTCCTCATTCTGGAGGCCGTCTGCCACTGTTCCTGCCTCAAACCCAGCTGAACATCATTCATATTCCAGCACAATCTGGACCCGTAATATTGATTTTAAATCAAGCATTGTATATTATCTAGTCCTTAGCCAAGAAAGATCCTTCGGCAAGTAACATAAAACTGAACAAAACTAACAATTGTACAGAAAAGGTTAAAATGAGATTAGTTTTCATAAAGCTTTCATAAAGCTATCCAGCATCTTTCTTTCCAAAGGCTAAATCTATTTTTCACAGACGTGGTCCCTAATCCTCATATCAATTGTGCGAATAAGAAATAGGTATTCTGTGGAGTAGTGGAGAGCAGAGTGCCCTAGGAGTTGGATTTTAGTCCAACTCTGCCACTAAAAAAGCTGGATACTAGTGAGCAAATTACTTAACCTGCTTGAGTCTCAAATGTTCTCATTTATAAAATAAAGGTGTTTGCCGCCAGATAGTTTCTAAAGTGTTTTTCAATTCTGAAACACACTATTCCCAATCCCATTTTACAGATAAAAGAATTTATTGTCTTACTGGGTTTTTTCCCAAATCACTATAAAATAAATATTTTATTAGTATATGGAAATGGATATTTCTGTTCATAGACAACAAAGGACAACGGTAGTCCATGTGTAATGGTAACTTGATGGTACTTTTGTGGAGGCCGGGGTGGAGTCCAACCTGTCAAGCAGGCAGTAGCCTAGTGGCGCCTCCTTGGGGGCCTGGCCTTTTTATAAGAGAACAGTCAGACCTTCTCGCTCAGGCCTGTGGCCTTCCCTGCTTGCCAGGATTGTGTCTGCCTCTAGTGTAAGCCCCATGTGGGCTGCAGACCCCGCAAGTGTCAACACCCTGCCATTTTCCCACCAACCTCGGATCCACAGGACTCTGCGCCCGCTTGCCTGTGACAACCCTGTGTCCCGCTTAGGGTGCTTGTTCTGTTTCATCAGCATGCAGCTACTTGAGTCTGAAGAGGTCTCTACCCAACAGTCAGCCCACGGAATCGAGTTGGCCTGAGCTGGGATGCATTCTTCATGTGAAATTGTTTCTTGATATAAAGGTTGTTTTCTGATTTCAAGTCCATAAACCACCTGTCATTGGTTTTGTTTCTCTAGACACCCTAGCCTACCCCATCGCAATATAACATATGATTGTACAGGTAGCTCTTTACCATCTCTATTAAAAGCAGAGAGAATAGCAAACCAAAGCAGTAGCTATTAAGTCAATTCTGAAGCAGTGGCTCAATATGTCCCAGAGCAGACCCGCTCCATAGAAGTGTGTCACTGTAATTTTTATGGAAGTCGTTCCTCAGGACTTCCTTCAACAGAATTTCTGGGTAGGTGTGAGCCACCAGCCTTACACTAACAGCCAATCGCAAACTATCTGTACAGCCCAGAGAAGAGTAGAAATCTAAAACCCTAGAAAATCAAGGAAAACACATTTTGACTTTAGCTTGAAAGACCTATAATTCAATGCCATATTTACTGAATAACACATTTCCAACAAAAATGGCTGACAGAAATATAACCCGTTCCATCCATCAATTCCACAAGTCAGTCAAGAAATCTGCAATGAATTCAATAACAATTAATGACTAAAATTAAGAAGCTACTTCTCATGCAGCAACTAAATTAAATATAAAATTGGGTCCAGTCACCAGACTTAGTTGGCAGCAGTATTAACCGACACTCTCGGGAACGCCCGTCTCAAAGAGCAGCACACGACACTGTTGACACTCGGAGAAATACAGTCACCATGAGTCCCTGGTGTGCCTGGTATCAACTGTTCTATAAACATTCAATATCTTAATGGAATTCCCAAGAGCTAGGCTACAAGACAAGTAGTGTGTGTGGATGATTAGGAAAGAGGCCTTCCCAGGAAATACCTACGAAGGAATAGGCAAAGCAGCATCCGGAAAGGTAAGAATCCAATGGAGACTGCAGTTTCAGATGACATCTGGAGCGCACACTGATCCACAAGGGCCTGAATTATCTGGAAAGTGTGCCCTGCGTGATTGGCTGGCTCCCATAATCCGGTACTAGTCAGTCATTGGCTGCTCACTGCCAAGGGAGGGCATAAAACCTCAGGCACTTCCTGTTCTTGAGAGAGCTGGGCAAGGAGCACCAGTACTCAATTGCTTGTGCTTTGGAGATCTCAGGTGTGAGCAGTCAGGAGAAAAATCGCTAGAGCTGAGCAATGGGTACATTAAATAGGAAAGGAGACCTAGCCTACACAACAGCAGCCACCACAGAAAACAAGTCACTCAGGCAACAGGTATTTATTTAGCACTTGCTTGGTGCCATAATAATGCGTTACATGATGGGCTGCTAACAGAAAGGTCAGTGGTTCAAACTCACCAGCTAACTGAAAGGTCACCACTTCAAACTCACACTCCGGGGAAGCATGAGGCCGTCTGCTTCCACAAAGATTTACAGCATCAGAAATTCTAAGGGACACTGCCTGCCTCTCAGTCCTGTAGGGTCACTATGAATCAGAATTACTCGATGGCAGTTGGTTTAGTTTTATGATTTTTTAATAGGGATGAAAAGACTACAGGAGCAAGGGTGGTGTGGTGTGTGTGTGTGTGTGTGTGTGTGTGTAATGACTCAATGGCAGTGGGTTGTTTGTTCTTTTGTGGGAATGTTGTACCATGGGCCAGGCTAAGTATTTTTTATTTAATGATGAAGAAAACATGATCTCTACTTAAATGAGGTACAAAGCATTAAGGTACAGAGATCAGAGACAATATAATCATCATTATTAAAATGCTTAACATATATTCAGTAATTTAATATTTGTATTTAGTAGTTACATTATTTTCATATCAACTTGAAGATATGAAAGTGTAGGGGTGGAGTCTAACCTGTCAATCAGGTCACGGCCTGATGATACCTCCTGGTGGGCATGGTCTTCTCATAAGAAAGATCCTGGGAATTCTCTCTCTCTCTCTCTCTCTCCCTCTCTCCTCTCTGCCTTCACCCTCCTGCTGGCAAGCCACTCACAGACCTTCCAGAGCCCTGTGATGCTTCTACCACCATTTGATCCACAAGAATTTTCACCCAGCAGGCTGTGACCTTCCTACATTTTGCATCATTGCTTGCAGCTGTGTGAGTCTGAGGAATTTATGGACTAGTATTGGACATAAGGACTAGATCAGGACTATACTGGGATATTCCATTGATGCATAATTACTTCTTGATACTAAGCTCTCTCTAACACATATATGAGTGTCCTTGGAATCCACTCTAGCTGGCTAACACATTGTACAAGTAACATTTTCCTGTGATATAAATGGCAAATGTATAATGAGAAAAATATATAGTTTTCAGAAGGTTTAAAATAAAGTAACTAATAAATTCATGTTAAAACTATAACTAGGACCACTACAAAATGATAGAGCAATGGTCACTGATTTTACTCTTAGGCACCATCACTGATTTTGGTTAAAATGCAGCTTTTTCTATCAATCAGTTCTATCAGTCTGTCAAGCTATCTGCAGGACCAGACAAGAGAAGCATATCAATCTGGTTGTCAAGATTTGATGGAAATGATCCAATCCCGAGTGAGGAGATAAGACATACAAGCAGTGTCTTCATTTATTCATTCCAACATGTATTGTATGCCTGCTGTGTACCAGGCGCTGTACAGGACCCTACAGATAAAACAAGACCACAGAACGCGCAGCCCTCGAGGTCTCAAGTTTGAAGTCACCAGCCGCTCCAATGGAAAAAGATGAGTTTTGGGTTACTGTAAAGATTTACAGCCTTGGAAACCAAAAGGGGCATTTCTATTCTGTCCTATAAAGTCCCTGTGAGTCAGAATTAACTAGATGGCAGTGCATACCATGAAGTTGAAAAGATGTTGATAAGTAATGTCATGGATTAAATTGCACTCCCTCAAAAGATGTGTGAACTTGGCTGGGCCATGCTTTCCTGTATTGTGACCTCATTATTCCCCCACTTTGTGATCTTCTATGCTTTGCTGAAGCTGGAATAGGTCATGGTTTATGTTATGGATTATGTTATGTTTGTTATGTTAACGAGGCAGGATTCAGTGGGATGCAGCAGCCCTAGTCAAGGGAAGGCCCTCATCCAGTATCTGGAAAGTTCCCCTGGGAGGTGGCCTGCATCACCTCTTATCTTAGGAGCGAGAAAGAGAGATGACCCTCACCACCAGAGGGAAAGAGCCAGAAGCAGAGAGTGTCTTTTTCACCGGGGATCCCTGCCCGCAGAGCCGAGATTCCGGGAAAGAGGGGGGTCAATACAGATGGAAGTCTCCAAGGAATACCAAGCCCACAGATGCTGGGGGCAGACAAGGACTTTGTCTTAGAGCCAACAGAGAAAGAAAGCTGTCCCCTAGATCTGGCATTTTGAGTTCTGACTTCTGGCCCCTGAAACCGTGAGAAAATAAACGTTCTTGTTAAAGCCATCCATTTGGTTAATCTGTGTTGTAGCAACACTAGATAACTAAAATGCTCTTCACGGTGCCTTAAAAGACACACAAATTAACAGCAAGACAATATGAACATTAAAAGGGCATCTTAAGCTTTTCCTCTCATTCCAACAGATCAACTGATTCATCTCTTTTCCAAGGCCAAGTCCTTCTTACTCCATCCCCTTTTACTTAAACATAGACATCACTGCCAAATGCCTCCCCCTTTCCTGCCTCACCAACTGATGCCTGCCTCCTGGATCATTCTCATCAGTAGGCACATACTGTTTTGTCTCCTATGTTAAAATTAAAAACTGAAAAACCCTTAACCTCCACTTATTGTCACTTATTTCCATTTCCTTTTATATCAATGATGCTCAAAAGAGTTTCCTATATTATAATAAACAACATAAAATTTAACATCCGAACCAGAATGAAAGTGGGTATATAACACAGAAACAAGTATAAATTGAGTGTTTTGAAAATGTATACCCCCAAAAAAATAAAAAGAAAAGAAAATGTATACCCCCTGTTTTAGTATCTCATGAACTAAAACCAGGCTTACACACCCAGAAAACTAACACTAAATCCAATGTCACTGAGTTGATTCCAACTCCATGTTGGGTTTCTAAGGCTGTAAATCTTCAAGGGTGCAGACGGCCTCAACTTTCTTCCATGGAAAAGTTGATGTGTTTGAAGCCCTGACACTGTAGTTAGTAGTCAGCCCAAAGCACCACCAGGGCCCCCAGTAGTCTACCAGAACCACACGCATCAAAAGTACCTTACTAATGACTTCACAATTTAGGCTTGCCCTATTAGCAGTACTGGGGACAGCTGATTATGTTTTCTCTTGGAAACATTTTTGTTACTTGACTTCTATCTCTCCTTAAGCACTCCTTCTAAGTTTCTGGCTGGATCCTCCTCTTTCTTCTCTCAATGGTAGGGAGATCCAGATTGCAAGCCATAGGCTGCTGCCACAGACTGCCTACACTAAAGACCTGCTGATCATATCTAGTTTTCAGATATTAAAACTGAAGGCTTTCCCTACAATTTCTGATTTTTCAATGCAGCTGCCAACTGATACCTCCACCCAAACATTTCAGTCATGTGAAAACCAAACCTTGGTCTCTCTCTCTCTCTCTCTCTCACACACACACACACACACACACACACACAACCTGATTCTCCTATAGTCTTTTTCATCCCATTTAAAACCAATCCAAAAAACAAACCAGCCACCACTGAACCAATTCTGACTCATCGTGAGTATGTAGGGCAGAGAAGAGCTACTCCCAGGGTCTCCACGACTGTGAACTGTAAATGCTGACATCTCCTTTCTCCCGGGGTCAGCTCCCACCGCGGGCCTCTTGGTTTGCAGCCTGCTGTGTCAGCCACTCCGCCAGCCGGGCTCCCTTACAGGGATTACCTTCCCTCCACTAATGGAGGCTATGACGCCACAAAGTGATAACATTAGTTTGCATTTCAGAAATATCATGTTAGGGGCCTAAACCTTAGTGAACTGAAGTACAGCGGATGGCTTAAGACTGCAGACAGAGAAAATGAGAAAACTTACAAAAATGAAGAGATAAATACTGAAAGGGGAGGCTAGGGGAGTATGGAAAACCTACTCATGCATGTTACAGAATGGACTGTAAACTGAAATATAGAGTAGGAATTTAAGGCACAGAATATCAGTTAAAGATTTTAAGCAACAGGTGGCAGGACTAGAATTATATTAAGAGATTATATGAACTACATTATATAAAACTCAAAACTCACTGCTGTGGAGTGAATGCTGATTCAAAGCAAACCATGGTGGATTTCTGGGACAATGACTGTTTCAGGGAGTAGAAAACCCAGTCTTTCTCCCCTAGAGCTACTGGGGATTCTCAGGCCAATATGTAACCACTACACCACAAGGGTTCCATAACTAAAGGTATATATCTTAAAAGGGCTGGAAATAAATGAAAGAAAAATAAACTGTGACTATTACAGCAAGACAGATGAAAGATAACGGTGGTTTGATCTAGAGAGAGTGCAACTGAGAGGTAGAGAAAAGATGGACCTATTCAACTGGTCTAACTCTCTTTTAAACAAGTCATTGAGATAGCATGTGTGGCAAACTTTAGGCCCGTTTGCATTGAAAACTAGCCTTTCATCCATGTACATACCTTACTCTGTTGTATTAAGTGGGCCTGAAATGAATTGTGGAGGGAAGAGTTTAAAATATTGCATAACCTTGTGGTTAATCAATAACATTTTGTATAATTATTTACTTGCCAGTACATAGACATTTTTATTTGCTTTCTTCTTTTAGAGTAATTAGATTCTACCTCATCATTACAAACAAACTAAATCTTCATAAACCCGGTTATCACTCAAAAGCATTGAAATATAATTTTATTACACCTGCCCATTTGCATTTTCTGACATGCCCTGATAAGCGCTAAGTGCTAAAGAGGCAAATTGCTTACTTTTCCCGGAGAGGCTCTATCTCTCCTTCTACAAAGCTTTCCCAACCCCCAATGGGAGCCAGGCTGCCATTGAGTCCAATGTGGAGGGCAATACACTAGGAATTTGCACACCGAGATTGAGGGATGGCTTTCTCACTAACAGCTTGTGTCAGCTTAAGAGAGTCAGCAAACTTCTCTGAAGCTCAGCTCAGTTTCTTCCCAGGGTAACAATCTAGAATTGCCTTAGGCCTAGGAGAATGATCAGTGATATAAACCTATTTTCTTCCCCTGTGTAGTCCCCATTTACATGCAGAATAAAAGAAAAAGTTTTATTTCCTCAATATAGTTTGGCTACTTTATATTTTTCACTTCTCTTGAAAATATACTATTTTGTTATCATTCTCTCTTTTTATCTTGAGTATTCCTCTTTCATTTCCTGCACTATCCATGAACTTGAGACAGGTAAGACAGAAATAGCTGCAGGAACCAATACAAAATGGAAGAGGCATGTTCTTATGGCTCCAATCCTGTGGTAATACATCAAAACAAGAGCTAAAGTTTAAGAACTACAGATTTTTTGATCCCTCAAAAAAAAAAGCCCTCGCTCACTGCCACTAAGTTGCTGCTGACTCATAGAGACCCTATAGGACAGGGTAGAACTTCCCCTGTGAGTTCCTGAGACTATAACTCTTTATAGGATGAGATAGCCCCATCTTTCTTCCAAGGAGTAGATAGTGTTTTTGAACTGCTGACCTTGCAGTTAGCAGCCCATAGTGTACCATCAGGGATGTTCCTGATCCCTTAAAGCACTTCAATGCCCCAAATCAGTGTTCTTTCGGTAGCGTCTCTCTTCAGACCCAGTGGGAATTACTGTGTAGTTTCCTGGACTCTCTATATTTAATGAAAGTTTGTTTCATTTGTCTGTAGTATTCTCATCTTTTTCTATTCCTGAAAAGGGGGAGGGATGCTAAAGGCATCTTTCAAACCTTTCTCTAAAAAAACCCCCCACAAATAGATACATTTCAGTTATCCTGATGACTGAGAGTGACTGCCTAGAGGATATGTGGGGAGGAATCCTCAAACCACATCTGGACACATCAGGAGAATCTGTGAAATTCCTGCTGTGCACTTACAGATAACAGCCGTAGTTCTGGTGCGGGACGTGTGCACCATCAGGACAGACTGACCTTTGAGGGAGATGTAACAGAAGGCAACTCTGCATAGACTTGAATTGATCTGGGCTTTGATGGTTGTGCAATTTAGAGTAAGGACAGCAAACGCTGTTTAAGAACTTCATCCTTTATTTATCTGTTTATTAATTAATAGTTAATGAGGGTCTATTAACAAATGGCCAGGCTGCTATTCATGTGCTGAGTGTCCACAGATAAGCAAGAGAGCCATGTCTGATTTTTGCAGGAGGTCCCAGTCTAGAGGGAACACAAAACTACAAGAACTTATATTGAGAATCAGAAAGTGAACCTCATTTACAGAGTCTTTTCAGATCTGACTTCCCGCAGAGGTGGTGATTCAGCAAAGCAGGATAAGTGGGCCATAGGAATACAGAGAAATGCACAGTTTCAGATTCTGGGATAGAGTGCTGTACCCTTCTCTGTAGTAAAGATGTAGAAAAAGTACATGCATAATTGTAAGATAATGCAAAAAAGTTCAAGTACACACATGCAAGTGCCCAAAACATTATCATCTCAATTTAAAACACTTCATATAGTTTATCACTTATCTATATAAAATTCCCAAAAAACAGGTAAGGATTTAAGCAATTAATTCAGATTTTATAGATGAAAAAAATGGAGACAGGGTTTTTAATAGTCACAGAGCTGCCCAAAGCATTTCTACTAAATGGCTTTCATTATTTGTTGTGCTCAAAAATGAACTGTGGTATTTACTGTACAATTGTATGAAACAGTGTGTCGTTACACCATGCAACAGAGGAAAGAATAGAATTTACACCAGAAGTGCACTTGTTAAATAAAATTTTCTCTGATTTGTCATCTGTAATTTGGTATTTAAATTAAATAAACCTTCTGGCTTACTGGAGTTATTCTCTGAGAAAATTTTACACTGCAAGAATATGTTAGGAATTTTGGGAGACAGTAATTACTTCACACCTTTAAAATATCACTATAATAACAATAATAAGTTTACATTTCCTTGCTGCTCTAATGGAAAGCTTAGTCCCTTTAATAACTGCAAAACGACAATGTGCTGTCACTAAATTCTCAACCAATAAAGCTGAATTAATGCACCTACGTGAATATAATTTGATTTGGGAATTCTTCACAGAAAATACTAAAACATAACAAGGCCACGAGAAAGACACAGGTGCTTCGGGTACTAAGTACAGAGAAATAAATTGATACAAAGGGTAAAGGATATAGTAAACAAGAAGTAAAAGCCAAACATTTTATAGTTTTATGTTTATCTCGTTTTAGCTAAGTACAGAGAATTAATACACACAAAACTGACAGAAACAGGGGACCCGTGCCAAGCTCAGGAGGCAATAAACTTAAAGAGGCGCCTGGAAGATGGAGAGGCAGGGAGCCACCTGGCAGGAGCAGGCCGGGGAGCAGGTAACTGAGAAGGGCCTGGACACCCCCAGTGGAGAGACTGGGTGCACTTCCTGGAGAAGCCGAGAGCCAGTTCCAAGTCTAAAGCAGAGCAATGTGATTAAAAGCAAGAAAGAGAGGCTATATAGGCACCAGAATTTAAGATACCTTGAGAAAGGAAGGCCAGTGTATAGAAAAGCATGCTATTAAAAGTAAAATATGTATCCTATAGATTTTTTAAATTATTTTATTGGGGGCTCCTACACTTCTTATCACAATCCATACATACATCAATTGTGTAAAGCACATTTGCATATTCATTGCCCTCATCATTCTCAAAACATTTGCTCTCCACTTAAGCCCTTGGCATCAGCTCCTCATTTATCCCCCTTTCTCCCCACTGCCGCCTCCCTCATGAACCCTTGATAATTTATAAATTATTATTTTGTCATATATTATACTGTCCGACGTCTCCTTTCACCCACTTTTCTGTTGTCCGTCCCCCAGGGAGGAAGCTATGTGTAGATCCCTGTAATCGGTTCCCCCTTTCCACCCCACCCGCCCTTCACTCTCCTGGTATCATCACTCTTACCACTGGTCCTGTAGGGATCATCTGTCCTGGATTCCCTGTGTTTCCAGTTCCTATCTGTACCAGTGTCCATCCTCTGGTCTAGCTGGATTTGTAAGGTAGAATTGCGTTCATGATAGTGGCGGGGAGAACGCATTAAAGAACTAGAGGAGAGTTGTGTGTTTCATCGGTGCTATACTGCATCCTGACTGGCTCGTCTCCTCCCTCAACCTTTCTGTAAGGGGATGTGCAGTTGACTACAGATGGGCTTTGGGTCTCCACTCCGCATTCCCCTCATTCACAATGATATGATTTTTTGTTATTTGATGCCTGGTACCTAATCCTATCGACACCTCGTAGTCACACAAGCTGGTGTGCTTCTTCCATGTGGGCTTTGTTGCTTCTCAGCTAGATGGCCACTTGCTTATCTTCAAGCATTTAAGACCCCAGATGCTATATCTTTTGATGGCCAGGCACCATCTGCTTTCTTCACCACATTTGCTTATACACCTGCTTTGTCTTCAGTGATTGTGTTGGGAAGGTGAGCATCATGGAATGCCAATTTAATAGAACAAAGTGTTCTTGCATTGAGAGAGTACTTGAGTAGAGGCCCAATGTCCTTCTGCTACCGTAATAGTAAACCTATAAATATATGCCTATAGATGTATCCTATAGATTTTAAAGAGAAAACAGCCAGTAATAGGTACTATCACCTTAGTTAAAGCCTTAATTCTGAGAAGAAGGAGACTTTCAAATCAGAGGTGAGGGGGTCAGAAATAGCTCACGATTAAGAGCTGAAGCACATAGTAGGGTCAAAAACACAATGTCAAAACTAACATGATGGCAAATCACAAAGCAGAAATACATATCAAGCCTCCTCAAGCAGTCTCACTTGGAACCCAAACCACAAACCTTTCAGGTAGATAGTTTCATAAAACATACCTTAATCCTTTTAAACAATTCAAAAGATTCTTGTACTCGTTGGTACAAGTAGTTTGGGTTCAAATACTAACCAGGTTCCTGGTTTGAACCTACCTAGAGTATCAAGACATGCTTCCATAAGCATTACAAAAACTGTGAAACAGTTCTACTATGTAACATGTGGGGTCACCACGGGATCTTAAAGCCACACTTAAAGTTAAAAAATTCTGTTTTATTACTAATGCTGTTAAAAGGCAACCCAGAGTATTGGTACTGATGAAGTTGCCTGAAGTCTGGTTCTGCTTGTGCCTACTCCTTTTGCTTCACAAACTGTTGTTAGGTACCACTGTGGGCACCACCGTGATTCCACAGTTTCCATTGACTGGCTTTCCGTAAGTAGATCTGCTGGCCTTTCTTTCTAGTCCTTGTTAGTCTGGAAGCTCCACAGAAATGTATTTACCATCATATCAATATCCAAAAGCCTCCAATGTGGTCGAATGGTATGAAATGAATAGACAGGGAATCTAAACCAGGTCTCCCACATGGAATGGGAATTCTACCACTGGGCCACCATTAATAGGATAACAAAGAATTCACTAGTAAAGCACTGGCTGAAAATTATTGAGTTGCTACTTTTTATGGCGTTAATTCTGGATCTCGCAGCCTTTACTCTGCAGATTCATGCTGTTGTGTGCTGTCCTTGTTGGGGCCATTGTTGTTAGTGGCTGTTGAGTAAGTCCCTATTCATAGAAACCCTACATACAACAGAACTTAGCATTGCTGAGCCATGCACCATCCTCAAAATTGTTATATTTGAGCCCATTGTTGCAGCCACTGGATCAATGCATCTCGTCAAGAGCCTTCCTCATTTCCTCTGCCCTTTTACTTTACTAAGCATGATGTCTTCCCAAGGAACTGCTCTCTCCTGATAACATGGTTCGTAAATCCAACCAAATTCCCTGCCATCAAGTCGAAGCAGACTCATATTGACCTGATAGGAGTACCCTAGTGGGTTTCTAAGAGTATAAAGTTTTACAAGAACAGAAAGTCTCATCTTTGTCCTGTTGAATCGCTGACAGATTAGAACTAGCAACCCAATTTGTAACCTACTGTGCCACCAGAAGAGGTCCTTAACACGGTTCACAGGCTCTCTAAAGTGTGTGTCCTATATTTCTCAATAGGATTTTAAGTTCTTTAAGGAGCAAGCCCATCTTTTTTATTTCTCTTTTCACTTTCCATTGTGTCCAGTGTAATGCCTTGCACTCAACATGGACTAACAACATGTTGCTAGCTCCCATAAACCGATAATATACTTTAAAAGTCCTTGTCCACTCTAGTACTAAAATGCTGTTATCATAGATTGATTACATCTTCAAACTGCATTTTGCTTCAGGCAAGGAAATTAGCACTGTGGCAACCTGTGTAGTCTCTTCTTGCAAATTACTTCACATTTATTCCTAAGCATAGTATTTACCACTGCACTGTAGAACTCCCAAGTTTAAGTTACTTACTGGCACTTCAAGGCAAGATAGGGCTTTATTACAGTCACGCTTTCCACAGTGGATTTTTCTATGTGCATTGGGGGAGTAAAAATAGAGATGTGTCCAAATATTTATGAACAAATAGCATTATCATTGATTCCATTTTCCCTTGAGCATTTTGAAAGCTCTTATAAATGTGGTAGACTGACTGTGGCCCCCAAAGATAACTACATCCTCATCCCAGAATCTTTGACTACTCCTTATTATGGCAAAGGAGGCATTTGCAGACTTTCGAAGATGTGATTAAGGATCTTGGAACTGGGAGGTTATCCTAGCTTATCTCAGTGGACCCTAGACATAACCAAAAGCATCCTAAAGGAGTCAGGGCTTTGGGCAATAGAAGAAGAGAAGGTGGTATGGTGATGGTTAAGAGAGTTATAGATGCTACCAAGCTGACTCTGAAGATGGAGGAAGGTGCCATGAGTCAAGGGATGCAGAAGTAGAAATGGGAAAAACCTGGAAGTAAGGCCCGGAGACACTCGTTTCCGCTCTGTGAGACTCATGTAGACCTCTGATCTCCGGAACTGTTAAAATGATAATCTGTGTTGTTTAAAGGCATGGATTTGTGATAATTTGTACAGCAGCAATAGGAAAGATTGCAGTATATTTTTTATTTCCATGTCACAAATACAGCATTTTTTCTTTTCAGCTTTTGAAAGTGGGGGCACATTTTATGCTTCTTCCTCTGCCTTATAGCTCTCAAGGTGATTGGGCACCTCCACATCATTTCACATGATCACCAGTCATAAGACATACCAATGTGCATAGGCACATACGAAAAAGAGAACGTGCACTGGTTGAAGGAAAGTAAGAATGATCTGTAGTCATGTTTCTCCAAGTGTGGTCTCAGAATGGTTTGCATCAGAATTCCCTGGAATCATTGTTTAAAATTGAGATTCCTAGGCTTCACCACCACAAGTTTTGAGTCATCTCTTTCAGGCAAGGCCCTAAAATCTGCATTTTAGCAAATTCCACAGCAGAAATCAAGTCAATGCCGACTCCTCGTGACCCTATAGGATGGAATAGAACTGTCCCTGTGAGTTTCTGAGACTGTAACTCTTTAAAAGTACTGAAACCCTGGTCTTTCTCCCGAGTAGCAGCAGTGGTTTCGAACTGCTGACCTTGCAGGGATTACAACCCACAACACAACCATTCTTTTGTTCATTTAGCACTACAGCAAGCAAACCTCAATTAATCCTTAAAGGAAATATGTATCAGAAGCCTAACATAAAAGAAAATGTGTATCTACAGATACATCTTTATTCCTTAAATCCCTTGCAACTTCTGTGTCCTCAAAGAAGATATATTCAACATCTCTGCTATTATTTTTTACAATGACTGCTTTTCCCGCTGCACGGTAAACAATGAAGAACGGCTGAATCAGACCCAATGGTTGGAAAGAAGTAAAAGTTGTTTAGAACTGTCACCGCCCGTAGACATGACAGCAGCAGCATCTAACATCCTCTGCTGGCTAGGGTCAGAATCAACTCCATGGCACGGGGTTAAGGAGATAAGTGTCTCTTTGGAATCACAAGGGTTTTTGTTTTGTTTTTTAAATCAAGATAGAATGAATTTATAAAGTGTCTTTATTAAGATATCTATTTTATGCTTAGTCAAATATCTCCAGCACGAGTGGCTGTTACGTGCATATTTTTGTAAATCCAGGGGCTCGGTGCACGGTTGGATTGTTTCGATTCAGTTTGTCCCATCTGTCTTTTCGTTCCCTGATTCCCAACCGCCTGCTGGCCTCACTTTTATGTGCACCATTTTTCCCATTGGGTTTGGCTGGCTTCTGGAGAGAAGCAGAACCAGAGATGCTTGTGTGAATATGTTTGTAGCACAAGATTCACGTTGAGCTATTGCTCACACCATTGTAGGAGTGAGAAGTCCAGCCTGATTCAGGCCTGTGTCTCCGATGCACACTAGGGGCTGCTCCTGACTCCAGCACCTGCATAGACCGACAAACAGGAAAAATGAAGACCACAAGCTGGGGGATGCCAAACGGAATGAATCTAAATTTGGTCACAGGAATCCAAGGTCCCCAGGCGACTGATGGCTTCTGGGATCAGCAGGTGATATAACAGGAGGTTGATGACTCAGAAGCAGAATCCAGACCCAGCAGAAGTGAACTAGCTTACACATCGTGTCAATCTGTCTGAAAAGTGGGCCATGCTCCAGTGAAACCTCCCTCAATTGTACCAAGGCTGTGGCCAGATTAAGGAAGCCAAACACAGACCCTGGGCTGGCAAGCTGCGGCTCTCCAGCCAAAAGCACCTCTTTCGATACATATGTGTGCCTCTGGAGTAAAAATTAAAATTTCTGTAGGCTATTATTCAGATAATGGTGGTTTCACTGGTTTGCAGCCATAGACTATGGCTTTCAAACAATTTCTACATAGTTGTGAGGGACAAGATTGGCTCTTCCATCTCAAAAGTTTGCCAACACCTGCTTTTCCAAAAGAACCCTTTACTTCCAAAAATAGGTTGGCTGCTTCACAGAGCCCGTCATGGCGTGGACCATATGTCCGATCAGATCATGAGAGAATTCTGACCCACCCAAGTTGACCTGACCACCTATCACACCAGCTCAATCCTCTCTCTTCTATTGTTTTCAATGATGCAGGCATCCTTTAGCAAGTAAGTGCTGTTCTTGCTGCTACTGGGTGTTAAGGAGTTAATTCAGACTCAGAATGACCCCTGTGATAGAGTAGAACAGCTTCAAAGGGCTTTCTTGGCTCTAATTTGTCTATAAGGAGTTCTGATATGGACGACTTAGAGTCAGTCGTTCAAGCCAAGAACCTTTCAGTTAGGAACCATTTGCTTGACAGTTGCATCACCAGGACTCCTTAATTATGGGTGAAAATACCAGAACTGGTATTTTTAATTCCTTCATTTAACAAATATTTGGGAGCCTGTTTTGAGTCAGTCACTCTTCCAGGCACTGAGGATACAGCGAACCGAGTGAAGGTAACTCATGGAGAGTGACTATTCTTGTAGAAAAGACAAAAAGGAACAAAGATGAAATGTACAATGTTAAATGGCATTAATTGTGTGGTGAAGTGAAATTTCTTAATGTGGCGCTGCAGGGGCAGTGAATTATTTAATGTGATTGTCTAGCCAAAGTCTCTAACTCTCACCAGACAACTTCAGCTGCATAGATCAGGAAAGACAGTGAGGGAAGATAACTGATAGGATTTTCCTGTGAGTAATTACTAACAAAATTCCCTGGAGTGCCTCCTGCTATGTATAAAAGGTTTCCTCTGAGCCGCAGCAGGAGGGATTTCATTATTAGCAAGAGCCAGGAGTAGAACGTATCCTCAAAAGCCAAGATCCCTGTACAGTGAACCTCCTAGACCCAGAAGACAGTTATCACATTGGAGGGGTGGTAACAGAACCAGGGACCAGAGTAATTGACTTCCCACCCCACAGAGCAATGAAATTGAGTGCCTTGGTGCAGGAGGCTGGCTTGTGGAGTCTGGCGCTTAGTTGGGGAGGTTGGACTTGCTGACCCACAGGAGGGAGCTCAGTGCCTTCAGGGTGATGTTTACTAGAGTGGGGTACCTCTGGACACATCTCAGGGAGCTGGATTTGTTGATTTATGGAGCTTGAGCTGAATGCCATTGGGTTGAGGCCTACAGGGGAGTGGTATACCCTTTTGGCATTTAGTAGTAGACCCAAAAGCACTTTGTAACATGTCCTGATAATCAATTTAACCGTATGCATTTCTCACTTGCATTACAACTTGTTAACTTTCTTAACAAACCATTTAATCATGAGTTTTATCTGAGTCCTGTGTAGCCATACTCACTGCCATCGAGTCAACGCCAACTCATTGTAACCTTGTAGGGCAAGGTAAAACTTTCCCCACAAAGTGACTCAGTGTCAATCCTTATGATTACGAGCCCAATGCATAACCGCGACACCACTGGGGTCCCTCACGAGGTACAGTGCAGAACACTCAGACATCACAGATCTTTGATCCATGATCTCTTTGTAATGTGTAGTAAATTCTAGCCTTTAATCTCACTTCAGAAGAAGTTCTTGATCATGCTAATAGATAAGATTAAGACGGGATGTATTTTGAGTCCCCACCTTACTTAAAAAAAAAAAAAAACTAACTGCCATAGAGGCAGTGCCAACTCATAATGACCCTATAGGACATTGTAAACTGCTCCACTGAGTTTCTGAGACTGTTAATAGGAGTAGAAATTCCCATCTTTTTCCTGAGGAGAGGTTGGTGGTTTCAAACTGCTGACATGGGGGTTGTGGCTCAAAGCATAAACACTACAAACCAGGGCTCCTAACCACACCTTACTAGAAGGTGTGAATCAAGCCACCACTCTGTTTCCTTGTGGGTATGGTATGCTGAAAGGCAAAACAGACACCTCGATCAAAGCCATTCTTCTGTATAAAAGAGAGCCACCTCAGAAGTAAAGACAGAGAACACCAGGGTCATCAAAGAAGAACAAGGAAGAGGCCAGAAAACCATGAATCCAAGAGGCTGAGGAGCAGACAGAAACTTGGCTAGTGGGTGAGGAGAGGTGCCGTTATGGTACAAAGACTGTATCCTTAATGTTTTAGGATCCTAACATTTGGTATCCTGTTAACTCCCTGTGATGGTTAGATTTTATGCCAACTTGTACCTGTGTGAAGGCAGGGGTGGAGTCCAATGTTATCAATCAGGTCACAATCTGATGACACCTCCTTAAGGGTATGGTCTTGAAGAGACATAGGAGAAATTTTCTCTCTTGTCCCTCTCCTTCCTGCTTGACTGGGTCCTGTGTCTCACGCCTGGGACTGGGGAGGTGCTGGGAGCTGTCAGTGCCCCACCATGCACCGGTCAGCCTTGGACCCATGAGACTAACTCTGCACTCCCGGCCTGTGATCGCTCGGCTTCTTGCTTGTTTCATCAGCTGGTTGCTGCTTGCTTCTGGAGGACCTCGCATTTGCATCTGACCTAAGAACTTGAGTTGAGCTGAGCTCGGCCACTTCCTTGACATAAATTTATTTCTTAATATAAAGTTCTTTCATATGTATATGTATACACACACACATACATATATATGGTTTTGTCACTCTAGAAAACCTAGCCTAACACAATTCCCTGATAAAGCCCACTCATCATGAGTATTGTCTGAGAGTTCTGGGTGGTATTGTAATGAATTATTGAACCCAGAAGGAAAGGAGTGTGCTGTGGGAGGG
>NW_022103898.1:59575900-59586413 GCF_000313985.2 Echinops telfairi
ATCAGTGTGATGACCGGAATTACAATGCCTGAGAGTGCTGTTGGAACCATTGGAGTGGTGTCTGCAGAAAGCAGGCTAACCTTTCTTCCAAACTAGCACAACTCAGCATCAAGCCTGCTGATCCGTGACTACGCAGGCACGGACGAGTGTCTCATGGCGGTTCTCTTCCAGACTCGGCGGGCCTGGGCAAGCTGGCCAGGACTGAGCGCAGAACGTGTGCCATGCTCAAAGAAGAATGCTGTTTCTGGGTAAATCAGAGAAGACCACATTCAAGAACATGCTTGCTAATTCCTGAGTTGGCCATGGTAGCTGCAGACCCTCTTGCACAAGGATGGAACTACTGATCAAATGTCTGGCCATGGGGCTCTGGGTGACAACCTTTTGTGGACCTCTTGGCCTCTACTATTCTCCTACTTCTTTTTGGACCTTTTATCTTTAATGCCCTTGTTTGTTCTGTCTCTCCAGGCTGGAAACTGTGAGGCTAAGATAATCCTGGAGCCCAGCCTGTGGCTCAACCACCGAGATCAGACTACTACCAGGTTCCACGCAGATGCTGCCCCTCAAACCCTTGCCCAAATAAGGGATAGACGTAGTGGCAACCGAATCAGCTCGGCTCTACATCTGTGTTCAGCATGAAGTAGCTCAATATGGCTGACCTTCACCTCTCAACTGCTGTGGTAACTACATAATTTCCCGTCAACGTGAAGATAGATAAACGTGTAGGCTGGAGTTTAGTTTGTCAGTGAGGTCACAGCCTGATGGTGACTCCTTGTGTCATGGCATTCTCATACTGAGGGTCCTGGAAACCTCTCCTTCTCTCTCTGCCTTCACCCTTCCTGCTGACCCGATGGCTGCCAGAGCCACGGTCAGTGGATTCACACGACTTGGCACCCACCGGCCCGTGATCTTCCTGCAGTCTGCATCCCTGCATGTGGCTGCATGAGCTAAAGAAGGACTCTGGACTCTAGTTTAAGATTTATGCGCGAGAGTTGGACTGGGCTGGGATGTTTGCTTGGTATAAAGCTCTTTCTTACACATACGAGTGTCACAGGATTGATTTCTTTAGTCAACCTGGCCTAACAAAACTCCCCAAAGAATTTGCATGGTATCACTTGAGGATGAGGATGTTAGCTGGAAAGAGGCTGGCAAAGGGAGCAGAGGCAATGATGGCAGGCACATGGCAGGTATCGAAACACAACGGAGAGCTAGAGACGTGTTTCCTCACTGGCCTCAACAGCACAAAGGAAAGAGAAGGTCAAATAAAATGCATGTTTGGAAAAGACAGACTAGTCACACTACCCCCACAGTGACTGCGTAAGCACTTGGGTTGTGAGCGCAGAGAAGAGGCCAGCATGAAGTCCAGGTGTGGGGTGCTGGGGTGCACATGCCTAGAAAGAGGAGGTACACTACAGAAGACCAGTCGATAGCAGAAGATCTATCCGAAACCAGTCGACGGTGGGAGGTCCACCATAAGCAAACCGTAAGGTTCAGCTCCACATCTTGCCAGGCCATTTAACCTAAGGGCCCTTCGGATTTCCTTTTCAATGTATCCCCTTCAATAAACTCACTCTTTGTGTCAAAGCCTTTTCTCTGGTTCTGTTCTGGATTTTCTCTCTTGCCTAAAATCTTTCTTGCGAGTGAGACAAGAACCTAGTCTGAGAAGGCTGGAGACACTGAGACCTTCTCAGTAACACAAACATCAAAGACATGTTTAGATATGTAAGCATGTAGGAAGCTGGTAGCATTACCCTCATCATGCTGATATTTTTCCAACATTTTTTTATATAAGCATTAAGTATGTAAAAGATTACACCTTCCCATAAGGCAGCATGCATGTCCTGTCCATCATTTTTCCTCCCTCCACATCTACCATTAACTGTAGACAAGATAACGGTTTCTATATTCAACATCAGAGTTTTCTATACTCAGAGTTTCTGTATTCCTTTGTGCAGTATATTTTCAATTAATGTAATATTTCTCCTCCAGTTTTACTCTATATTCTCAAGGTCTTTTCAAAAACAAATGAGAGCCCCTGCTTCCCCACATCTTCATTAAATGTTCTATTTTGATTTTTTTGTTGTTGTTAATCAATGCGCATAAAAGTGTCCTAAAGCTAATTGTAATTTCTGTCCTCCTGGTAATAAGGTGACCATCGGTTCAAACGTTTCTAGGCTATTCTAGTTTTTTCTTTGCAGACTGCTCTGTTCCTTTGCTTATTCTTCCATCCTATCATTGATCAATTTCTCATGATTTGGAGTAGTTCTTTGTATATTCTGAAGAATAATCATTTGCCAATATATGATTTGCAAAAGCCCTGTCCCAGACTGAGCTAGCCTTGGACATTATGTTGCAGATGATCAAACAGGTTTTTATCCCTTTATTTTAAACTTTGAATGTACTCAAAGATCAAAAGGTCCCTTTAGGGTTTGTGCTTTCTGGGTGTTTTTAAAGAAAAATGCTCTTTATTTCACTGTTCGCAAAGCCAAAAGAAAACGTCTCTCATATTTTCTTCTGAAAGTTTAAACTTTCACTTTTCAAAGTCAGGGGTTTAATCCATATGGGATATATTTCTGTGAGTTGGAAAGTAAAGATCCCATTTTATTCTCCTTAATGTGTATAGTCGTTGTCTTAGTACTATTTATTGAGAAGTCTGACCTTGCCCATTAATTTTAATGTTCTTTTCTCATGACCATGTTCCCATATATAATAGGATCATATTATTTTTCTTTGTTAAGTATGGCCATCAGCAAGTCAATAAAACATTCTTTATCACCAAAAGTAAGTAATGTAACATAAAGATTAGTGGGAGCAATGTGCTATTCTTATTTTTTATTATTTTTATAATCCAGAAACTGATTGTTGATTCCAATTCATGCTAACCAGGTGTGTATGAGTAGGATTTTCAATGGCTAATTTTCTGAGGAAATAGATCAATAGACTTTTCTTCTGACCTTTTGCATCATCCAGAATTCCTGGCTGTTCTTGTTACTGTTAAGTGCGACTCACAGTAATATTATGTGCAACAGAAGGAAACAGTGCCCAGACGTGTACTTCCTTACGATTGTTGACACGCCATTGCAGCCACGAGAGCAGTCCATCTTCTTAAGTCTCTTCCTCTTTGTCGCTGACCCTCTACATTATCAAGTATGGCGTCCTTTTCCAGACAAGTGGCCCTTCTGGCCCCTTTGATAAGAAGTAGTGCTGTCCAAAGGACTGTAAATCATTTAATCCAAAATCGAATGAGGGATTAATATCTGAGCCTAAATTCAGAAGGCTATGGATGACAATGGGAGCCAAAGATTCATTTGTGGGAACTTCATAGGTCTGTGGTGAACTCCCTCTATCCACAATTGAGGGATGAGAGGGAAGTGGCTGTTAAATGGAGTGCATGGGAAAGATGAGTATAGAAAGATCAAAGGCATAAATCTGATTGGAACACTTAAAACTTTGTCAGTTGATCTCCCCTCTGATGCATGCTGGATCTGATCTGGTTTTCAACAATTTCTGTACTTTTGTTTTGTTTTTGTTTGTTCATATTAGGGTATATCTCAGAGGTGTTATGTCACTGGAGGTTACTCTAATAAAGTTTTGTTATATGATTTTCTGTGTTTTGGTATATGAGACCCAGGTTTGATGAATCTATGAGGACAGCAAGTAGATTAAGAGTTTCAGGGGGTGGAAGGTAAAAGGGAGATGATTTTAAAGAGTCCAGGGAGAAAAGAATGTTTGGAAACGGACTTTGGTAGCCATCATACACTTCTGCTTGATGTGACTGAACTATGGAATATGATACACCTATTAACTCTTAATTAAGAAAACAAAGAAGTGGTGCTGTTGGGTACGTGGTGGACTGCTACCTGCTAGGTAAGCAGTTCAGACCCAAAATCAACTCTGTAGAAGAAAGATGAGCCTATCTATTGCCATAAAGGTCTACAGCTCCTGAAACCCTATAGATAGGGCCGTCATGGGTTGGAATTGACTTGAAAGCTGTGGGTTGGGGTTGGGTAGGTCCCTCATGATAACAAGTTCAAACTACATGACTCTAAGGGAGAATGGAAGTGCCACCCTCACTTCTGAGGAACAGTCAGGCAGATTTGTTTGTTCTTCTGGTAGAAAGAACCAAAAAATTGGTATGTCCAATTTTCTTCACCAACACCTTACTTCAAAGGCAGAGATTCTTCTGCTGCCTTCATGAAGCGTCTTCTTCCATGAATTTAAAATGAATTAAAATATCCTGGCTTAACTCAGGCACACATTAGTCCTCACAGTGATGTCTTTGATTTTTAATACTTCAAAGCAGTCATTTGCACCAGATTGGTCCAATGCAGTAAACCATTTGATCTATTGGCTGCTGTTTCCATGGCAACTGATTATTGATCTCAATAAAGTGAAAGACTTAACAACTTCAAGCTTCTGTCCATTTTTCACAATGTTCTTACCACGTTTCTGTCCGTTTGCCATATTGTGGTGGCTTGCATGCTGTTGCAATGCTGAATGCTCACCTGTATATTACATAAAAGCAGGATTAACCACGGTGAGCAGGTTTCAGCTGAACTTCAAGACCAAGAGCAAATTATAAAGAAAATATGGGCACTCAACTTCTGAAGGATTAGCCACTGAAAAGCTTATGAATAGAAATGGGACATCACCAGACATCACCAGTGCTGGAAGATGAGCCAGTCAGGTTAGCAGATACTCAAAATACAATTGGGGAAGAGCTGCATCCTCAAAGTAAAGGCAGCCATGATAATGTAGGTAGAGCTAGGCTTTTAGGACCTTCATTTCTGGAGAGGCATTACTTAAAATGAGAAGGAAAAAAACCCTGCTAATATCCAATAACAATCGAAATGCAAAGTGAACGAAGTGTAAACCTAGGAAAAATGGAAATCTTCAAAGATTAATTGGGATACAGTATTCATTTGATCTGTTTGAAAGACTGTGCCTTGGTTCATTTTCCAGGTTCAACATAAGAATAATGAAATTTCCTGGAATTCCAATTCTTTTCAGTGCTATCCATAATTTTCTATGATCCACACAAATGAAAGCCTTTGCAGTGTCAACAAAACACAAGTACACATATGCTGACGATTTTCTGTTTTCAGCCCAGACCCATCTGACATTGGCGATGCTACCCCTCACTCGTCTTCTTCTGAATCTGGCTTGGATTTCTGGCCGGAGCCTATTGATGTACTACTGAAAGTGTTGTTGAGTAATCTTCATAATAATTTTACCCACATGTGATTTTAATATTGTTCAATAATCTCAGTCAGTTGACCAAGAGGCTGACTTCCAAATTTCTAGGCCTAGTGCTTTATCAGCTTGTTGAAACATTTCCATTGGTGTTTCATCAATTGCTGCAGCCTTGAATAAGGAAGAGAGAAGAAAAATTGATACAACTGAAGTACAGTGCTGGTGAAGAATACTGAACATACCATGGATTTCCATAAGAACAAACAAAGATATCTTGGAAAAAGTACAACCAGTATGCTTCCTAGAATCAAGGGTAGCAGGATTTCTCCTCACATACTTTGGACATATGATCAGGAGAGACCATCCACTGGAAAAGGAAGCCATGCTTCCTAAAGTAGAAAAGCGAAGAGAAAGAAGATCCTCCATGAGATGGATGATACAGTGGCTGCGACGACAGGCTGAACCATGAGAACAATTGTGAGGATGCTGCAGGCACGGTCGCATCACCCTGTTGTGCATCGAGTCACTATGAGTTGGAAGTGACTTGATGGCACCTGAAAACACACAAGCTCACAGTTTCGCTCTCACAGACTTGAAGTTTACTTCAGTTTCAATCTAAACTTGATTATGGACAATTGATGTGCTACAGTTACTCTTGCCTTATTTAGAATTTCTCCATTATCTCTTTTCACAGATGTAGTCAATTGGCTTTCCATGTACTCCATTTGGGAGGGTTCAAATGTATAGTCACTATTTATGAGGGGAAAAATACATATATGAATTGATTGATCATGCAAAAATCCTGTCATGTGATCTCCAGCTTCATTTCTTAATTCCTTAGGATTTTGTAAGAGTTTTAAGATCATTTTCTGCACTTACATACAATGCCCTATTAGAAATTTTGCTCAACTCTCATCGAAGGTATAGGTTAATTTTACATCCTCAAGATATTAGAGCTCAATATGATTACCCATGGAATACTGCTCTTTAATGGCCATCTTTGTCCTACTTTAAAATTTTATCATTTCCTCCACATAAACTTCCCATATATTATATTCAAGTTTATATTCCATATATACTTCCCATACCTTATGGTTTGCTGTCACTTGGATTGGAATTTGAAAAAGCTTTTTTAGTTACCTTCTGGTTTGCTGTCACTTGGATTGGAATTTGAAAAAGCATTTTTAAAATCTATTACTACAGATATTAAATTCTTGTTGATTTTTTCAAAGTGACTGAAACAAGTCAAGGTTCTGTGTTGCTTTGCTTTCCTCGGCTTCTTAGAAATAACCTTTGGAGAAACTGTGGAGCCTTAGCATTCCAGGCCACACTTGATGATTGGCGGTGGCCCATGGGGGCTGGCCATACCAGCAACCATTCCCTGGGAGGCTGATCTCCACTAGCACAGAAAGCCTGATTTAGCTTATCAAGGTGAACGCATCCATAAGAGTCTGTGACCCTAAGACACAAAGGGCGTTCTGGCGGACAAGGACATCAGCTCTCAGAGGCGGCATACGTCCCTTGGGAATTGTCCATTGGGAGCCTCCAGGCCTTGCCCTGGGCCTCTTTTTGCTCATATCCTTTATAGTAAAAAACAAAAAACAAAATGTGTGTTGCAATTATAGGAAATCCTCCATGTCACCCTAA
The DNA here is from genome assembly GCF_000313985.2 of Echinops telfairi. Classification (NCBI taxonomy): domain Eukaryota; kingdom Metazoa; phylum Chordata; class Mammalia; order Afrosoricida; family Tenrecidae; genus Echinops; species Echinops telfairi. The sequence goes on from NW_022103898.1 coordinate 59,582,738, forward strand.
GATTCTGTGAATTATTTTGGCAAATTATCAAACCTAAAAGAACAAAGGGGCAGTAGGAGCCAGCAGACCGGAAGTGCGGGAATCCTATGCACTCCCAAGCTAGTGGCTTACATCCTACAGGAGAAGTGGGAGAGAGCCCAGAATCGGTAGTCAGCAAAGCAGAAGGTTGGGAAATAATGTGAACTCCGTAACATCGCACTTGCCATCTGCCTGTTTGGCAGTCCGAAGAGTTGGTCATATTTTACTTTGTGAGCTCTGACCCCACTCAAGGTGGCTACAACCAGTGTGTCTGTAGAATGCTGTTTTCCAATCTGTGAGCTCGGACCCAGCTCAAGTGCCTAGGATCAGAGAGAAGCCCCTGTGGGGCTCTGGCAAATAGACTAGAGATATGAGAAGGTAAGGACTGGACCAATTGCCACATTCTGGAGATTAGATTCATGCTAATCCTTACCACACATTGGCCATAATGGTGGGTTTTATCCTTTCTTAAGCACACTGTAAATGTAAACGTAGGAGCTCCTTGCATAGTGGATCATGCATTGGTTTGCTAACTGCAAGGTGAGTAGTTTAAATCACCTGAGGCTCCAAGAGAGAGGGATGAAGCCTTGGGTCCCCATAGTGATTTACACCCCTGGAAATCCACATAGTTAGTGCCCCTCTCTCTGATAGGGTTGCTATGAGTCAGAATCAACTCAATGACAGAAAGTGAGAGACAGAGAACAGCAGACAGAGAGACAAAAAGAGAGAGAAAGAATGTAAATTTACTGGGATACAGAGTCTTTGTGGATACAGTCTAATGGAGATGAGATCATACGACACCCAGGCAAACCGACAGCCAATGCCTGGTGTCCTTACAAGATCTGGAACAACAAACACAGAGGAGGCATACAGTAAGAAAGGCCTTATAAACATGGAGGCAGAGGTCTGTGTGCTTCAAATAAAAGTACAGACATGCAAGATGGTATGAACCCTCCCAACCTTCCCACTGCCAGTGAGTCCATTCCAAGTCACAGGGACTCTATGGAATAGACCAGAAGTGAACCACAGGGCTTCCCAGGTTGTCAGGTAAACCCTTCTGAGGAGCAGACAGCTCCTTTGAAACAGTGAGTTACAATCACTGACCCGGCAGCTAGCAGCCCCTTGTTTAACCCACTGAGACACCAGCACTCTAGAAATCTCAAGCAATGAAAGAAGGAAGCAGAAAAATGTATGTTTAGAGCCTTCACAAGGAAATAGCAACCTGGCAACATGTTCATTTTGGACTTTCAGCTGCCAGAACTCAGAAAGGAAAAAAAAAAAGGATATTGTATCTGTTGTTTTCAACCACCCAGTTTGTGATAGTTTGTAACACCAGCTCTACGAAATTACTCCAATCACCACGATCTTTTACTTTTACATCTCTTTTTTTCAGTTTTATTTGGGACTCATACAACTCTTATCACAATCCATACATACATCAATTGTGCAAAGCACATTTGTACATTCACTGCCCTCATCATTCTCAAAACATTTGCTCTCCACTTAAGCCCTTGGCATCAGCTCCTCATTTAGTCCCCTTTCTGTCCACTGACCCCTCCCCCATGAACCCTTGATAATTTATAAATTTTGTCATATCTTGCCCTGTCCGACATCTCCCTTCACCCACTTTGCTGTTGTCCGTCTCTGAGGGAGGAGGTCACATGTAGATCCTTGTAATCAGTTCCCCCTTTCTAACCCACCCTCCCTCTACCCTCCCAGTATCGCCACTCACACCACTGGTCCTGAAGGGATCATCCGCCCTGGATTTCCTGTGTTTCCACTTCCTATCTGCACCAGTGTATATCCTCTGATCTATACAGACTTGCAAGGTAGAATTCGGATCATGATAGTGTGTGTGGGGGTGGGGGTGGGGTGGTAGGAAGCATTTAGGAACTAGAGGAAAGTTGTATTTTTCTTTGTTGCTACATCGCACCCTGACTGGCTCATCTCCTCCAGGAGAACCTTCTGTAAGGGGATGTCCAGTGGCCTATAAATGGGCTTTGGGTCTCCACTCCACACACACCGCCCACATTCACTATGGTAAGAATTTTTTGTTCTGATGATGCCTGATACCTGATCCCTTAGACACCTTGTAATCGCATCAGCTGATGTGCTTCTTCCATGTGGGCTTTGTTGCTTCTGAGCTAGATGGCCGCTTGTTTACCTTCAAACCTTTAAGACCCCAGAGGCTATAACTTTTGATAGCCAGGCACCATCAGCTTTCTTCACCACATTTGCTTATTCACCCGCTTTGTCTTCAGCAGTTGTGTCGGGAAGGTGAGCATCACAGAATGCCAATTTAATACTTATACCTCTGTAAGAGATTTTGAACCCAGTACTTCTCTTTAGAGACACCACCCTAGTCCTGGGACCCCATCTCTCACCTGGTCACCTACAGTAATTTCTCACAGTCATTCCATCCACTCCTCATTATATAGCCAGAAGTTCTTTGTAGATGCAAATTTTGATTATGCAACTTCTACCTTTATTTGGTCCATTTGCTCTCAGGTTAAAAGGCTATGAGGTCTCTGTGATCAATCTCTAAGCAGTTACATGTAAACAACTCACCTAAAATGCAACATTTCCCCAACCTCTCTATTCCACCCCACAGCCCCTTTCTAATGAACTTTGTATTTCCAATCCTTCCTTTAGGAAACCCATTTCTGGAATCTCAATCTCGGTCACTGTTTTTGTGTGGTTCTTGTTTCATATGCATGATGGAGAAAAGATAGCACAATTGCAGCCAAGTGGCGCCTTCCGCTTGGTTGTGAGCTATTTAATTAATGCTAGTTGCCGCAAGAAATGATGAATGCTCCCTTTTGTATCCCAATGCCTAGAATTGGTACAAAGCAGGAACTCAATTATTACTGGTCAAATGAATGAAGGAGTGCATGAATGGTGTCTAGAGGTTCAATCTCTATATTTCCACCCGACTCTGTAAATTCCTATCTTAAAATATTTACCATCATTGGTATACATCAATTTTCCATTCAATTTATCCAACTAAATTATGAGTCTCTAGAGGGCAGGAAATATAATTAATATATGCTTAAATATCCAGGATCTGGCCTACACCCTCTTGCACTATGTAACTTCATTATTAGGAAAGAATTGTGGGAGGAGATTAGGATTGGATTTCCCTGTACCTAGAACATAGTGATCTTCATTCACCTTTTACTTATCTGTGCACCTGCTAACTCTCAGGTACTGATTCAGACACTAGGGACAGAACAGTAAACAAAACCAATTAAATATCTGCCCACATTAAGTTTATTTTTCTGTTTCATGGTTTATTATTGATTTTACCCTTTATTTCATATTCTCAACATCATTCCTCTCTTCTTGTTGGCAACAACTCCTATGTCTTTCCGTTGCAACCTCCCATGAATGTTTTTACATAACAGAATATCCAGAAAAATACATAACAGTATTTTCAAGTGTATGTTTGTGTAAGTTTTTATAAACAGTATTGATATAATCTAATTTCCTTTGATTACTTTTCTTCATTCAAGTAAGGTTTGGATCTAACCATACATCCAGATATACAATCTAGTTCATTTCTTCTGACCATGCCTAGGATAGCTTTATCTGAATAGACCAAGGTGAGTGATCAGAGATTAACATGCCAGATTTGTTTCACAGAATTCTGATTACTTCC
>NW_022103898.1:59587289-59589384 GCF_000313985.2 Echinops telfairi
TTCCCCCTGGACAGGGGTGTATGGCTATGTGTCGATCACTGTGACTGGTTCCCCCTTTCTCTCTTCCTCTCCCCTTCTTCCCCCTACCCTTCTGGTATCACAGTTCCCACTCCTGTTTCTAGAATCTGTGTGTTGTGAGTTCCCATCTCATCTACCCTGTTTCGCCGAAAGTAAGACATCCCCCGAAAATAAGACCTACTTACAGTTTTGCCTCTCGCTGAAATATAAGGCATGCCCCCGAAAATAAGACCTTCCCGAAAATAAGCCGTTCCCCCCCCAAGCTACCATAACTCTGGACTCTGGACCATAGCGGCGGGCCCACCACACAGCTCACTGTTGGCAGCAGCAGCACCGCCAGAGCAGACAGAAAGTGTGAGGTCTTTTTAATAAAACAATAAACAATAAATATGTACCGTATTCATCTTCATGGAAAAATATGATATAAACTGAAAATAAGACGTAACACATCTTTGGGAGCAAAAATTAATATAAGACTCTGTCTTATTTTGGGGGAAATAGGGTATAACTTTGTATATGTTCCAGTCCAGTCTGAATTGAGAAGCAGCACTTGGGTCATGGTAGTGGGAGGTGAGGAATCGTCAAGGAACCAGAGGGATACAGTGTGCTTCATCGATGCTTTACGGCACCCTTGTTGACTCAGAGTGGGTCAGTTTTACATTCCATCACTCATACACACTTTGTTTAATATCACTGACTACAATCCCAGCAATGTTGTGTCACTTATCTCACTTCCTCCCTGTTTCCTGCTTCCATTCTTCTTCCTTTCCTAACTAATCCTTCTGACCTTAGGCCTTGGGCAAATGCCGCCTTTTTATCTTAAATGGATGAATATTCTAATATGTGCATGCCTCACTAGGGTTCTCCTTTTCCTGATAGACATGTCTATTGTTTGACTGAAAACTGAGCTGTGCCCTTTAACTTCTGTGTTGATGGGGCTCGTTTTACAAGACTACTAAGTATTTATTCCTGTTAAAAGGCCACTGGTAAGTGTTCCTTAAGAATCATCTATTTAAAAAAAAGTCTTTGAGAAGTTCATAATAAACCACCAACAAACATTGGATACAAGTGAGTGAGGTTGGTGGGAAGAACCAGGAAATGCATACAGAGAACCCGAAAGTTTGTGACCACTTTCCTGCCAACTCAAAACAACATTCAAATTGATAACGTAGCAGCAAGCAAACAGCCTAACCTTAGTTCTACATAGGAAGTCCATAATTACCATTTCAGATTTTTAAGCATTTGACCCAAAGTAATTGTAACTCAAACAATATGATTAATAGAAAATGGGGGCAGATAACATGGCCAAAAAAGTAATGGAAATGATAAGCAAACACCACCAGTTCCATATTTCACCAAGATGGCTTTTTATGGCCTGCTGGTACTATGCTTTAATCTCCATGGCAAGGGTGGGTGAGGGAGACAACAATCCATACAATAACCGTGTCGGTACCCTGATGAACAATATCTGTTTTTAAACTATATTCACAATAAGTAGATAAAATGGACCCAAGTAAGAAAACATTAGCCAAATCTTTCCTTTCTAAAATATTCCAAACTTCGGATATAAGTTGTTCCAAAGCTTTTCAGTTTAGACATAATGAGCATTGACTACATTCTGGAGTTAGAATAATGAGCAAAACACATTGCAATGTTTGTGGTTATGATTTAGCAAGGAAGGCAAACATTAATTTTTAAAATACCACAACCATGAATGAACACTGAGCATTATGGTTCTGAGAGTGTGCAATAGAAGAAATCTGAATACATATGGAATGTTATAGAATGTTTAGTCAATATCTGTAGGAAGAGGAAGAGGTAAGGTGATGATCAATTGAGACAGAGCAAGTTGGGAACCACAATTCAAGAAAGTACAGTGCGTCCCAAACTGTGGCTGTGACGGAAGAAAAAAAAGTTCAAGAGAAAGTTGTAGGGACAGAAGGCTGTCCCAGATATGCTTAGATATCTGGCTCTCTTATTACGTGTTAATTCTTTACTTTGAATGATTTGGAAAGATCATGGCGAACTTTTAGATGACAGACTATACTGGAGAGAATGAAATGGGGTGACAGCAGCA
>NW_022103898.1:59590078-59591770 GCF_000313985.2 Echinops telfairi
ATTTTCCCTTCAGGCTCGCAGGCAGCTATATGTAAATGTGTGCCATGTTCTCCCCCAATTGCAGTTTCTGATTTATTTGTTCACATTTGGGCATATGCTCTGAAAACACACCTATTTTTAATCTCCTTTAGGATATTTCTGTACTGTACATTTTTTTCCCTATCGAACCTATTTTCATGAGCAATCCCTGGAAGAAAGTTTAAAGGGAGATGATCCAAACCTAGTCAACTATAATTAGCTATGCCAATCCTCTACCTGAGTTCTGGAATCATCATCAACAAAGGCATAAAAAAATTTTTTTTTTTTAAAAAGGAAACCTCACTAGCATCAAACCAACGCTGACTCACTCACAGTGACTCCCTGGGGTTTCCGAGATGGTAACTGTTACTAGAGTAAGAAGCCCAGTCTTTCTCTTGCTGAGCAGCTGGAGGTTTTGAACTGCTGGCCATTCAGATCACAACCCAATGCATAACCACGACACCAAAAGACGTAAAATGACTCCTAGAATAATCTTATCAAAATGTTTCACACCAGCAAAGGCTGGCTCTGGTTAAAAACATGGATCTTCATATCGATTGGCTACATATACTTGGGGATGTTATTTAATCTACTTACACTACTTTTCTCAATTGTAAAAGGTTGGTTAGAATATATATTATGCTATAAAATAATATAAAGATATAACAAACAATATTACATAAAATGCATAACAAGATAATATATAACATAAATAAGACAAATGTAGTATAAACAAAGCTGAGCACAGATGAGTGGGAATTATCATCATCATCACTCATCGACCTGCTTTCCTCCAAGCCTGATCACCCACCAAAGGAGTAGAGATAGTTAATAGGGAGAAGCTTTGTCAATGGTTTTCTACCTTCTGGCACATCAAAGATGCAAGATGGATTAAGTCGCAGAGCAACTGCACGTTTTAAGAACTCCGTAAATTCAACCAAAATCCATGGTGAGAAGGGAAGGAAGGGAGTAGTGCTCTTCCATGTGCTTAATATGAAGAATAAGTTGTAGTCCTGAAGAAAAACGTGTGCGAACAACAGGAGTTGCGGTGTACCACGCATTCAAACAAAATGATGACAGCAGATTTACATACAATTGCTCCATTGGTTAGTCTCACTCAACTTTTTATATGAATACGCATATTCTAATTTGCATTGTTAAGCTTTATTTTTTAATCATTTTATTGGGGGCCCATACAACTCATCAAAATCCATACATCCATCCATTGTGTCGAGCACATTTGTACATTTGTTGCCCTCATCATTCTCAAAACATTGCTTTCTAATTGAGCCCTTGGTATCAGCTCATTTTTTCCCCTAAAGGTTTAGTTCAATACTGATTTGAGAGTCACAACCCTATGAAAATCCTATGTGTTTGCTGTTACCATTTCACAGATGAGGTAATTCATGCTCAATGATTTATTTATATGATATATTTAGAAACTAATAGACAATGCCTCAATAATCCAGACTTTGTCACTTCAGCACCCAGGTTCTTTTTTCTTTCTTTCTTTTTTTTAAATCGTTTTATTAGGGGCTCATACAACTCTTATCACAATCCATACATACATCAATTGTATAAAGTGCATTTGCACATTCATTGCCCTCATCATTCTCAAAACATTTGCTCTCCACTTAAGCCCCCGGCATCAGGTCCTCATTTTTCCCCTCCCTC
>NW_022103898.1:59592738-59615870 GCF_000313985.2 Echinops telfairi
GCCTCCCAGCTCTTTCCTCTATTTCCCTTGACTTTCCTCCTGTCCCACTATCATGCTCTGTCCCCATCCTTTTTTCTAGACCAAAGTAAACCCAAGACCCCAGGGCTGGGCCCTCTTTGATCCAGAGCTGCATGTGCAATGAATGTTGGTCATAAGTCATCGTTCTCAGTAAGAATTGGTTGATATTTGGACTCAGTGTAAAGTAAGCAGGGTCTGCTGCACAGGGCACTAAAAGGACATACACTTATCTAGAAGCCAAAAAGGACCCAAAGGGACCAAAAGACACGCCAATTACATCTTAGCAAATCCTCTAGCTAGAAGCTAAACATAGGGAAGGAAAACACAGCCATGTTTGAATTCATTGCTCCCAGGCATCAAATCAAGTCACTCTGACAACTACTTTGCTGGCAATATGCCTCACTACATTGCCCTATAATGGGCCAACCTTTCCGAAACATAAAGAACACCTAATTGTCTAATATGGGTAATAGAAGAAAAGAAAGGAAAGGAAGATTAGAAATAAAGCAATGTATTTATGTGGTGAATGCATGAGCAAACAGATTTCTGATAGATATATATGGTTAACGCTTTTAAGAATGCAAAGATATTCATAGGAAAAATGGCTGAAATGCATGCTTAGACAAATTCAACTTTATGTATGAGAAGTTACCATTACAGTATAAAATCAATAGTGGAAATGAAACAGGATTACATCATTTATGATTGCTAATATTAATGGACCAGAGGGGACTAAGTTCCCTGAAGCTAGAAACATGTCAGAGGGGAAAGACATACAATTCAACCTGAAAAAGAAAAATCCATTAACCGTGAAATAGGAAAACAAAAAACAAAAAAAATCAAACTTTCCATATACCATATCCTACTAGGAAAAATCTATTAGTGAAAAAGACCTTTAACAAATAAAATGTTTCCAGCTCAAAAAATATAAAATTAAATGATTTCAAGTCAAGAAAATTTGCAGAAACTTCATTCTTTTATATTATTTTGGCCATGTATATCCGTCAAAGTGCTAACACACTTCTTTGGAATGCATAGAACTCAAAAGAATGCATGTTGACTGGAATTCATGCATATTCATCTTGTTTTTTTTTAAGCTTAAGACAGTATCATTGCGGCCACTACAAGTTTTTATTTCCATTTTGGAATCACTCAAATGACTTTTAATCTGAAAAATTATTCTCTGTCTCAGCAACAGGAAAAGAGAAATAAGAAATAGATTTTTCCCTTCAAGCTTGTACTTGTATTTGCCAAGACTTCAAATGACTCCTAGAATAATCTTATAAAAATGTTTCACACCAAAAAGAAAAGAGATGGCCTGAATCAATTACGGAGTTGTTCTTATAGCTGAACTCCCCAAAGGAAAAGATAAAGGTCACAGTCAGGGATCAAAGTGATTAACAGCCTCGCCAGTGGTCCAGGGCGATACAGAAGAAGGTGGAGAAACACACACACACTAAGAATCAGACCAGGAACCAGAAGATTTCTATGGCCTTAACAGGATTAAAGAAACACATTTCCAGATGACTGACACATATCAGCTTTTAAAAAGTTGAACTAAAGTTCAAAGCTTTACTCACACGAACAACAAAGCACACAAGGTAGTCTGTGCAATGCTCCCAATGAACCCTGCCTGCTGGTATTTGCCCTCGTCCAATCCCCCTTCTCCCGTATTAGCTATCCCTAACCAATTGCTTCTTGGGGGTGGGGTGGGGCGGCAAAAAAGAACCTATTTCCATCGGGTCAATTCCAACTCCTAGTCACCCTGCATAGGGCTTTCAGGGCTGTACATTTTTATGACAGCAGATGGCCTCAACTTTCTCTCACTGAATGGCTGTTGCCTTTGAACCACTGGCCTTGAAGTCAGCAGCCAAGGTGTACCTAAAAACACCATCAGAGCTCCTTCAGAGAATCTGGTGAAAACGACGAATGTCAGACCCTAGATTCAGTTAGAAAAGACACTGACTTCCGTATCATTCTTCTAGAACCCCACCCTCTTCCATCTATCTAGCTCTCACACTTGCTCTCTTGCTTGCCGGTTCTCTGGCTCTTTTCGCTTGCTCATGCTCGTTAAACCAGCTGCCGTGTTTGGGGCTGGTCTGTGGAGAGGCCACCTAGCTTCTAGCACGATAGCAATAAACAGGCCACCCATTATGACAAATGGATGGGTGGTGGATCCATCACTGAATCTCACGGTTTCTGACTATAGGCAACCTCCAACCAATGAGGGCAGGGAACAGAAGCCCTCAGTCAAAACAACTCATGGTGACCACAATCTTGCCAACAATATGAGTAAATTTCCCCTTTCCAGCCTTGCAATGATTGCAGCCCCTGGAAACACCTGGATCATCGTCTTGTGTGACATCATAAGCTATAGGATCCAGTTAAACCATGACTATTTTGCTGACCCAGAGAAAATGTGAAATAGTAAGTGTTGTTTTCAGCTACTAGTTACGGACCAGGTATCTATCTATTTGTCATCCTGGGGTGGCTCATTTATTGCAATGATGCCGGAAGCTGTGCCACCTGTATTTCAAACATGAGGTGGTTGTCCATAGTGGACAGGTTTTTGCAGAACTTCCAAAATAAGACAGACTAGTCAGAAAGGCTTGGTAAGCTACTTCTGAAAAAATAAATCAAACAAAATACTAAGAATCACAATATAATATTGTCCAATATAGTGCTGGAAGGTAAGTTGCTAGGTGGGAAAGGACTCGGAAGTGCATAAGGACCACAGTCATGAACTTGAGCAAACTTGGAATTGGGAAGATGGTACAGACCCAGACAGTGTTGCGCCCTGTTGTACAAGGGCTCACCAGGAGTCAGAAGCAATTCAACAGCAACTAGGAACACAATGGGTAGATGATGTATTACAGAGTAGGTGATAATAATCAGAATACAGTGCTTGCATAGCCCCCTAGTTGCGAATGAACATTTTACTGATTTGGGAATAGGAAGATCCACTTTCTGTTTTTATTAGTCTTATATAATTGGAGGGCTTCAGTATTGCTCATTTAGGGTTGGCACGTTTCTTCAATATTGTCCTCTCCAAATCCATCTTCCACCTTTTCATCCTCCACCTTTTCACTCGTTCATTCAACATATACTTACTCAGTGCTTCCTATGTGACAGGCTCTGAATTACACACTGGACACACAACACACAAGAAATACAGCTGCAGTACGTACTCACATACAGATTACCCACATAGTGCTTGAAACAGGGGACCCACCTCCAAGCACACAAATTTCAAATGGCACGTCCTCCTGAAGGATGAATTGACATAAAGATGCTTCTCTGGAAGAAACAATTGGAACACATCTCACCTGGGCAGACAAACCACAAACGGATCCATCTGACCAGAGGAATTATACTTCACAGGATTTTGCCAACTAGATTTCATCCTGGATGTGTGCCTTCTTGACTCAATGCTTTTATAAAAGTTGCACTTGAAACACCATTATTGGCAGCCCCGGGTAAAGGTTTCTACCTATCTGCCATTAAAGACCTTTGCAAACATTCTCCAGTGAATCCTGAACAATTGTTGTTAGAGAGACATAAGGACACGAATTCCGCACCCAAACAGTCCAGACTAGTCGGCAGCTAGAGCAGATTCCTTCAGCAGTGCCTCTCCCTGTCCGCCAAGACAAAGGGGGATGGCAAAGCCTGGCAATGCATCCCAAACCATACCCCTTCCTCCAGCAGATTTTGAGACTGTCTGACATTTTCTTTTGAAAAATAAGGTTTTGCATGGTAAGTTCTTCTTATTTTAATAGAAAAATAATGGATTTTTCTATCAAATATCTGAGTAAAATTGATTTTCTATCAAGATATGCTATGCTTGTTCTATAGCTTCACCCACCTAGGGAACACTTGTCACTTTGAGAGGACCAGAAAGAGTCACTGTGTTATGTTATTTCAATCCAGAGCAGTCCTTTGATACAGGAGGCAGGGGGGGGGGCAGTGAGGGGGTCTCTCTACTTCTCACAGATGCAAGAATTCTGGGGGCCAAGAGAATCTGTTCACCTGGCACCCAGGCACCCCCTGATGCTCAATGCCTGACATTTCATGGCCAACCACCCAGACAGTAGTTTGCTGAGGTCAAATCTACTGTTTGAAAAAGTCCATTTACAGTTGTATAAATTCTGGAAGCTTAATGGTAAATGTGGTCATTATTAAAAATTACATAAACTTACAACTAAGTTATATCTAAAAGAAAGATAAAAAAATACAAAAACACCCATTAAGTACTCATTATTCCACCAGGATCTATGTTCTTAAAGATATTGAAAAAAATGTAAATTCAAAGATAATGTGGATGCGCTGGCACGACTGGATCATATGCTTACGTGGACTAGATGCCTATAAAATGTTTAAAATGAAAGGCAGGGCACTATTTCCATGAGCGTTTTGAAGGCCCTTCCTATGAAGCAATGGCGTGCTGGGTCTCTCAGACTCCCCATTCAGAGGCATCACAGCAGCAGCCTGAAGATGGCCATAGCGACCAGATGTGGCCCACAGAAATCGGTAACTGCAAAATTGATTCATGGTTTTTATGACTGTCCAAATGCCAGGAGATGGATGGGGAAATATTAACAAAGTCTTTACGTTGGCTGTGATTATTAGTTTTCTCATTAAAACTAAATAAGACATCAAAGTCTAGTCACTATAATGGCTGTGTTCCAAAATGCAAAAAAGAAAAAAAATCTCGATCCAAGAATCTTTTTGACATAACTATATTCCATGCCATTATAATGAAGAAAAATGTGTTCAAAATTCTATATATATAACTTCATCTTCCTGTAATGTAACAAAACACAATAGAACGAATTCTTCCTTGGAATTATTAACTAAATTTGAGAAAGTGTGCCATAAATACTATAATATCAGGCTTCAATAGTATCCAGTTTATTAATTGCATATTTATCTAGCTAATGAAAATAAAAATGGATTTTTCTGGTTCTTCATCTCAGTCACCAAGAGTAACCAGATGCTCTATACTACTGCCCTCTTTGGGAAACAGACAGAGTTCATTCAAAACTACACCTTGAACAGGAATACGCTTCCATTTTCAGAATGTGCGGGAACCCTTCTTCTTGCTGCTGTGCCGTCAAGACGCAAAAATCTAGAGAACACATCTAAAGAGAAAAGAGTGCTGAGAAACGCTTAGCTCTGGTAGATTTAGCTTCTTCTCATTTATACTACTTTCCTCATTTTCCAATAAAAAAAAAAGGTTATGTTCATATGTTTAAATTTTTAGTTTATTTATGTAATGACACAAACAAAGAAAAACAATCAAAATATAACAATAAGACATACTGACAATCCAGAAAAATAATCACTAAATTTTGGCACTGTTTTTCTAAATGAGCTCTGATTTTATTTCAATTTTTTCCACATTCACAGAAACATGGGACTTTTTAAGGTAATTTCATTTTACGTAGAAGATATTTGTCTCTTGAGCACTGATTTCAAATTGTTTTGATCCTCCTTGCCACGTAATATGTCCTGGCGTTTCGTAGCATGCCACTTCTCTAGACTACTTGTTCCAACATGTTCTCAACTGTCTGTTTTCCCATTCTATATCCATTATTCACTAGAAAAAGATTTGAAAGAAACATTGCACTTGTTTTTAGGACATTCTATTGGAAGTGTCTTTTTAAATACCAATTAATCTTTTGCTAATGAATAATATTTGTCAATAAGTACTACTTCCCCGAAAACCTTCAAACCATACTTCATGGCTCCATGCACATAGCTATCATAGATTCTGCCACTCATCTAGATCATGAGCCAATCTTAGGACTCTCTGGCACATTCAAACTTAACTCCTTTCAATTCATTTTGAGCTCCACTTTTTAAAAATTAATTTTCTAACAGAAAATTTGATGTTATTTTTCTACTTAAAACTCATCAGTGCATTCTTTCTTATCAAATAATGTCAAACTTTTATATAGATATCATAATGTGTTAGAGGTTTGTGTGTGTGTGTGTGTGTGTAAAAGTGATGAAAAAACCTGGTGAAAACAGAGCGTTCCACCTTACAGCACTCCGTGGATGATCTCCCCAGAGCACCCACCACACCACTCTTCATTCACTCAACTCGCATTCAAATCCCATGGACAGAGCATGGCTCAGCAGGTTTAAATCCCATGCCTACCCTTCGGTGTCTAACAAGACTGTGTTTTGAGAGGTGATAGTTTCTATGGCAGAAGTCCCAATATTTTCTCTTTCATTTATTTAGTGTCCTATATGATCTGTTGCATAAATACTATATTTCTACTCTCCCTCATAGGTAGGTGTGACCATGTGACTATGTTCTGTCTAACGGTACCTAAAAGGACATTGTTGTATACAACTTCTAATAAGTATCCTTAGCAATAGATGACATGCCATTTTCTCCTCTTTCTCCTAACTGCTGGCTGAAACACAGAAGGGATATTTTTAGGCTCAGCAGCCAGTTTACACATCAAGTAGCTTTGGGAATGGAAATCATATATGGTAGAGTAATAGGATTAAGTGAAGCTAGGCCTCAGACAATATATGAGCACCTCTCCACGTCGTGTGTGTGTGTGTGTGTGTGTGTGTGTGTGTGTGTATAAAACAGTGAGCTATGTCTCTAATTGGCTTATTTGTGGGGTTCACATTTTTGTAGCTAAATCTAATCAGAATCAAGGTGCTAATATTAGAAGAGCATAGATACTAGACAGGAAAACAAACAAGCCAACAGATGTCCTCTACACCAGCCACGCATGGCTCTGAATCTGTGCACACATTCTCTCCGTCTAAGCTCTCTTTGTGAAAGCATTTGGCTATAAAGTACTTTTATCCCTTCATGTGAGTGGCTAACTTAACATATATCAAGGGTCAGGACTTTCCCTGTAGTCTTATGAATCCTCATATCCCAAGATGAGTTGTTTTATTTTTTTCACACTCCCCCATCCAAATCCTCATAAAACCAATTGTAATTTCACCATTGTGCTTACGATGCTTAAAAATAAAAGGGGTACATATGTACACTCATTCGTGTGTGTGTATGTGTGTGTGTAGCCAACTTTTCCTGTCTCTTTTCACAGTTCTTCAAGTTTCTCAACTGATCACAACTGAGTAGATCTAGTTTCAAATTTCCCCATTACCTATAACAGAAGCTCAGTGTACCCTAAACACTAGTTTCCTTGTCTACAATCCTAATTGACGTGTAAACTTATGAATGGTACCATCTGAGAATGGTTTCTCTAGAAACCAACTCTGAGAGGGAGAGGTGAATGAAGAGGTCTGCTTGCATGTATTCTCAAAAGACACATCTGAAAAGATGTGAGGTAAATGAATTGGTCAGCAGAAGAATGTCACTTGCAGAGCTGCTGCAAATCAAGTCTCAGGCTATCCTGCGGAGCACTCGGAGGTGGCTGCCCTGCAGATTTGTCACAATTATGATGAGAGACACGCCTTGCTACCTTTACACCAACCAGTCAGCATCCATTACCGGCAGAGACCATACACCCATGTCTTCTTCTTTGTTCAAGAAACAAATGCCTTGTAGAGTTAAAACAATTTATTTTAAGTGAGTAGATAGAAATATAAACCAGTGAAAAGGATGTATATTTTCAAGCAAAAGGGATCATATTAAAGGAGGAAGAATAGAAATTGTCATGAAAGCAAAGAAGACTAGAGAGGCAAACTACTGCTAGAGCCAACAGGACCATCAGAGTTGAAAGAGCATATGTCTCAGTCTGACATTCATTAAAAAGGAGGCAAATGAGACCTCAAAGAGGTTAAATGACATTATTGAGGTTCATTAAAAATGAGGCAAATGAGACCTCAAAGAGGTTAAATGACATTATTGAGGTTCATACTCAGTGGGAAATGACCGAGACAGTAGGAGTGCAAGTTGAGACTTAATGTTGAGAAAATTAGCATGAAGATAAAGAATGATATGTCATTTGTCGGGCTAATAATAAAATAGGTAATGTTGGTCCTAAACAGAACAGAAAATACGATAGAAAAATAAAACCAAAAAAATTTAAGACTAAAAGCTTCACTCTTTTCTTTAAAATAGTTGATAAAATAATTAGCATAAAACCAAATAAAGCTGTTTATGACCTTCAGAGGGCAAAAGTTTATAAAAATTATTAGTTAATTGTCCTAAGATACTGAGACAAAGAAAGTGAACCCTTCCATACGGAGTTGTTCAAACAAGCTGGAAGTTCAATAAAATAATTTGTCACACTGTCCAATTCTCACAAATGTACTTCATAGAATTTTTCGCTCAAAAATATATAAATATATATTTTATATATGGGGAAATAGATCTATGTGCATATATTTATAGGTTTAGTATTAAGGTAGCAGATGGACATTGGGCCTCTACTCAAGTACTCCCTCAATGCAAGAATATTTTGTTCTATTAAACTGGCATTCCATGATGCTTGCCTTCCTGACACGATTGCTGAAGACAAAGTGGGTGCATAAGCAAATGTGGTGAAGAAAGCTGATGGTGCCTGGCTATCAAAAGATATAGCACCTGGGGTCTTAAAGGCTTGAAGGTAAACAAGCGGCCATCTAGCTCAGAAGCAACAAAGCCCACATGGAAGAAGCACACCAGCCTGTGTGACCACGAGGTGTTGAAGGGATCAGGTATCAGGCATCAAAGAACACAAAACCATATCATTGTGAATGAGGGGGAGTGCAGAGTAGGGACCCAAATCCCATCTGTAGGCAACTGGACATCCCCTTACAGAAGGGTCGCAGGGAGGAGACAAGCCAGTCAGGATGCAGTGTAGCAACGATAAGACATGCAGCTTTCCTTTAGTTCTTGAATGATTCCCCCCCACCTCCCACTTTAATGATTCCAATTCTACCTTACAAATCCAGCTAGACTAGAGGATGTATACTGGTACAGATAAGAGCTAGAAACACAGGGAATCCAGGACATTAAACCCCTCAGGACCAGTGGTGAGAGTGGAGATACCAGGAGAGGAAGGGGAAGGTGGGGGATAAAGGGGGAACCAATCACAATGATCTAATATAACCCCCTCCCTGGGGGACAGACAACAGAAAAGTGGGTGAAGGGAGATGATGGACAGTGTAAGATATGACAAAATAATAACTTGTTATTAAGGGTTCATGAGGGAGGGGGGATGAGAAGGAGGGGGAATAATGAGCAGATACCAAGGGCTCAAGTAGAAAGAAAATGTTTTAAGAATGATGATGGCAACAAATGTACAAATGTGCTTGACACAATGGATGGATGTATGGATTGTGATAAGAGTTGTACAAGTCCCCAATAAAATGATTTATATATGTCTCCTACAGAAGACAACCCTTTTAAACTGCTAAGAACAGATACTATTCTTGATATTTGCCAAAGGCCAAGAAGAAAGTATGCAACCTTCTTAAAAAGAGAAAACATTTCAACATCGGTTCCTCTTTTAAAAGTTCTCAGTATCTTATCTGTTGTGTCTTAATATTCTTGGGCAAGGGTGAGGAGTGGGCATGGGGCATACATTAGTAGTCTCTTTGTGTTTACATCTCATTTTCTAAAGATAAGTTGTACATTCTGGATAATTACTTAGAACATGTCTTTCTCGCGGGGCTTCAATTACATTACCAAAATAAATTACACCAAGAGCATCCTCATCATCATCTGCCACTTGTTTACCACACATCACTGTCTGCAAAGGGCTGTGAGTGTACAAAGGGCTGGGCTGCTAACTCCGAAGCCAGTGACTTGAATACACCAGCTGCCTTACTTTCCCAGTTAAAGCCTTGGAAAAACCCTCCAGGGCACTTCTACTCTGCGCTCTTGTCTTCCTGAGTCGGGATCAACTAGGTTTGTTATTTTGGTTTGGGCTTACATAAATCAATTACTAAATTCTGTGCATAGAGTTTCGAACCAGAAGAAACATCCTCAGGTATCAACAAAGTGGGCAAAGTCATATAACTTGGGGATCTAAAGGTAGAACCTACACTGTCTAACTCCTAGTCTAACACTTCCCACCACACATCAATTCTCAAACAAGTTTTTCTCTACTAACAATAATTCTGCCTTCTAAAGGCCAACTTAAGGAGTAAACATCTATCACATCACTTTCCTAGAATTCTTTAAAATATACTAGATAAGTGCTACAGATAGAAGCTATCCAACTGAAGAGGTCACGCCCTACTTACATCATCGACTCACCTTTGGCATAATTGCCCAGCAAAAACACAATCATCGCTGCCATCCTTAGTTAGAAAATAACGGGATTTTTGCCTGAGGAGGGATGATGAAATAAAGCCTTAAGTTGGCAATAAAAGGCTTCAGCAGAAAGCTTGGCATCAACCTAATAAATAAGTATAGCCAAGAAAGAGAAAAAGCTTTGCTTTCCAACACTCTGTGTGAAAACATAAGCAGGCACAGTGTCACTTGTTCACAAAGTCATATAAAACATATTTTGGAAATCCAATTAGTAGAAAATCCTGCAGATTGGAAACATCTGCAAGTTACTCTATTCACTGTGTTGGTTTGAGAATTTACTTGATTTTGTTGATGTTTTCACATTTCTCAAGTTCCTACCTAAAAGGATCATTCGTGTTGTGCTTACCCATAGTCAAGTGCATGCAGCAGGACAATGGTCCACTTATCCACTCTATGACATTTAAAGTCTGTATAGACTGACAATAGAAAACAATAAAAATAATCTGCATGCAACTTTCAGATATGTCTATTAGGAAAGGCATTTAAAACAACCAGGTAGGTAGCAGTGAATCTAAAGCAGCCAAAGACCATGAGCAGGAGCTCTTCTGACTCCGGCACTTTAGGAACAGTGCAGATAAATCATAGAGCCAGAAAAAGGGGATAGAATGCATGTCAGTCTTGGCTCCATGGAAAAGACATATGAGACACACTCGGGGAAACTAAATTTACACGGTCTCCAGAATGCGCATCAAGGAGGGAACCTGATCACAATCTATAAATACCACCAAGGTAACTCCGTGAATAATTAAGGAGAGGAACTATTCGTTGTCTCTGAAGGAGCTCTAAAAATTAAGTTTTAGATTTACTTCTCTATTCCCACTTCTTGGCAGCTTTGTGTTGAGAGCTGGTTGCTCCTGCCCATTATATGTTGGGGCAGAGGAGTAGACATGTGGGTTTAGTTACTCTGGCCTGTATAAGGAGAAGGACTCTCCTGTGGCCCACTGACCATGTGGCTCAGATCCTGCAGCAATGGAAGGATTAGACCTCTGCCAATCAACACTTCTAAAGCATGCCTCTAACCACCCCACAAAGCCAGTGTCCACACCCTCCTAAACTCAGGAAAAAGAAATTTGATTGGTGACTTCTCAAAAAGTTAAAAATGAGGGTTCACAGGGAAGAGCTGAGCCAGTCAGAGGGCAGTATAGCACCGATGAAACACACAACTTTCCTCTAGCTCTTTGGTGCTTCCTTCACCCCACTACCATGACCTCAATTCTACCTTACAAATCAGATTAGACCAAAACATGCACACTGCTACAGATAAGAACCCCCAATGCAGCGAATCCAGGATAGATAAACCCCTCAGGGCCAACAATGAGAGTAGAGATACCAGGATTAGGGGACGGTGGGGGAAGAAAAGGGGAATCAATCACAAGGATCAACTAGAACCCCCTCCCAGGGGGACAGATAATGGAAAAGTGGGTGAGGAGTGACAGAGGACGAAGTAAGATATGAAAATAATGATCTATAACTTATCGAGCGTTCGTGAGGGTGGGTGGGGAGGGGAGGGAGAGGAAAGAAATGGGGAGCTGATATCAGGGGCTCAAGTGGGAAGAGAATGCTTTGAAAATGATGATGACGGCATATGTGCAAATGTGCTTGACACACTGGATGAATGAATGGATCGTGATAAGAGATGTAAGAGCCCCCAATAAAAGTATTTTTTAATGCAATTACAATATGAGTCAGAAATCCCTCTCCTAGGTATATGTTGAAAAAAGTAAAAGTAGGACACAGATACTTAAACACCAATGTTCATTGTAGCATTCGCCTTAATACTGAAAACTTGAAACAACCAAAATGCTGTCAACAAATGAATGGATGAGCAAAGTGACTAGGAAAACCCAGGAAATCTGCTGTCACCCATGCTGGCTCCTGGGGACCCCATGGGCGTCAGAGTGGAAGTTCGTTCTGTAGAGTTTTCAATGACTGAAATTTGACAGAAGTAGACTGGCAGGGTTTTCTGCTATAGAGTTTCTTGATAGTTTCAAACAGCCAGCCTTTTAGTTATTAACTGACAACCAGAAAGTGGGTATATCACCCAAAGAAGGTACACACATACACTGGAATATTACTTACTCCATACACATAAATGAAGTTGTGATACACACAACATAATAGATGAACTTAGAAAGCATTATGCGAAGTGAAATCGCCCAGATAGAAAAGGCCAGCTATTGTACAATCCCACCTGCTGTACAGTCCCACCCAAAGAAAGCAAATGTCCAGGGTAGAATATATATTAGTAATTCTCAGGGGCTAAGAGGAGGAGAAAAAGAAAGTTATGACTTAATATGCACTGAGTTTGGGATGACAAAAAAGTTTGTAAAATAGCACTGCCCACAAACATAAAAAGGAAAAAAACACAAAGAACGGTGGCTCTACTACATATTTATGTTCTATTTGCTGAAATGAGTGCTCACCATGTAATAACACAGCACTTATCAACCTATAAAGTATAGGTAAGACATCCAGAGATTCCATTAAAGTATAAATTCTAAGTAGGTCTGAGGTGATTAAATGTGAAAATTGAGAACACAGAAAAAATCTGTAGTTTAAAAATATGACTTTGGACATAGAAAAAATGCTGAATGTTGTTTGATAACACTTTTCAAGACCAATTACCTATTCATTGAAAATGCCTTTTTTAAACAGCTTCAATGACTGCACACATGGAAATGATTGGTTAGAATACACAAGAATCAAATCAATTTTATCTGTGGAAGGACATAATGGAAAAAGTTCAATTTCATCTGATGAAACAAAGTCATGGAGCAACTATGAAAACAGACCATCAATGGCTCATACGCAAGTTCAAGTTGAAGCTGAAAAAAGAAATCCATGAAAGCCAAAGTAGGGCATGGATTTAAAAGGCCATCTCTAGAACAGATAGGACACATTAAACCAGATGAGTAGTGGGATCACGTCAAGGATACCATACATTAAAAAGGCAAAGTCACTAAAAAAAAAAAAAAACAACCAGAGGGGACGCGGAAATGTGCTTTGGGACACAGAATAGTAGCTAAAGCCAATAGAGAGAGGCTGAATCAAAAGAGCTAAACAGAAGATTTCAAAACCTAGAGGTTGTTATCAAGAAAAATTCAAACACCTGGAAATAAACAACTAAGAATGAAAAACATACCCAGCATTTTTCAAGTTGACAGAACTGAAAAGGAAAGGAAAGGGTTCAGTCA
Source organism: Echinops telfairi (assembly GCF_000313985.2). Lineage (NCBI taxonomy): Eukaryota > Metazoa > Chordata > Mammalia > Afrosoricida > Tenrecidae > Echinops > Echinops telfairi. The sequence goes on from NW_022103898.1 coordinate 59,606,188, forward strand.
CAATATTGAAAGATTCGGCAAAAAAGAGGCAAGCCCTACAAAAGATGGCTTCTCAGAATACCTGCTACAATGACAACAATTATGGAGATGGTGCAAGACCAGTAGTGTTCTGTTACATAGTGTCGTAATAAAACAAAGATGACCTGGCGACATCATAGACCAGATATTGAACAACAAAAATATTATCAAGAACTTATAGCACTAAGAAACTAATAAAATAACAATTCAGAAGTTTCAATAAATGGCTCCAACCCTGGAGACACTCATTCAACTATTTAGAAGATGGCTATCTGTTTGGAAGATAGCTACAGACTACAGCCTGAAAGAGATGCCTATTTGTTCCCATTCCAAATAAAGATGAACCAATTGGATACCAGGGTTTTTGAAAGCTTGTGAAAAAGAAAAGAGAGATTAAGAGAATGAATTTTTCCACTAACTTTTTAAAGTACCTAAATTATCTAACAATACAGTGAACCCTCGTTTATCGCGGTTAATCAGTTCTAGGCCCTATCGTGATAAATGAAATTCCGCGAAGTAGGATTCCTTATTTGTAAATCAAATATTTTCGTAGTTAGAGCATAGAGCACATTAAAAAACACCCTTTAGTCACCATTACACTCGTATTACCCAATTTATTAAACGAAAAAGGGAAAATGCAGTAAAACATTTTGGACGTTACAATTATCATTTATTATTTATTATATTATTTATGGCTTCAAGCGTGTACAGTATGAGCCGATCAGTGGCAGTAATGACAGAGCATGCGCTGTTACGCAAAAACCGCGATAGAGTGAAGCCGCGGAAGTCAAAGCGCGAAGTGGCGAGGGTTCACTGTATTTTAAAATTGAATTGTCTTAGTTAGCGTTCTCTATTTTACTTCTATGCTTGCTCTCTCCAATATCCATTGCAATGGCTACACAGAAACTCACAGATCAAATCCATGATTAAAGGATTTATTAAAGAAGTTAACAAATTGTAATGCCCATGAGAAGTGCTCAGGGTAGTTGCTAACCTGGAAATGTGTGTGACAAAGTTACAGGTCTATTAATATGACCAAAGTGGTGTACCATTCTGCTGTAAACCCCAATCCAAAGGCATTAAGCTCATGTTCTATGGATCAGCAAACCCTGCTCTTTTAAGTACCCAGAGGAGCCCCGCTGGAAAAATCCACCTCCTGAACAACAGCATTAATCTTAACTTGCTCAGTGGGTTGGGAAGTTCATCCCTCTCAGTCTCATGCTCTAGCTCCTGGTGTTAATGCTGCCCCTTTGCTGGTATAACTGTCATCTGGATCCAGAAGGACCCTATGCAGTGACCTCTGGTCCACTCTTGCCTCTTGCTGATGATGACACCCCTAGTCTTCCTTCTCATGTTATACACAGCAGGATGGCACACCCAGGAATCCTGTTTTCAATTACTCACAGGTGAATCTGATCAGTATTATCCCCCGCCTTCTTACCAGACCCACACATGGAAAGGTTGTTTGATGGGAGTTATAGACTTTGGCTAGAAGAACCACATTAACTAATTCAGTGCCCCTTCAAATATCATGTGCAATTAAAATTTTACTGAAGATTATTCAACAATGGTTGCAGCGGTAAGTGGACAGAAATCTGCCAAAAGCTCAAGCTGCATTCAAAAGATGATGTCGAATTAGAAACACCATTGGTGGTGTCATAAGGATCTTGGTTGAAATCAGAGAATACCAGAACATTATTTACCTGTATTTCATTGACTTCACAAAAGCATTCGACTATGAGAATCCTAACAAATTGTGGATAACATTGAAAGCAATGAAAATTCCAGAACACTTCATTGTAGTCATGCAGAAGCTGTCATAGACCAAAAGGCAATTGTTAGAATAGAACAAGGGAAAGTTTAAACCAGAAAGTGGATGTGCCTGGGTTGTATTTATTCAATCTGTGTCCTGAGCCAATAATCTGAGATGCTGGATGTTATGAAGAACATGGCATCAGGAGTGGAAGTAGATTAACAACCTGCACTATACAAATGAGATAACCCTGCTTGCTGAAAGTGAAGAGGGCTTGGGACACTTACTAACGAAGATCAGACTGTAGCCTTCAACACAGACTGCAAATCAATGTGAAGAAAACAATACACCTCACAATGGACCAAAAGCAACATCAGGATAAACTGAGAAAAGATTGAAGTTCTCAAGGATTTCCTTTTATTTGTATCCATAATCAATGTCCATGGAAGCATCAATCAAATGATGTATCACATTGGGGCAATATTTTGCACAAAGATTTCTTTAAAGTGCTAAAGAGCAAACTTTGAGGACTAAGGCGCCTGACTCAAGCCATGTTCTTTTCCATTACCTCATTCATGTAAAAACTGGGCAATAAATAAGAATTGATGCCTATAAATTATGGTGTTGGTGAAGAATATTGAAAGAACCATGGACTTCCAGAACAAAAATGAATTTGCCTTGGAAGAAGTACAGGCAGAATGCTATTTGGATGTAAGGACCAAAAGGCTTTGTCTCATGTACTCTGGACATGTGATCAAGAAGGTCCAGTCCCTGGAGAATATAGACGGATTCTCACAGAGGTCTACACAGTGGGTTCCAAGATAACAATGATTTTAAGGGCAACACAGAACTGGACTGCCTTTCACCTGTTGTACATAGGTTGCTATGTGCTGCATTAAATTGACAACCCACAACACCAACAACAGATCTGGGAAAGACTTTGAGAGTGTTTTTCTTAAATGCTCCTAAATGATACCGAGGCTGCCATGCTGTGTGCCACTTTAATAGTAAGGATCGAGGAGCTCAGAGTTTTGTGGGAGAGACAGGCACAGAGAGCTAGAACTAATATACCAACGTGCTAACAAATAATAGAATCAGCCCTCCTAGTGAAAAGAGTGAGGTGTTTGGTTGCTAAGTGAAAGGGTGATAGTTTGAACCCACCCTGTGGCTCCACAGAAGAACTACCAGGCAATTTGCTCTCTAAAGACACCAGACAACACTGTATGGACAGTTTTACAAGGTCCCATAAGGTCCTTGTGGGTCAAACTTGACTCAGTAGCATATAACAACTATAGGTCACTAGCTAAGCCTGAAAAAGTGCAGTCTCCCAGAGAAGAAAACTCTTGAGCCAGTTCTGAAAAATTATGTTATTAAAGATCTTGAAAGGAAGCCCAAGAAATTCCCGTGACATTTCCATTCACAGATAGTTCATACGACTAAGTTGAGGAATAAGAGCGATTCAATTAGATCCTGATCGACTGGTTGGCCTGGGATTTTGCAGTGAGTGAAGAGATGACAGTGTGGATCAGAACCGCACAGGCTTTCAAATCAGGTAACATCTCTGAACTAATGCTTCCCAGGGGGAAATGGGCATAATAAAGCCTGTCTCTGGGGTTATAGCAGGGATAACAAATGTAAGCTCTTAACATTTGTTGTGTTCTTTCCCCTTTTATTAGCATCTAAAATAAATGGCAACTTCAGCCTCACCATAAATGCTCTCCCCACCCTCCATCCTTTATAGTTACTTTCATTTCTGATTGCTCTAAATGTGCTTATGTCTTTAAAAAAACACTGAATTTGCAAATGTTGTTTCTTCTAGGGAAAAATGAGTTAAATGTATTATCTATTGCACTTTCTCACTGTTATTATTCTTTAACTAATAGTTCATAAACCTATTCCTCAAAATAAGTAAAGATGTGGTCATCAGATACATGCCTTAAGTTTTTCAAGGGAGCTTTGATTTCAAATATTCTGTCCACTCATCAAATAATAACGAATTTTTAGCTTAAAAAATGGTCACCACTGAAATAAAACAGAGCATAATAAATTGCCACCACGGGTCCTCAGAAGGGTTTTGCTAAACTTTTTATTTAATAATCTCATTCTAATAGATGTTTGTCTTCAATTCCCAACGTAAAAGGCGTGATGGGGGCAAACCTCCATGATTACCATATGATCCCTGTACGCAGAGTGTGTATAATCTAGTGGGTGGTTGTGTGAGTTATGCAGAACTGGGTGCCACAATGTCGGAAGTGGCCTGCATAATACCAAACCCAAAACCAAACTCGCTGCTATTGAGTCTATGCCAACTCATAGCGACGCTATAAGGACAGGGTATGACTGTTCCTGCAGTTTTCCCAGACCCTAACTCTTTATGGGAGAAGGAAGCCCCTTCGTGCTCCTACAGAGTGGTTGTTGGTTGCAAACTGCTGGCCTGGTAGTTAACAACAAAGTGCATGATCCCTATGCCACCAGGGCACCTTCCTGCGTGCTAAAGGCAAGGTTAAATTCTTCCAGTGTTCCCCCAGACAACACTTGACTCTCTTATTTTGGTTCCCATCTTTTTCTTGCCAGCCAAAGAAAGTCCTGGCCAGGGTAAGTGGTATATGGGAACTGTGCACTATTTTTGTCCTGGCCAGGGTAAGTGGTATATGGGAACTGTGCACTATTTTTGTCCTGGCCAGGGTTAAGTGGTATATGGGAACTGTGCACTATTTTTGCGAGCAATTTTCTAGGTAAGACTTTACTGGGATTTATTAACAATGTACACAAGTTAAATATCCATTTGACAATTTCCACAAAAATTATTCAGTGAGATTAGTTACAATGCATCTTAATCTCTTTGTGTTGTTTTCCCCCTTTCTTATACTCTAGTTTCCCTGTTCTGTTATCTTATCTTTTGTTTTGAATAATTATTGACCTATTCATTTAACACTGATGGGTTTTTACATAGGACACCTGTCTTATGGATAATATCCTTCATTTTGTTTTAGACTCTACCATTTCAATAACAGGTGATCTCAGGACACAGGCTGAGTTCCAGCTTTTTATTTTTTAAATAGGGATGTGCATGCTGTTCCCTATTTCTCTCCCATTCTATGTGGTACGAACTAATGTGATCCTAGTTAGAAGTGTGTTCTGTGTTGCCCTCATGCAGTGCATAAATTCAAGCACTTAGTTCATGGTCGTGCTGTTCCCTTGGTGTATTCTCTTCAGACTTGCAGAGTTGGCCTGGTAGCGAATTCCCAGAGCATTTGGTTGTGGAAGATATCTTGATTTTCCACACTTGTTTTTAAGTGGCCTCTTTTCTGGGTAGAGGCTTCTTAGTTAGAGATCATTTTTGTTTAATAATTTACATATTTTGTCCCTTTGTCTAGAATTGCTGGGGTGTGGGGTGTACACTAATTCTATGAAAGCTTCTCAGTATGTTACATTGCTTTTTTCTCTTGCTGCTTCCGGAATTCTTTTGCTTTGGTTTTGAAGAATTTTATTAGAAGATGGCAGGGAGTTCATCTTTGTCTCCTTTAGTTGGCATTCATGTATTGTGTTTGGTTGCGTTGGTTGGGCTGGGTGATTGGTTGTGGTTGGGTAGTTGGGGGGTTGTGGTTGCTGTTGTAGTTGTTGGCTGTGGTGTAAATTCCAACACAGAGTGACCTTGTGTACAACAGAAGGAAACACTGCCTGGTCCTCCACCGTCCTCACAATTGTTATTTTTAAGGCCATTGCTGCAGTCACTGTGTCAGTTCATCACTTTAAGGCCTTCTGCTTTTCCACTGTCCCTCTGTTCTGCCAAATATGTCTGTGTTAGGCCGGGTTGACTACAGACACAAATCCGGTGACTCTCATATATGTGTAGAGAGAGCTTTACATCAAGAAGTAACTGTCTATCAAGCAAACATCCCAGCCCAGTCCCCCTCAAGTCCGTAAGTCTGATACTAGTCCATCAGTCCCTCTTTGGACTCATGCAGTCGCATGCAATGATGCAGAATGCAAGAAGATCACAGGCCGGTAGGGGCAAAGTCTTGTGGTTGCAATGGCCCTGGCTCCAGGAGTTCTCAGAGTGGCTCACCAGCAGAAAGGTGAAAGGAAAGGGAAAGAGGTGCCAGCCTCCAGAGAGCCATTTATTTCCGTCGCGCCTCCAAAGGAAGTCATCAAGCTGCAACCTGATTGACAGGCTATCCTCCACCCACATCTTCTTACAGGTGCCAGGTCAGAACAAAAAAACCTAATGATCCCATTGTACTTTTATCAGGAACTAGTCTCTACTGATAACATGTTCAGAGTACACAAAACTAAGTCTCGCCATTCTCACATCAATAAAACACAAGTCAACTACTGGTAAAGATGTTTCCTATCATCCAGGATCCATCAACATCAATAAGGGCATCCCTCCTCTGAATCCTGCTCAAAGATCTACTCATGTAGCTTCCTGTATTTGTTTCTCTGTTCAGTTCTGACAATCTCCGTGGTTACCTCTTGAAAAATAATATCTATGCCTTTACTATTACTATAGAGCTCTGGAATGTCTATATTAGACTGATTCCTAAATAAATCCAATATTACCTTTTCTTCTTTATCTTGTTCTTGAGCCTTGTTATTTTGTTTTCTAGTTCACTTATTCTACAGTTTGTCTGTTTACCTCTACTATGGTCTCTCTCTAATTATATTACTACTTTGCCTTGTTTTCCAGGTTTCGTTTTTGTTTTGTTTTTTTGTTTCAGTTTCTTTGTTGAATATCTCATTTTGTTCCTCCATTTTCTTTTCTAAATATTTTGCTATCATATAATTCACATATAATACAATAGTTCAATCATATTTTTAGAAGTAGTACAATCATCACCACAATCAATTTCAGAACATTTACATCTTGTATTCATTCTTATTAGCTCCCCATTTACCTACAACCTCCCCTACCATACCATGAGGAAACCATTCATCCAATTACTTACTTGATATATTTATCTATCCTGAATTTTAGATACAGAAAAATCTGTCGAAATATTAAAAACTTATTCTAGTTTAATTTAGTTTAAATTTGTTCTAATTTAAAATGGCTCAAAATGGAGATCAAATGATAAGGTAATAACTTTTAACCTAACTGTATCTTTAATAATCCACTTTCCAATACACTCCTTCCTGTTTTCTGATTTCTGCTGCCTTGTTTTCTGTGTGACTTTTGCTTCCTCTAAACATGTTTAGCACCACAGTCTGAAAATCATCGATTCTTTGCATTAGTCCGATCTCATAGGATAAGATTCCTCTTCTCCATGCTTTTCTTTTGATTGATCCTCCTCTTGTCATTCTGCGTGCTTTACTATTTTTGGTTAAACCTTGGTCATTTCGCCATTTGTTTTTTAACTTTAAATATCATACTCTAGTTTTCTGTGGGACATTTTTCTGATTGACTGCCCTGGTAGCACCGAGGTCAAATACCTGGCTGCCAATCAAAAGACTAGGGTCCGTACTCAGCAGCCTCTCCATGGGAGAAAGATACCTGCCTTGGACAACCAGAGGGCAGCTTCACTCGGCCCAGAGGTCCCGATATATCCGAATCAAGAGAGCAGCGCGGACTAGCTATCTTTTCCTGAAAGTAGCTAGAGGAACTCATTCTTAAGTCGCTCTTCAGCGCTGATTCGGTTCTGGATGCTTGAATTCAGAAAGACGATAGGTATATATATGGAAATGGTGGGAATATTGAGCTGACTGGACTGGGATGCAAGCAACAGGGCTTGGCAAAGACTAGAGGGCTCTTTCTTTCTCCGATGGTGTCTCACATCGGCAAAAAGCTGGCTGCTTCTCTCTGTCACTCCCTGTGTGGAACCTTCCCCTTCGCCTGCTGCAATTGCAGTTTCTCCCAGTCCTGCTGCCCATTTGTCTCCAACCTCAGCAAGACTCAAAGTGCTCTCTCGTAGCATTACTGTCTCCTTTTAACCCCTCTCAAGTGCAAGGCCTATGAACTTCTATGGCCAATCCACACTGCTTTAACATACCAGGCTCCAGCTTCTTCAGACGAGTTTCTCTCTTTTTCTAAATCATTTTATTGGGGCTCATACAACCCTTATCACAATCCATACAGACATCAATTGTGTAAAGCACACTTGAACATTTGTGTCCCCTTTCTGGAGCACTGCCCAATTCCAGCTCAAAAATGGCTGTGAAGAAGGAGTCACACAACGTTACTGGAAAGGTTCTCTCGGCTGCTTTGCCATCGCCGTTCCTCACCGCCCCTGCTTCTGGAGTCACCCTACTCCCCACGCCCTTAGCTGCTGCCCAGACTTTGGAGGCATCCATCGATGCTGGATTTATTCACTGGTCGTTGAGCATGGTCGCATTAGAGTTAGACTGCCACCAACAAGGTTGACAGTTCAAACCCAACAGATCCTCCACAGGAGAAAGTTGAGACTGTTTTTGTCAAGATTTACAGCCTCAGAAAACCTACGGAGCATTTGAGTCAGAGTGACTCCAGAGCGGTGGGTGGTTCGACTGAGTCAGCTTCCGGGGATGAGCAGGAGCACTCGCTCACTGCCTTCTGCCTCCTCGCTCTCCTTGCACTAGCTTTGGTTTTTTTTCACCATAGCTTTTTTTTTTTATTATTAACATTTTATTAGGGGCTCATACAACTGTTATCCCAATCCATACACACATCAATTGTGTAAAGCGCATTTGTACATCGTTTCTCAAAACATTTTCTCTCCACTTAAACCCCCAACATTAGGTCCTCATTTTTCCCCTCCCTCCCCGCTCCCCCCTCCCACATGAGCCCTTGATAGTTTATAAATGGGTATTTTGTCATACCTTGCCCTGTCCGACGTCTCCCTTCACCTACTTTTCAGTTGTCTGTCCCCCAAGGAGGAGGTCACACACAGTTCCATGTAATCGGTTCCCTCTTTCCTACCCATTCTCCCTTTACCCTCCCTGTTTTGCCTCTCACACCACTGGTCCTATAGGGCTCATCCGTCCTGGATTCCCTGGATTTTCAGTTCCTATCTGTACCAGTGTAGCTCCTCTTTGGTTTTTATGCTTCTTAACTCAGTTCACTTAAAAGTTCTAATTTTTTAAAAAGCTGAACTATAGATAATGGTTACATAGGCGTTTGTTATTATTAAACCCCAAAAGTTATTATGCTTTCAAGTTTTTGCAATTTTTGAGGTGTATTTTTCACAAGACTTCAAAATACAAAAAAAGTGGGGGGGATGCTGAAATAAAATATATCTAAATGCCAGAATCATTTACTAATATGTATATGTGCTCATTAGTTTATCTGGATTTCATATCTATAATCCAAAAAATTAATTCCTCATAAAATAAATATAAAATGTCATTTAAGGGCTATGGGGTCTAAATGTTCCCTAAACTTTCTTGCCAGAGTACAGATGTTGGCCTCAGCAGAATATAAAGAAAATGCTCTGTGAATGGCACGCTCTAAGCAACATGCAGTCACAATAAACAGAGTTTGAGGGGGAGTGGATTTGGAAACACACAGTTCTTGCACCTCTTCTACCATGAAGAATCAGAGTGAACCTTATAACTACTCCCTCAATCATTTCTACTAAGGGGAAAATTCTGGCTAGAAAGGAAAAGCTACAAATGAGCAAAGTGCCGACCATGGCAATTATGATGACGAATGATTTGCTGAACAGCGAACGTTACAGAGATTTCTGCTCTGTGTGAGCACTGTGATGTGATGATTTTATAGCAGATCCCTTGAGACACAATCCACGCTGGAGAAGCTGAGCGAACAGCCTCAGTTCTCCTTCTCCTTTACACAGATTCAAAGAAGAGAAAGTCATTAGGAAAACCATTCAGAGTGCTCTGGAAACCTAAAATTATACCCATTCCACTAGATTAAAAAAGATCAAAGGTTGACTCTAATCCCAAAACAACTGGACTATAAAACACTATTTCTCTGTGT
>NW_022103898.1:59616162-59618648 GCF_000313985.2 Echinops telfairi
AGAGCTAATCATGATGCTTGTGAATTTCTGCCTATTACCTGGTCCCTTCAATCTATATCCTTCTACTTTTAATGCCCATAGCAAGAACTCTTTAGTACTGCACTACTGTTTTAGCCTTATTAATGTCACAAAGTCCAGATACTTTCCAAATTGCCTTGTTTCCTAAGTGGATCTGAATTATGTTCACTTTGATTCTCATTCACCGCCACTGAGTCGCTTCCAACTCATCGTGACATTCTAGGGCAGGGTAGAGCTGTCCCTGTCCCCGTGGGTTTCTGAGACTGAAGCCTTCATGGAAACGGAAAGCTTCAGCTTTCTCCTGTGGATCTGCGGCACTTGTGGTTAGCATCCCAATGTCTAATCATCTCTGATTCCTTCTCTTCTAATTCAGATTCCTAAGGTGTAAGCTTCTCTTGTTCAGACAACTTTCACATCTGCTACAGCTTTACTTCTGAAGAGCTCTAGGTAAATCACCAATAAACACAAACCAAAACTAAACCTGTGGCTATTGATTCTAATAGTGACAGAGTACAACTGCTCTACAGGGTTTCCAAGGCTATAAAGATCTACAAAAACAGACTGCATTAGCTTTCTCCTCTGGAGCAACTGCATGGCTTGAACAACAAGTTTTTTGGTTAACAGATAAGTGCTTTCGCCAATGTACCACCAGGTTCAATAAAGCACCAATATATTTGGTAAATATTCAGACAATCTATATTTTCTGATGTAATTTGTATTAGGTGTATCCATGATTAGAATAATCTTCATTCTTCTCAGGGTACAACTAAAGTACTTTGCCCTGAATTAAGAGCTGAGGAAGAGATAAAAAAGGAAAGTGTCCAATTAATGGTGGCCCAGGACTACCGCATACTTACTATTTAATGTCCTCTTTTCATTATTATGACACGTATTAATCTGGTCGTCCTGGTTCTGCTGTGATGAATGAATATTATTGAAATTTTACTCTAGCACCAACCTCCATTGTGTATGTAAACAGTGTCCAGTGACTTAAGAGTTTTACAAGTACAAATCAACAATTCATGTAATGTTGCTCTTAGCTGGCCTATACTTGAGTAATTTCCTTTTCTCAATGGTGTTTTTGATTCTAGTGAATAAATGAATGACACTATCAATGGATTTGCCTGATGCCCCAGGGGGATGATTGAAAATGTTCTATAACATAAAATGATAAAGATGTCTCTAAAGAGAACCAGAGTCATATGTCAACCATAAAGACACATAAATGCCAGCTCCAATCTAAGAACAATTAGTTCTTATGACGTGGCCCTGCTGGCTGCTCACCCTCATGAAGAGACCACTGAAGATAAGGAAGTAATAGCAACGTGTGGAAAAACAAAAAAAAACTAGATAGTGTCTGGCAATCAGAAAGACTCACGTCTGGAGTCTTAAAGGCTTGTCTTCAAACAAGCAGCCATGTAAGTGAGGGGTCAGCCAAGTCCACACAGAAGAAGCAAACCAGACTGTGTGATTCAAAAAAATTGTAAGTAATAAAACTCAACTCTAAAGGAGTTCCCTCCCCTCCTGGTATCAGAGCCTAAATTCTGAACACCTGCCTGGTTGGCAGAAGGCTGTGATGAGAGGAGAAGCCCTGCATCCACTTGCAGGGTCCACATGTGGAATAAGCTTCTCCTGAATGCCCTCCTACAATGGCCGAGGGATAGGAGTAGACTTGTTATCCAATAAGAGCATTGTAAAGTTGATCATGGTAGATATATTTAGGCTAAAATGTAATATTTATCATTTGATTACCCTTTTGACACATTGTACAGTTTTTTCAGTTTTTTTTAAGAGAAGAAGAAATATTCATGGATTGAGCCTCCAGTGAATCCTCTCAAACCATAGGTCAGGGATGTGAATAGCCTTATTCTCATACAGAGTGCAATGGAAAATATATCAGTGCAAATGAAGTTCATTTAAAATGTGCATTTAAAACACATTATCATTTGATCTCCTTTGTGACCCTTTTAAAATTTGTTCTAGTTATATTTTCTACTCTCTTTTCAATTGAAGTTTTTCTGTTTTACTCTGTTATTGTTGTTAGCTTTGGGGGAGTGTTGTTTTGCATGTTTTTCTACATATGAAATCTAGGATATGCAAATCTATAGACACAGTATTAATGGTTTCTTGAGGGTATGGCTGGAGAGGCTGGGGGAAATGGGAAGCTAATAACAATGAGTACAACAAAAAAGAAAATGTTTTAAAACTGTGATGATGATTGTACAACTCTTCTTAATATGGTTGAATTATTGAAGGGTATGATATGTGCATTATATGCCAATAAAACCATTCCTCAAAAAAGTAAAACTTAAAAACAGATAAAGCAAACTATTTAAAGGGAAAAAAGATAATGGATGTGGTCCCCCAGAGCTAGCAAAGTAAATCGAAACACATGAGGACATGGTGAAAGTAAAACCCCTGACTACGGTCATGACTTCCTTGAGCTGAACATCTCCACAAATAGATCA
>NW_022103898.1:59619165-59633764 GCF_000313985.2 Echinops telfairi
GCCTTAGATCTCAAAATGATACTTGCTCTTCAACACTTTAAAGTGGTCTTGCGCAGATTTAGCAATGCAATCAATATGTCATTGGATTTCTTGACTGCTGTTTCCATGAATGTTAATTGTGTATTCAAGTAAAATGAAATCCTGGACAACTTCCTTCTTTTCTGCAGTTATCACGATTGTACCTCTTTGTGAGTATTTTTATCTTTCTTCTTTCTAATTTCATTGAATTGAACTCTAATTAGCATACAAGTCAATAATTCAATCCTATGAAGAAGGGTTGTGCAATCATCACAACAGCCAACCTTGGAACCATTCCTTGCTTCTTGTTCCCGCTGACATTGACTCCCTCTTTCATCTCGCAGGTCCCTCCCTTGCCCCCAGACAGCCATCAATCTACTGAAGGGTGTTGTCTTCCTTTACCAGTAAACATTTCACGCCCTCACATCCTCACTCTCAGCAAGAAAGGTTGTGTCATCTGCATATCAAAAGTTGTTCGCGAGTCTTCCTCCAAAGCTGGTTTCCCATTTTTCTTCCTATAGTCCAGTTTCTCAAGTTATGTGCTCAACATACAGATTGGAATTTGGTGAAATCATTTCTACATCCAATTTCTCATGCTGGCCATCAAAGTCATCCACATTTAATTCGTATCCCTATCCCCTTGCATTGTTCTACACACCTTCCCTTAAGGGGGCCATGTTTCTCACCGCTCTTATCTAGCCAATTGCCCACTCACCTCTGGAGCATCTCACACCTGTTCCCTTTCCCACTGAAACCAGCTCAAGTCCTACCTCTTCCATAAAGTCTCGCCCAGTTTCTTCAGTCATACCAGGCAGTAGTCTGCCTCCTCGGGAGGTGTGTACCTCAGCAGTCTTTGAGGGCACTATATGTAGAGCAAAATGCATGGGAAGCATCTCAGAACAGAGAAATTCAGTCGATTTAGGAGCAAAGTCATGAAATGCCCTTCTGTTCGTTTAAAAGGTTCACTGAGAGTTCAATGTCTTGTATTTACATTTCTATGCTGAGTAAAGAAATTTAATCATCCGAGCGTTTTTCATTCCATACATGGGCTACAAGGGCAGGTGAACTCTTTTAAGTATTTTCTTTTTCCTTTTAAAAGACACTCAAAATTCTGAGGTATAGTACTTATAACACAGGTTTTAGAGACCAGCGCTTAAAGATCAATTGCCTTTCTACTTATTGGATCGATGGCTTTGGCCAAGTCCTGAAGCTTCTGTGAAACCAAGACACTCTGCTGAAAGGGAAGACTTGATACTCACGAAGCCTTTATGAATAGTGAGATAATAGACAGATGATCTGCCTACAGGTGCCTGATACACAGCAACTCCTCAGTGTTAACCTGGTTATGACGTACACAGGCGATTTTATGCAGGCAATGATTCTCCACATACAGTCCTCAGAGAAGCAGCGGCAGCATCACCTGGGGACCATTTAAAAAGGCAAATCCCCAGGCCCCATCCCAGACTTTCTAAATTAAAAGCCCTGGGAGTGGAACCAAAGAATCTGTTGGGAAAAGCCCTCCAGATAAATCTACTACACACTAAATACTGCCACAGAAAACCACGAAGTTAGAAGAATTAGATCATATGTGCAAACCACTTAGCTTAGGGCCAAGCACAAGAGATACTAGCTACATGGTTCCTATTATTTTTATTAAGATATATTTTATCTAAAAATGCTTTCATTCTACTTCCTAACACATGTCCTGGTCTGTATATCCATAACTATCTCGTTGATTCCGTTACCATGCTGCCTAATTGCCAACCTTTGAGGCTGCTCCAAACTGCTGCTCACAAACGACTTAATTGCGTATTCAATTGCCTGCCTAGAAACACCCCTGGGTCTAAGGGCTGTAGGCACATGACCATCAGCTAGCCCATCATGGTGTGAGCACCCGTGGCCTCAGAAGGGTGCTCACACAGCTCCAGACTTGACACCACCCTATGTACAAGACATGCAGGATTCTGGAGGGTTCAGAATTGTTGAGGTTTAGATTTTACTTTGCACTTTGTCTTTGCTTTTATTTTTTGAGGATTAGGGGCCTGAGTTGGGGAGAGTTGCTTTTGTTTCCTTAACAGCCAAATAGTAAAACTTTTCCATAAAAACTGTGTATTGCTCAAGGCCAGACCGTTAAGCAGCTGGGGCATTTTGGGGCACTGCCTGTTACTGATTTTATTTCCTTTTCACTGCACTTGCAAGCAAGTCATTTATCTTTAAGTTAGCAAGCAAGAAATGGGAAATAAAAGAAATATGTTTTATTTAAAGCAGTGTTTGGGGCTTGGCATGATGGGGGAAATGGACATGGCCTACGCTGATTTCATTTTCATTCCACTGCACTGACAGCAAAACCATTTATCTTTTCTATAGCCCCACTTTCATCTCTCCTCTTCCCTCCTGTTTCCCCTTGCCTGTCCCCTCCACACCCTACTCCTGTCACACCAGTGTTCTTGAATGTTGATGAGACCAAACTGGGGGAAAGCAGAACAAGTGATTCCTTTGGGTAACAAGCCCCAAGCTATACGTTTCCTCTGTGATAAACAGATGGAATAAATAAAACATTATTTCAAGGCATAAATCAGAAGAGAACTTCCTGTTTTCCATCCAAATGGAACAAATGATAATCAGAGAGACTGTTCTACTCCCACCCCTTATTGTCCTTTAAAATGGAGATACAACATGCTACCAACTAGCACTGCAACCTATGATACAGTTATAAAGCACAACAGAAACAACGTACAATATCCTCAAAAAATTGATGTTCTTTGATAAGTTCTATATGCTTTGTTTTAATGTAATACATTTTCTTATCATGGAATTGGTAGGTAAAGGTATGCATTACCAATCTGTAAGGAAAAATAAGTTCAATGATTTACTATAATTATAGTCACTCTGATTTCCCACTCTGCTTGAGTCATACCCAATCAAATGGTATTTTCATAATTTTCAAAAATTGCATATCTTATTTTTATTAATTGAAGCCTCTAAGGATTTATCTGAACTAGATGGACTCTGCCCCCTTCTTTTTTTATTTAATACTCAAAAGTAAGTATGTGCCTTTAACCTCCCATAATACCCTCTGCTTGCTTCAGCAGAGTAAACAACGGTCTCTAGTTTCCTATCAGTCTTCCAATCAGTCAACTGGGAGTAGGGAAATATGGGCTAGCACCTCAGAGCCTAGCAAAAGACAAGAATCTGGTAAGCTTTCCAGAAATATTTTTGAAATGTGAACTTTATAAAAGAACTTTGAATGTTTTCATACATACATATTTCCAGTGACATTATAAAAATAGATAAAAATTAGGATGTCAGAAATTTTATATATATGATATAAATATACAAACATACATATATTCCTTACTGCCAGTTGATTATGACTCATATATAGATCCATATATAATTAAGATTTTGAAATACTAGATATTATTAAACATGTTAATACAAATTATAAGCAACATCGATAGCAAAATCTCTAGAAATTATACCACTTGAAACCCTGTAGTATGGCAATGCAAGCAAGTCAGAAAGAAGGAAAATTTTCCTCTCTGTAAAATTACTTCATCCCACTTACAATCTAATCTTGCCTGGTTAAACTATTTCAACAAATTTATCTCGTACCCAGGCCACTCATGAAACATGTATAGTACCATTTCTCTCTAAAATATAACATGGTAAAAATTTAATAACATTTCAGAAGTATCTAGATAAAGATTATCTGTATGCCTACGGAAGTCTCCAGGTCATAAAAATAAAAAGTATTCTCTTATTGTGTCTGTCCAAGATTATGATGAACTAAATCACTGATAATCTAAAAGAAAATATAAGAATATCTCTTTTACAACACTTTAGTGCAAGCATTTGCAACGAAAATGAGTAGAATGCTGTTTCTTGAAAGAATATGGATCAAACTTAAATTTGACTCATTAATATGTAATAAGTGACCTACTTCAGAAAAGAAATTCCAAATTAGGTAATTACTTATAATGTGTCAGTAACACTCAACTTCTATTTTAACTGTCCTTGAGTCCTTTATAGGGATTTGATTTTAGTAGGTGTCAATATGAGGTGGATCCAAGAAGTTCATGGAAATTTTATATTATTTTTCAGTTCCATTTTGTCACAAAACTTTTTGAAGCCTCCTTATACACAGCATCACAAAAGCATACTCTAATCATATCAAATTCAGAATGGAATTTGTGGGATTGGGTTGGAGTATTTCAGCTTCGAATGATATAATTCATAACCTGACATTGTTCAAACCTAGTAGACCAGTTTTTTTCTCTCCGATACCCCTGGGTAATTTATAATATATATCAATATGCAAAAACCAGAGTGCCTGGTGTTGATTAGGCAAAAGCCCAAACAAGGACAATTACTAAAACTGGGCTGCTTGCCCTGTATACACTCCTAGCAAGAAAACTGATCAGAAAATATGTGGGAGACAAGCAGAAAAGGAAGCCTGAGCAGAACACAGTCCCCAAACAATCTTTTGAAAGTCAAAGCTGTGTCTTTTAAATTTCACCCTGATATGCAATCGAATAGCTTAGGTGTTAATTTTATGTTGCATTTTCTTTTCTTTCTTTCTGCTATTAATCCGATAAAAGAGAATAACTGCTAACAGCTAGCTTCATCTTGGATTTAGGGAGCTTTTAAAGGAAAATAAATAGTGCTAACGATGGCAAAGGGGCAGAGATCGTACAATATCTCTTCATTGTGGTCTCAGCAGTTTCCCACACTGGCAATTTCATGAGTAGACGTTGAATTCTGAGAAGAAATATCTATGGTAAGTGTGTTCTAATAGGTGATCCAAAAAAGCATGACAATTCCCCAAAGACTCATAATTTTAGAATATCACTCATGCACATAACCTAATTACTTTTGTTAAAAGCATGAGTTAGGTATAAGAACAATAATTCATTCTTTCACTCACTCATGCATTCACTCACTTGCCAAACCAGTACTACTTATTTTTTCAGATAATCGCCTACCCCTGCGTCAACTAGGGTCCTCCAAGTTCACTTCGTATACTCGCTTCCTCAATAGAAGTCTTAATGTGAATTAAGGAGAAATACGGATACTGCCCCTGACCCCCTCCCCTCCTGACTCTATTCCATCTAATTAAAGTGTGTGTTTTTTTTAATTTAAGGTCTCCAACCTTCTTGCACCTCCTCTCACTGGACACATCGGTTCAATTCGCATTATGAAACAGCTTTGCCTCTGTAAGAGGGGACAATGAATAAAGCTCCTCCAAAGGAGCTATCCCACTACTCGCATGTCAGTTTGAGATAATGGATGACTTGCCATTGCTGTGATGCTCAAAGCAACGTCATCAGTACTTTAAATGCAACCGGGATCACCAAAGGGAAACACATTTCACTGAGAGACCACAAAGTAGAAATAAGCGGTCCACTTCTGAGGGATTAGCCCTGAAAACTATGAATAGCAGCACACTGTTAGACGAACGCCTGAACGGGACCGACCGGGCTTTTCACTTCTGAGGGATTAACCACTGCAAACCTATGAGTAGAAGACTATGGGTAGATAAGCTGCCAGAAGACGTGCCCCTCAAGTTGGAAGGCCCTTAAAATATGACAAAGCAAGAGCTGCCTTCTCAAGCCAGAGTCAACCATCATAATGTGGATAGAGGAAAGCTTTGGGAACCTTCATTTACAGACAGAGCATCAAAATAAGAAAGAGCTACAAACATCATTTAATACCTAGAACATGGAATGTACACAGTGTGGGATAGAAAAAATTTCTCCCCAGCTTTGTCCCCCCCAAAGATATGCCAAACATTAGAGGCTGTTTGCCAGCACATGGTGGGAGGTCAGATGCTTAAGAGACATCCTCCCTGAAGGCATTCAGCCTTCAAGCTACTGTCTAGTCCCACCACTGGTGGGGCTCACTCTCCGCTGTTAGCGACAATGGACTGCTTCCCCTGAAGCTTAGAGTGTCCAGATCAAGGGCAATCAAGGCTAGGCCACCATCATGAATCTAGGATCTGCCCATCTTGTCGCACATGTACCCCCAATACCTCCCCTCCCTATTGTGCGTATACCGCGAGATCGTCCCCCTCATTACTGTAGTACCTACAGTACAAACCACTTCCTGTGACATATGTCTTTACCTGTAATTAGGGGGCTTGCACACCCTCAAAAGATAGACAAGCCTTGGTTAGTAATAAATCGCTCTCCTCTCCCCGCCGCCTGCCCTGTCTGCCTGCGCTATGCCTGAACCTGGCTGTTGAGCTCATGGCCATCCAGGAGGTGAGTGTGCTACCATGAAATGTGTCTGACTTCTTTATTTTACTCTCTCTCTCCCATCTCTCTATGACTTTATTATAATCTTTATACATCTCAACAGTACAATTGGGCTTACTGAACTTGTGAATAGTTGTGGGGGGCTGGCTTCCCCCACAACAGAGTATGAATCTAGTATAATTGAAAGTCACCAAAAATGAAATGGAACACACAGAGATCAATATCGTCCATATTTGTGAGCTGATATGGAGTAGTTTTGATCAGTTTGAATCAGGCAGTCAAATGGCTCTGGGAAGAAAGACAAATGCAAGTGGGACAGTGTCAAATTCATCATCAAAGGGAATACCTGAAGATCTCCCTTGAAGAACAATGTTGTCTGTGATAAAACAGTATCTATACATCTACAGGAAGTCCTGTTAATACAACTAGTATTCAAATGTACACACTAACACTAAAGCTCCTGATGAAGCCATTGAAGAACTGTACCAATGTCTTCAGTAGGAAATTGAACAAATATTCTATCAAGATGCCTTCATAATTATTGGCAATTACAATGCAAAAGCTGGCAACAAAGAAAAAGGGACTGTCATTGGGAACTATGACCCTGGTGACAGAAACAGTCACAGAATTGTGCAAGAACAATGACTCCTTAAGGATCTCTGTAGCCATGGTGGGTTATGCATTGAGCTTCAAACCACAAGGTCAGTGGTTCAAACACACCAGCGGCTCTAAAAGATAAAGATGAAGTTGTCTACTACTATAGAGATTTAGTCTCAGAAATCCAAAGGGGCAGTTCTACTCTACCCTACAGGGTTACTATGGGCTTGAGTTAACAAATTCAGCAATGCAAATACCTTGTTCAACAAAATAAACTGTGACTGTACACATGGATCTCAACAGGTAGAATACACAGGGATCAAATGGACCACATCTTGAAGTTGGAGAAGTGCACTATCAGCAGCCAAAATGAAGCCATGGGTCCACTGTGGAACAGATCACCAATTGCTCACACATAAGTTCAAGTTGAAAGTAGAGAAAATGAAAACAAGTTGATAGAGCTAAAATACAACTTTGAGTATATCCCATCTGAATTTCAAGAATACCTATGGAACTGATATGCTACATAGAAAACTAATGAGAGAAAATCTGACTATCTTCTGTGGGTTGACATGAAGATCATACATGAAGAAAACAAAAGGTGTTTAAAAGACAGGAAACAAAATGAGGACCTAATGTCGGGGGTTTAAATGGAGAGAAAATGTTTTGAGAAACGATGTACAAATGCGCTTTACACAATTGATGTGTGTATGGATTGGGATAACAGTTGTATGAACCCCTAATAAAATGTTAAAAAAATAAATAAAAATGCAGAACCATGTGAAAAAAATAATAATAATTAACATATAAATATATGTACGTAGACCTAAAAAAAAAAAAAAGACAGGAAACAAAAAAGATCAAAAGCCATATCAGAATAGACTCTGAAGCTAACTCTTGAACATATACAGCTATAGAAAACGGCAGAGACGATGAAGGAAAAGAGCTTAAGGTGATCAAAAAGAAGATGGAAGTTATCAAACAATATCATAAATACCACATGGAAGTAAAATTTTGCCAAAGATAATTCAACAATAGTCAATGCAGCATATTGACCAGTATCAGGCAGAATTTCAAGCTTGATTCAAAAGAGGACATGCAACAAGACTAACATTGACAGAAGAGCCCAGAAAGATGTTTACTTGTGTTTTATTGATGGACTATGCAGAGGCATGAAGCTGTGTGCATCATAACAAACTCTGGGTAACACTGAGAACAACAGAAGCCCCCAAATACTTCATAGTGCTTATGCAAAACTTGTCCATGGACTAAGACATAACGGGATCCCCAAATACTTCATAGTGCTTATGCAAAACCTGTCCGTGGACTAAGACATAACGGGAATCCCAAAATACTTCATAGTGCTTATGCAAAACCTTTCCAGGGACTAAGAGGTAGCCATAGGAACATAAATGGATGTAGATAGTGGTTTAAAATAAAGAAAGGTGTGTGTTAGGGTTGTATCTTTTCACATACTTATTCAATCGGTATGCTGATCAAAAAATCTGTGAAGCTGCATGATATAAAGAAGAAATTGGCATTAAGATTGTAGGAAGGCTTACTAAGAACGTATGATATGCAGATTATACAACCTTGCCTGCTGAAGGTAAGGAGGAGGAAGAATTTGCTGATTAAGATGAAGGACAGCCGCTTTTTAGTATACATTGCAACTCCATGCAAAGAAAACAAAAATACTCACAACTGGACCAACAGGTAACATCACAATAAACAAGAAAGATCAGTGTTTGCAAAACTTTTATTTTGTTGGTTTTTTCCCCCAAACCATTTTATTGGGAGCTAATATAGATAGCATGTCATTCCGTAGTTCAATCACATTGAGCAATATTGTACAACTGCTACCACAATTGGTCTCAAAACATTCTCTTCCTTCTTGAACTCCTTGACATCATCTCTCTTCTCCCATCACCCTCAATCATACCCCCAGAAGTCCTTACTCTGCAAGCTGTGTCTATAGCTTCGTCATTCCTGGATTTGATCAACAGAAAAATGTAACAAAAATTCAAGATAATTACCCCCAATGACAAATTACATCTAAGATAAACCCCAAAATGAAAAAAAGAAAGAAACTACAGAAAATGTTGAAAACCTCAGGCCTAACAGAGGGGAAATCAACTGCCAAGGCGTGTTGGCAACCAACTGCCAACCTAACTGTTCAAGTTAGGTTATCATTTTGATCTCCCTAGAGCCCTCTTGCCATGCACTTGGTTTGGCAACCAGTTTCGTCCCATCCCTCAATTATGGATAGAGGGGAATCACCGGAGACTTATTTCCTATGCAGATCTCACAAATGTATCTTGAGCTCCCCCTGTCACCCATAGCCTTCTGCAAACTAGCATCCCACAATTTAGGTTCTGATACTGTTCCCTCCTTTGACTTCAGATGATATGATTTACAGTCCTTTGGTCACTGATATTGGTGTGCTTCCTCTTTGTGGATTTAGTTGACATCTCACTTAGATGGCTGCTTATTTGGAAGCAACCAGTTAAGATTTCTGATGCTATTTTTTCCTGATAGCCAGGCACCATCTAATTTCTTCACTACACTTTGATATAGTATTCATGTATTCTGGGTTCCCTATCAAGCAGGGCCATGATGTAACCACTAATTGTTCTTAAATTGGAGCTAGGATACAGTATGAACCCAAAATCTATTTCTGGTCTATGGATTTGTATCTGCCTTTGGCTCCCTTTAGAGACCTCATTGTTAATTTATGTTAGAGAATCTTATTGATCACCTCCCTGAGGCAAAAAGATCTGTTAATATTGTCATTCATTAGCCCCTGGTACTAATTTTTTTTTAAAATAGGGATATTGGTCCAATGTAGACTAACTCCATATCGCAGGACCTGAATTATTCACTTGTACAGAATCAATTATTTCATAGCTGGACGCTATTTATACAAACAATGGGAGTTGGTTGTCGGGGAAAACTTATAATAATACTCACTAAGAATGTCAGTCACAGGTTTGCTAGAATAATATATATCTTAATACAGCATATGGGGCATTGATGTAGTAAGACAATGATTGTCACCCTACTGACAGTTCAATAATCTTGGTATAGCTGTCTTCTGTTTCTTCAAACACCATGAATTTTTCACTCTTAAGTCCTCAGGTTACAAGTTAATTTTATTTTGTTGGACTCCACAGTCAATTATCACTGGAGTAGTAGTCAGGAAATTAAATGAAGTATTACATTAGGCAAATCTGCCACACAAAACTTCTTTAAGGTGTTGAAGAACAAGAATGTCACTTTGAAGACTAAGGTGTGCCTAACCAGGCCATGGTGTTTTCAGTTTCCTCATATGCAAGTGAAAATTGGACAATGAATAAGGAAAATGGAAAAATTGATGCATTTTAATTAAGGTGTTGGAGAAGAATACTGAAAGTACTGTGGACTGTCAGAAGAACAAATAGATATGTATTCAAAGAAGTGCAGCTAAATTCTTCCTTAGATACTACTTGATTCTACTTGATTCAAGTAGAATCCAAGATTCTACTTGACCAAAAATGCTATTTTACATCATAAATTGATCCTGAATAATGACCAGTTCAAATCAAACTAGTCTTACAATGTTCAGTTGATATCAATAAGGTCTTCATTGGTAATGTTTGGACCAGGTCTTTCTTCCTATTCTGTCTTAGTCTACAAGCGCTGCTAAACCCCATTCACTGCGGGTGACCCAGCTGGCACTTGAAAGACCAGTGGCATAGCTTCTAATATCACAGCAACACACAGCCATCAGAGTACAACAAGCTAACAATTGGGTGGTAGTTTAAATCAGGGTGATTACATCAATTAAAAGAGGAATTCCAGTTCAACCCACTGCTGATAATTTCAATATCCATCTCACATACACAGAATCAGAATCTACATTTTAACAGGGTCTATAAGAATCACATGAATATCTTGTTCAACTTTAGATGCAGCTTCAATATATATGGAGAAGAAATGAAAATTTTCAACAGGAGGTTAACCAGAAAAAATAGGTTGGAAGATTTTATTTAAATTACATACATATACACTTAAAATAACAATAATGATAAAGATGGCTTTCATCATTAACAAGGAACAATTTGAGAACCAGATTGACATCTGTTTTTAAACTAGCTAATTATTTTCTTGAATGCACTGCATCAAATGTTGTGCTTATAGTTCCATAACCAAGAACCAAATGTTCTGTAAATGGCAAAGTGAATGTTAGAATAGTTAGTTATATACCATATGTACTCAAGTATAAGTCAAATTTTTCAGCACATTTTTTATGCAGTTTTTGTGGTAAAATTAGGTGCCTCGGCTGTTAATCAGATCAGCTTATACTCAAGTATATACGTGAGTTAAGGCAAATAAAACGTACCATTAAAAAGAACTGGCAGTCTGTATTTTCAATTTCACTAAATAATCCTTCATTTCAAAATAATTAAATTTATCCTTATAGAACCTCTATATCAGCGGGCCTCAAACTGTGGGTTGTGACCCATTTGGGGGTCAAATAACCCTTTAACAGGGTTTGCCTGATTCTTATCAGTAGCAAAATTACAGTTATGAAGTAGCAATGAAAATAATGTTATGGTTGGGGGTCACCACTACATGAGGAACTGTGTCACGGCATTAGGAAAGTTGAGAACCATTGCTCTAACAGAAAGCTTGACTAACAGTCTGACCTGGTGGAATGACCTCCAAATGCACTACAAGTCAACATTTTCATCTGTTTGGGAAGTTGATGGATGTCCAGAATGAGTTTTGTCATGAAGAGACATTTCACCTTTTTTTGAAACAAGAAAACCACTCATACGCGTGAGTTTTTTCCCATAGTGCTATCCTGTAAGCTGTGCTCAACATCACAACAGTTTCTGTGTCATTTTTCCCGAGCAGGAAACAAAATTTCACAGCCACAAGCTGTTCTCTTAAATCAGCCATCACAAGAAATGAGGTTTGAGAGAAACTGCTTTTACAAAACAACCCACTATGACCAAAGAGAAACTCCCCAGGTAATGCCACTGGATATACTAACTCCGAGAGAGTTGCTCAATGCTTGCCCAGTGGGAAAAACGCATCCTAAGAAAGCTCTGCCCAGCCCAATTCCAGTTTGGGGGCTATCCCTTTGTATATGGCATGATTTGAAATCAAGAAAGGTGTGTGTCTTCTCACCTCACTTGTTCAATCCGTATACTGAGCAAATAATTAAGGACCCTGGATTGTATGAAGAAGAATATGGCATCAGGATTGGAGGAAGGCTTATTAGCAACCTATGATATGCAGATGACACAACCCTGCCTACTGAAAATGCAAAAGACTTGAAGCACATGCTGATGAAGTTCAAGGATTGCAGCCTTCACTAAGGATTACAACTCAATGTCAAGAAACAAATCCTCACAACTAGTCCAACAGGTAACATCATGATAAAAGAAGATTGAAGTTGCCAGGGGTTTCCTCTTGCTTGGATCCATAATCAACGTTGAGGACAGCTTAGTCAAGAGATCAAATGACACATTGCATTGAGTAAATATGAAGCTCAAGTTCTATTTAAAGTGTGAAAAGCAAGGATGCTATTTTGAAGAATCAGGTGCCCCAGAGTCATGCCATGATTTTCTTCATTTGCTTCAAAGGCATGTGAAGCTGATCAATGAATAAGGAACACTGAAGAGGAATCGGTGCATTTGAATTGTGGTGCTGGTGGAGAATATTGAAGGTACCAGGGACTGCTAACTGGACCAACAAATCTGCCTTGGAAGAAGTACTGCCAGAGTGCTCTTTAGAAGCAGGAATGGTCAGGCTTCGTCTCAAGTACTTTGGATACGTTATCAGGAAAGACAAGACCCTGCAATAGGGCATCCTACTCAGTAGAGATGCAAAATAAATAAATAAAATAAGGCCCTCAATGAGGTGGACTGGCGCAGTGGCTGGCCACAATGGGCACACAAAGGAACGATTGTGAGGATGGAGCAGACAGGCAGTGTTTCGTTCTGTTGTACAGGCCACTGCTCTGAGTCCAAACTGACCTGATTTCACCAAATAACATCATGCCTCTTCTGAGACTTCCCATTCCAAGCCTGGACCACGTTTTTACCAAGGCCTGTTAGCATTCTACCTCACACTAAGTTTTAAAAGTCCAGTCTCTTTTACCTCATCACCAAGTTTGGACCCATTCAAAACACTGCTAAAGGCACTAGAAGTGATAGAAGTAAAACATTTTTCTCTATTTTTTTTCTCTCCAGCAAAGAAAGATTGTTGATTGCTGTATTTTTATTATTGGCATAGTTACTTTACTCCTAAAATACAAAATTCTGTTTACAAAAACAAAATCACCATTGTTTTCTTTCTTTACAAAAATGTTATTTGATAAACAGAAATGTTCATTTGTTTTACTGGCTTTCTTTCCTGTTTTTTTCCCCTGAGATTTGAATAAACACATAAAAATATATAAATCTCTAAAGATGAAGTCTAAATCTCTTTAGTGTACAGTACTTGAAATGATGTAAAAAATTGTTCAGACAAAAAATGGTGACTATGTGCAAATAAAACTGAATAAACAGGCTTAAATGGAAAAAGATAAAATTAAAGTTGGAATTAAACCTTTTTTTATAACAATGTGATGCTGTGAAGTCAACATAAAAATAAGGTGTTAGAGTTTCTTTGTTCATTTTTTGTACCAAATAAGGGTAAAATGACTATGGGCAATGTGTGATCTTGGAAAAACAAAATCAGTGGCAGAGATGAGTCATGGGATCTGCAGGAAATATCCTGCCGTTAGCGTGACTCACCCCTTCGGTCTATTCTCTCATCCTCTCTGTCAGCCGGACTCCCCACCACCCTCATTTTCCTCTGTTCATGTTTTTCTGGTAACTTTTTCTTGCAGAATGCCCATCATAACACACCCAACCTCTCTCAACAACATGACTGCCTTTTAGCTGCAACTCCATGCGGCTTACTTAAAATTTACAATGAAGCAATGTGATTGGCCCAGTGCACCTTTTGGACTCACGTCGTGCTATTAGCCGTCATAGCCAGTTAATTAAAAATGGTTTCCTTTGGATCAGATTTTGTCAGATAGCTCAGTTATTTATTTATGTAATTGGGCAATAGGGTGGGTTTGGAATCCCCTGAAACAAACGTGTTTGTAAAAGAACAGCACCTTGCCTTCAGGACTTGACATCAAGTAAGTTGTTGTTTTTTTCTAGCAATTCATACAATATTGACTACAAATGATTTTCAACGTTATTCAAACCCAACATAGACAGTCGACAGGCGTGGTGTGTGCTGTTAATGCAAAAAATTCTGCTTCTCACCAGCTGACTCGAATAACCTATTCTCCGCCTCCTCCTCTAAGTTAGAAACCACTGCTCAATAGAATCTAATTTATCTCTTTACATCATTTCAGTTCTTTATGTTTCAATTTCAGTATGCTCTCCTAAAATTGGTTGTGACCTTCCTCACTGTAAGTACTATGCTTTATATAGAAACATTTTTGTAAGCGAATTTCTTTTTCCCTTCCCCACGAGCATGGGGAAACACAAGTGGTAATATTTTCACAGACAAATATAATTGTAAAAATAGAACTCTGAAAATCTTCATTTACGCCATCCTTTTAAAGATTAAAAACGAAACCCAAGATACTGACAAGGGCTAATGTGTTAAAGGCAAAGATTAGAACGAGGGCGTCAAAGGCTCCAGACAGTGCTCATGCATTCCCAGCACCCATTGTT
>NW_022103898.1:59634481-59637460 GCF_000313985.2 Echinops telfairi
ACCCATGGGCAACAGGTTTTTAAAACTCACTCCCAGCTTAGCGTGTGGCTATTACAGAAAATCTTGATCTACTTTTTTTTGTACACGTACCTGATAAATTCAAGCTCTAAGGCTCACTTATAATGTATCATAAGACTATTACTGAAGTTTTCAGATATCCCTTTGAATTCTAAAGTCGTGATTACAAGTCTAATACATGGTGGAAATTAGTCTATTATCTGTTTTTCATATATTTATATATAATCTGGGTAATGTCCTACTATAAGACGACAAGCAGTCAACAGTTCCTTTGATGTTCTTGGAGAACAGTCCCTAGGAAGACCTACTGTTTGCTATCAGCATGTTACCACCACTAGGCAGAAGACAGCAACACCTATCAAAACTGTACATTATTCACAAATAACTATTTATAAATACTGCTACTTTTGTACTATATGACTATATTAATTGTGTATTTTAAAATATACCTTTATAATGCATTCATAGTAAAAAGTGCCTTTTAGAAACAAATTTGAATATTTTTAGAACACCATGTATAGAATTTAATGAATATTCACCAGAGAAATGCTTTGTAACACTTAAAAAATAGATGTGCATTTGCTTTCTAAAAAGAACTTACAAATTTATTCCTTTTTGGATCTCTGTTGCCTCAAACATGAGCTGAATTTCAGAAATACTTTCTGTAACAGACGTCATGACCTAGTAACCACAGGTTATTCTGTCCTCCCTGAACAGTGTTAACCAATATATTTATTTTTAAAATTTGGAATTAATTACAAAAAGCTATAATGGGAACACTTCTTAAAGGTTTTTTTCTGCATTCTCTATAAAAACAAAACCATTCCCACGTTTGCCTGGTAACCATGAGGTGTCACTGCATAGTGGCTCCTGCCTATGTATGACATACACCCACCTATTGCCACTGTGCTGATTTAGACTCATAGTCATCCTTCATTCAGTTTCCAAGACTGTATATGTTTTTATGGGAAAAGATGACCTCATCTTTCTTTGGCTGGTGGCTTTGAACTGAGAAGCCAGAGGTTAGCAGTCCACTGCTTACCTACCAGCCCCACCTGCACTCCTTACACAGCACATATACAAACACACATCAAAGAACTTCTACTGAGTTGACTCCAACTCACGGCAACCCAGTGTGTGCTACGGTGGAATGACTTCCATACAATTTATTTCAAGGGTAGATTGCTAGCTCTTTCATCTGGGGTGTTACTTGGTAGACCTTAACTGCCAACCTTGTGGTTGGCAGCCAAGAGCATTAACTGCTTGCTTTACCCAGGAACTCCTACAGAACAGGGGAGCTAGCTCTTCTAAGTATTCTTTCTCGGCTACTTGCTGTTACCCCTGATGCTGCAGTGAGTTTTCGATTCTGGTATTGAGAGAAGTGCGTCTTTTACTAATGCCTCCATCAATGATAAGAAAATGGCTGAGAATCACGTTTCATTTTCTTGACCCCTGATCATTCACAGTGGTATTATGTTGGTGGCTCCTGTGCTAACGCTATGGCAGATACTCTTCTAAGAAGTGAAAACCGAAACTCGGATAGCAATATTACCTCTAGCTCTTTGTAGTTTACAGAGGATTATACATTATCTAGCTTAATCTGTGCAATAAAGGGAAGTAGGCAGAACAGGTATTTTTATTCTCATTCTACCAAGAAACTCAAAGCTCACAGAGATTAAGTTGCTGTGTAAGGCCACACAGCTATTAAAAGACCAAGAAGGTTGAAATCCAATCTTCTGATTTCAAATCCATAGCTTTTCCTAACACAATTTGCACATGAGTTACATAGCTAACTCATTTTTCTTGCACATTACATTTTAAAAGACTTTTTACTGTTCATTAGATGGAGATTTACAGAAGAGATCAGTTTTATACTCGGTTCTTACACAGTTTCCCATCAATGTATTCTCACTTAGCCCACTTCCTTTCCCTGTGTCCTATTTCCATTCCTCTTCATCCCGAATCAGCTAAGCTTTGCCTTGAGTATTTCCTGTTGCTCTTAAATGGTTGATGATTCTAACAAAGGAGTTTAGTTCAAAACATACAGAATGACTAAGGGCCATAATCACGGGGTTCCACCTGTATCTATCCAACCCTTAGAAAGCCTGATCTTTTTTAAGATTTTCAGTTTTGTTCGACATTTTTCTCCTGCTCTATCCAAGACCTAACATAATCCTTTTCAGGGCAGCTGGTAGTGGTGGCGGGCACCATCTAGTTCTTCTGGCCCTCAGAATTATAGAGACTGATGTCTGCATGGTTCTTAGTCGACTGAACTAACGGTTTCTTTTGATTTTCATCACCCTTCTATCATCAGGTGAAGAGACACCAAGATTTGCACCTTAGATGGATACTGATAGTGTTTATGACCCCAGTCACTACTCACCTCAGTAGGATATAGAACATTGTCTTTGTCATGCCAATTGACCATGGTATCCCCCAGGACTGTGTTCCTGAGACACCGAGTCCAGGAACTCTTTCCCTGAGGTTCTCTGGTCATGTCTAAGAAGGTTTGATAGCTTTATCCCCTTTACACACAGCCACATCCATTGATGTCATTGAATTAAAGGTAAAATCACATATACAAATAACCTCTGTCAAATCTCTATACATACATGGGCTTACTCTCGCCTCTCCCATAGCTGTTCAGCCTGTGGGTCTAGACAAGCATGTGCTTGTAGATCTCCACTATTGCAGGATGGTGTCAATAGTAGTATTTTCCTCTCATTCCTTTTAACTCTAGCAAACCTCTTACCCTGCTTCCAACATTTTTAATATATCTATGTCTTTGTAATAAAGATAAAACTCCAATCTTTTAGAAATTAGGATGTTTCTTATATATGCCATACAAAAGAGCCCATTTCAGTGGAATAAAGAGAAAGTTTGTCAATGTCATTGTTAGTGCTTTGAAGCCTGTGCAAAGGAGCCCTGGTTACCAGCTTAGCTTATAACTAAAAACTCTGG
>NW_022103898.1:59638085-59639325 GCF_000313985.2 Echinops telfairi
TCAGTAAACACTGATTGCACCCTACCCAATCATGGTTTGTAGAAGCAACCTTCCTAAGAACCAAAGTAATACGGTGCATTACTCAGCACACCTGATGGACACAGATGGATGGAAGGACAGATGCGTGGACAGATATATAAAATTATCTAAGGAACTATCTAGAAGAACACTTTTCAAACATGCCATAGATAACGTGTTTTTCCATCTAAGCATTTGTAAAAGTATCACGCAGAATTATTCAAAGTTAAAAACCCCGAACAAGATCTTGACATAAGAATGTTAGATTTTGTTGACAAAAAGCAAATCCATCATTTTTGACAGTCTGCTGATTGTTGGCTATGACATATGAGATCGTGGAAACCTCCTCCCTCAGACCTGCAGAGAGAGCACAGGGAGGGTCCAAGGGCAAAATCAGTGGCACTTCTCACCTGTAGACAGGTAGGCCCTCTCTAAGGCATCAGAAAGCACAAAGGCTAGCGCGCCTGACCTGTCCCTGAGTTTCGGTTATGTATCACTAGCACCTGCTGAACATCTCCATCTGGCTATCATTTTTGTCCTTTAATGTTCTTTGCTATTCCTATGTTCCAAACCTATTATAATAACCTCACTTCCTACCCGCACATTCAGAGATAAACATAGGGAGACTGTCTTATTTCCTCTTCTTGTCTTGGTGCCACCATTTGTGGCCAAGTCTTGTTTAATGTTAGTTCGAATTGCCTCTATCAGAGCCTACTTCCATTACCATGGCTGAGGAGTAAACTACTTCTTCATGCCTCTTGTCCCAATACTGGAGAAATAATATGTCCAAAATAATAGTAACTATTATAATTACTGAAATTTTACTACATACTAGGCATGATTCTAACTACATATATTATCATCCCAAATATTCCATCACAACTCTATGAACTAATCCTATTTTCAGAAAGGAAACTGAGGCATAGTGAGTCTAAATAGCTTGCCAAAGGTCACTCAGCTAAGACAGGACAGTCTGAATGCATAGCTGGCACCACTAAACTCTGACAGAAAAGACACCCCGGAACTGGACTGGCACTCCCAGCACAGCTGCAGTGTTGTCCTGTGTGCACAAACAGTCCCAGGGAACACCAACTATGACTTTGATGAAGGAATAGCAAAACCAAGTTTACTTCATAATCCTGCCTAAGCATTGAAAAAAACAGTTATCGTGCACTCCATACAAAAATGCCAACCACCCCCTCTCCCAGCTAATCTGAATGAT
>NW_022103898.1:59641133-59648010 GCF_000313985.2 Echinops telfairi
ACAGAAAGGTCTGAGGGGATGGCCCCAATCCCAACTAGGTGGGCAGCACCCCCCTCCCCAGAATAATTTACTTCAGAGGACAGCACTGAAGGCTTGCTTTGACCATATCCTTTCTTCTGCTATCCTACCCCTTTACCCACCTTGAACTAGAGCAGTGCGCCTCCAGCATCGTTCCATGCCTTCACAAAAGCACTTGGTCTACTTTGAGTGATTCTTGCACATTCGACCTAACAATTAATTCCCCTTCTTCAACTGGTCCCCTACCCTGAAGACTGGCTTTGGTGTCCCTCTTTCATGTACTGATAGCTCCTGTGCTTCTATTCCAATGTATAGCCATTGTACAAAAGTTCACATTTAAGCATCACTTTCTCTATTTGTATCTCCAGCGCCACAGAACACTAGCTACAGGAAGGTGGAGGTTATCCCTTAGTAAGTTTTAAGAGAGTAGAGTTGAACACACGTGGAACTGGAAGTTAAGAAAGCAGCCTAAATTTTGTTTTACCATTTAGAAGCTTCATTGTGGGCAACTAGCTTAAGCTTTCTGAGACTCACTTTCCTCAAAATAAGGAATGGTAATACCTTCTAGAATTGTTCTGAAGATCAAAGTACACAGTAGTGTCAACACTCAAGATATGTTTAGTGAATTTAATAGCATAGGACATGTAATAACTGCAAACACTTCTTTTAATGCCTGTTACATACAAAGATTTCATCAAAATAAATGCATCCTACATTGTCAGAAATATGAGTCTTCATCCTATATGAATGATCCAAAGAAAATCATGTAACTTGCATGTCAGAAAACTTTTATCTGAAAGACCATTGACTTACAAACTTCACACAAAAAAAGCAGCAGAAGGTTATTTGATCCAATTCACTCATGTTTAGTTGATGAATTGTGGTATGTTCATAATAAAAGGTGGCACAGTGGTTAAAGCATTCATAGTTGTTAACCAAAAGGCCAGGGGTTCAAACCAACCAGCTGTTCTTCAGAGGAAAGATGGTGCCATCTTCTCTCATAAGGTTTCTCAAAGAACTTCTCATAGAACAACCCTTAGAAATTGACTGAGAAACATTACCTCATTCGCCCAACAGCCTGAGCTTACCCCTTCAGGCTTCCTTCTGTTAAACAGGAAAAATGATCTGAGTCCCTAGAGGATGGCAACCCTGCCATTTGGGTATGGTATAAATAAAGAGTGCAGAATTCTTCAAGAATGGATTACAGAGATGAAAACTGTCTTTAGAAAGTATGTAGACCTAAATGGAGAATCTGTTGAAAAATAATACCTGCACCTTTACATTTTTTTAATAAAGGCCACTATGAATTTTAGCAATACTTTTTGACTTACCCATACTTTTAAAAAAAAGTTGATTTTGAAAATTGGTAGCCCCAAGTGCCTTGTGGTCTTGCCAGGCCCCCAGCAATCCAGCAAAGTCATATAACAAGCCCATGACTCAGAACTAAAGGCTAAAAGTCTTGATCTCCTTGCCAGGGTTCTTGATTTATGTGTGTATAAGGTTATTCCAAGAAAAATATATCAGTGTCTTCTCAAGGAAAAAGTTCCTTGGATCTGTACATTGAGAAGCTGGAATAGAATATATTCAATGAAGCTGGGTTTTGGCCCCATCCCAGCTTTTGCGCTGGCTTGCTGGCAGAACATCCTCTGAATCTGTGAAAATTTGCAAATCAAGGCCAGGCTTCAATCTGCAGCTGGCACAACACATTTATGTTTGAAATGGATTTTAGTTGCAGTTTTTTCTGACTAAATTATACATAAAAGGGGGAAAAATGAATGCTTATCCATTAAAATGACCATGATGCCAAAGCCACACAATGCAATAAAAACCCTGTGGGCAAGGAGGCTGCGTGGCAATAACATGGCAGCGCCAGCTCCCATTTTCCACCAGTGCCTAAAGCCTACCCAGAGACAGCCATGGGTAAGAGGGTGCCATCCTGCCCTCCCTAACTGGAGCACCCAGGGCTGACCAGCAGGAAGGCCAGGCCCCTTGGCAGCCTCAGACACAGTCCCTGCTTCCTGCTGCCAACCACACTCCAGCAGTTCAGCAGATGTGCCTCTCAGAGGCCTTGATGTGCAGATCATCTGCTCAGGTACAAAGAGGAAATGCAGGCAGTAATTTTCCAGCTACATGCCCTAATATCCTACAGCTCTTTGCTGTTTTAAGTATTTAGGTAGCAGGAAGGCTAGGGCTGTGCATAACTAGATGCTGATTAAAATGCACAAGCTATCATGAATTACGGCACAGATGGCTACCTAAACAGCACACACAACACACACACTTCCTAAAAATCTAAAGTATATGTGAACTTTACAAAATCTAAACTACTCATTCCATAAAATATTACCACCTTGAGGAACTTGTGGAAGACCTATAAATTTGTTTATTTTTTTCCGACAAAATTAGTAGAAAGCAGCCAGTAGCTATCACATTGAAATACTTCCTAACAGCACTGAAGTTGAAGGTAGAAGTTTATCTTGCTCGCACAGAATACACACATGAAAGATCTGAAAGTTCGTTGCTGAGAAAATCTCATCACTTCAAAAAAAAAAAAAGTAAAAGACACAGTTTTCCTTTAAATATTACTAAAGTTATTCTTTACTAAAGCTAAAAGCAAAAAACCTTATGTAAATTTTAAGGCTCTATCTCAATATAAATTCTATCAATATGCCTGCTGTCTTCGTTGTCTAGCACTACTACAATAGAAATACCACAAGTGGGTGGCCATAGCAAACAGGAATTGTGTGAAAATTCACAGGTTAGGAGGTGAGGAGTCAGCGCTGGGGGAGGGATTTTCCTTGTGTTGGTTCTGTGGATGGTCCTTTGCCTTCAACTAGTCTCCTGGTTTCTTGCAGATCTCCACGTGGCTCAGCATCAGTCTAGTTCGTCTCTATTTGCTTGCTTCTTTAATCCCTTCTATATCTCAAAAGAGACTGACTAAAAATACAACCTACAGAAAGCCTCATCATAAACATCATAACAGAGACAACCCGTCCCCAAGTGGAATTATACCTACAGACATGGAGGTTAGGAATTACAGCATATATTTTGGAGAGATAACATTCAATCCAGAACACCTGCCTGAACATTTCACTTTTAACTAGGGAGCACCAAATTAATTTGGTAAACTTGCAATGAAAACATCAGTTATATTAACAGGAATTTGTGGTTCACTGAGTGCAAACTTGCCACCAAACTGAGCATGGGTATTCAATGCAATGCCTTTAATAATTTTTTTAAATGTAGCCATATTTCTAATCCGAATTCTCAGTTCTAGTATTTAATCAGTTGAGTCAAATCTGAAAAAGGAATACAACACCAAAAGGGAAAAAAAAGTAAGATCACAGTTACCAGGCATCTTTATCTATTAAATCTCTTGCATGTGTTTTATGCATTTGCTAGAATTCAGATATAAATGTCACGTGCTGCCCTTTTGAGGGATAAACAGTTAAACGCCACAGAACCACAAACCATGGACACATCGAGCCTCAAACTATCAGCATTGCCTATCATTTGAAACAGTGTGAGTTTATGCAAGTAGAATTAATTTCATATTCATACACTTGTCTCTGCAATAAATACTGCCATAGTACACTTCATATACTATTTTATAAAGCAAATAGTATATATGAATGCTTCATTCCCAGTGCATTTAATTTGAAAATCAACCAGAAATCAGGAGTACCAGGCTGGGAGTTTGCAATTTATAAAGCAGTTGTATCCCTTTCCTCTTTTTAAAAGGAAGGTCTGGCAGTCCAATATATTCAGTTTAGCTTCATGTGATAAAAAAAAAAAAACATCAAGCACTGTGAAGGGTCTGAGAACTCTATCTTGCTGTCAAACTCCCCTGTTAGCCTGCCACAATTCTATAAATGCTGAAGTCCAAGTTAAAGACTTTCTCACTCACAGGGGAGTCCCATGAGGGCCATAGAGGGTGGACCAAATGGATGCTGTACCCACAGTGTGCCTGTGTCACACCAGAAGAATCCCAAACTTAGGAAATCCCCGATTTTATATGGAGAGCTGCAAACAAACTTGCTAACCTGCTCTGGAGAGAATCCATTTGGATCAAGGAAAAAATCTACCCTTTTCCTCAAAGGCAAACTATTCCTAGCTTCTAAAGCTATCTGCTGTGCAAACACCCTGGAAAAGGTAGTCCAGAACAACAACTGTCACAAGACACGGAGAATTACCATGGGGAATTGTCACCCCACCCCCACACGAGCAGTTCTCAGCTATATGCTATATACTTTCTTAAACATATTTTTTTTCTAAAAACTTCCACACTTTACCTAAAAATAAAGGTTTGAAGTAGTGCTGGAAACACATTTTTCCCCAGTGATAAAATGGAACAAAGTTTGCTGTTGACAGAAAATAAAAAATTCCCCTTTGATGATAGAATTAATAACCTTACCACCATTATAGTTTATTTGCCTAAAATCATTATTAAAATATTCACTTCAACATCTAGTATATATTACAACTTTTTTTCCAAAATAAGTATCTATATTAGTATTCACTTCATCAGGTGTTCTATAATGCAAATAAAATATGAAAAATCTAAGAAGCAGTCAAATGGTTTGGTCATTGAAAAGAACAGACACATTGCCATGTTACCTGATACAAGTGTCTGAAATTATATATATATCCTGCCACAAATAATGCAATTATCAAGCTTAACAGCTAAGTCCAAAGTTTCTAATGTTTCTAATCCAATAAAAAGTAACCAATGACTTACATCACAGGAGTAAAACATTTCAAATAGCTAAAACAAGAAAGGAGGAATAGAGGGAGGGGAAAATACTTCCTTCTCAAAATTTAAGAAGTTTAAGAAAAGTATGTCTTAAGACCCACAAAACCTTCATACAAATTCCTTCAGGTATGTAGGCAGTCTCCAGGTTACCAATGTCTGCCTTGGCTGCCGCCTGTACTGAAGGGCCAGCCCTTGCAATGCCTACTAAAAATGAGAGGAAATGGATCGTAGTCACAAAGGAGTGCTAGTTTGCAATGCACATCAAAACACTATTATGAAGTATTATTGTATTGTGCTAAGGATGTTTTACTATTACTCCGAGTAATTCTTTAACAATTCTTATTCATAGAAAGATTACGCACACACACACACACACACACACAGACATTTGACTGACCTCACTGCTGTAACTTACAACAGAAAGAAAGGAAAGAAGCAGGAACGGAAATCTTTCCTCACTCAAGGCCTGCCCAGAAGGACAAGCAGGAGGAAGAAGCAACACAATGGGAAAAACACCTAACAATATTCCTGGACCCAGTATTTCTTCACTAGCTTAAGAAACTGAAGGGTCACCTCATAGATTTTAAATGATAGAACCATAGAAAGTTAACAGACTGATAACCTTCTTGAGACTTTATTAAAGTTTAAATGGGCAATAAAGGCCAAGCGGGTACATTTGCGACCTACCGGAAAATGAGTTCACCTCCTCTTGTGAGTGAAGTTACAGGAAATAGTCATAGGCTAACAAAATTACCTTTTTAACACCCACCACACTGTTACATAATAACCAAAGCATCGTTTGTTGTATTCTTTTTTTTTCTTTTTGAAGCAATGGCTGAGTGCTCTTGGATCATAATTAATAGCAGGCTGCAGAAGTTCTGGTCATTACTTTACAGGAAATGTCTGACCTAAGGTCATCATATTTATTATGAGTTGTTCTAAACTCCTAAATATAGAAAATGAAAAGCAATTCCTGTTATTTGCTGAACACTTGTACATAATCATAAAGTTGCTGCTCTGTGAACAATATCGATACAGTTAGCTCGTAGATAAATGGAGCACAGGAATGGCACTGGAGCGGCACCGCACAGCATAAAGGAAAATCCACAAGGGAAGGCACACTGACTATGGTCTTTGAAAGGGGCATCTGGTTTGACAAGCTGCATGACCCTCGAAAGGCTCCATCTGCTTTACTTAAATATCAATAGTAATAACTAAGCCCACTTCTAAGGGTTTCTGTGCGGCTTGTTAGATGTATTTAAAGCATCTAAGTGCACATGTGACAGAAACTTAAACACTTCGTATTGTTTCTCCACCTCCACCTATTTGCATCTGTGATAATGCTACAATCTGAAAATAGAAGTTTATGTAATAATCCTAATTTATAAGAAAGAACAATATAAAAACGTTCTAGGATGTAGGTACTAAATGATTTGAAGCTATACTCACAAGAAGCAGTTCCTTCTTAACCATACGTTGTGGGAAGAGTTTCTATTGCCCCTCAATTGACCATTTTGTAGTAAACTTAGTGTTCTCCAGTGCGGACTCAACAGTGGCACTCCAAATTGGCCAGTGGAATAGATACAAGAGCATGGATGCCGATGTTATTATTATTCTCCTTTTCATGCAGATGAACTGACTTTCTCCCTAGCAGTAGATAAAGCGATTTGGTTAGTTTCCATTACCATGTCAACAGTCAACAGTGTTGACGGAGAGGCAACTGAGAAAAGAAATCCTCTCCTTTCTCTGATTTTCAGCAAATGTGCTGCCACCTAAAAAGCCCATCCCATCAGCCTCTCAGATGACAAATGAGGCCTAGATCCAGGGACTCATGAGCATCATCCTTTACCAACTGCCTTTAACCAGTCACAAACATGGACACAGCACACATACATTCACACATGCTTAGATGCATAAATTTGGACATACAGGCAGCACCAGGTAATAAAATTCCCACGTAGGGATGAATCCTACTTACCCTTCAATGCAGTGGTTCTCAACTTTCCTAATGTCACCATCCTTTAATACAGTTCCACATGTTGTGGTGACCCCCCAACCATAAAATTATTTTCATTGCTACTTCATAACTGTCATTTTGCTACTGTT
>NW_022103898.1:59652053-59653929 GCF_000313985.2 Echinops telfairi
TTAATACACAGTGTTACCACAAATCTTTAAAAGAACTTGCAACATTTTGTACCTGAATAAATTCTTGGGCTGTATGTCATTAGAGGCTGGGATCGACTGAAATTGGTATTGATTAGGTACTGTCAAATTTCAACTCCACATGCTAAAGGAAAGAAAGGAAATGAGCTCTACAAGAACAGCAAAACTTTATTTTAATTAGAAATTTAAATGGCTGCCTTCTTTTCTTGCCAATAAAACTTTTCTTTGAGGCTGCAGGTTAAAAAATATAATTACACAAATACATAATCAATATTGGTTCACTGCCATCAAGTCAGTTCTGACTCATAATGATTCCAGAAGACAGGGTCGAACCTGCCCCCTGTGGTTTCCTAGCCTGTAACTCTTCACAGTAGTAGTAAGCCTCATCTTTCTCCCAAGGAACAGCTGGTGGTTTCATACTACTGATCTTGCAGTTAGCAGCCCAACTCCTAACCCACTATGCTACCAGTTGCCTTCAAGTGAGTTATGACTCACGCTGATACCATGTGTGTCAGTAGAGCTGTTCTCTAATGAATTTCCATTGGCTGATTTTGTCAGAAGTGGATGGTCTGGTCTCTCTTTCAAGGAGCCTCTGGGTAGACACAAACCTCCAACCTTTCTGAAACAATTGAGCTGTTGATCATCTGGAAAACCCAGGGACTACATTATCATAAAAAAATCTACAAACTATTTTTAATCTCAATACTGCTCTACTTTTATAAAAGCCTTGCCTATCCCATAACATTTTCATATTCATTACTTTACAGAATTCCTATGTAATCAGACACACAATTAACACAACCATTATAGAAAATAATAAAAATTGTGTTATTATGTGTACATACCACAAGCATATATGTTATATCATTCCATTGTCACTAAACTATGTTCAGTTAAGTGTATTTGAACTATGATGTAGCTGAAGCAAGCAAATAGCACTGGATGGA
The DNA here is from genome assembly GCF_000313985.2 of Echinops telfairi. NCBI lineage: Eukaryota > Metazoa > Chordata > Mammalia > Afrosoricida > Tenrecidae > Echinops > Echinops telfairi. Next base: position 59,653,019 of record NW_022103898.1, read on the forward strand.
TAGCTTTCCCGGTGGTTTGAACTTAGATATGGATTTGAACTCAAGTTTTCTGAATCTTAATGGTAATAGTTATAGAGCCCTCATGGCACTATTCACCACAGAATATTATTATTGCAGTATTCACCACAGGATATTTGTGTAAACAGCATATTCCATATGTGATAAGCATATATGCTATTCCAACCAATGTACATAATTTATCCATTTTTAAAAGGATACTGAAGCGTATTACACATGTTAGAATAACGTCACCACTTTTTCCCAATCAGACTTCAGAACCATTAGAGAAAGTAAAATGCTCTTTACCTCACAGCCCTGCCCGACTGGTTTCTACCCCATGTAAACCTCACGCCATGTGATGTCCAACACAAATCCTGTCCTCCCATTGTGCCCTTCGTGCAACTTCTTCCCAAGTTTTAAAAAAAGCCCATTGTCTACTTTCTGTTTGGCTACTACATCCTACCCACAAACATGAACAACAACTGGCCAACCCCCTAAGAACCAACCACGAGCCTGGTTCCACCGTGCAGTCTTGACTTCCATGTGAGCTAGAACACAAGGGAGCTCCAACACGTTCAAGGGGCCAGAAGGCGGGAGAATGAGGTCAAAGGTATAAACTGACCCTAACGTTGATGTCAACAAGCAAATGACCTAGAATGGCCAACACGGTTCTAGAGAAAAGTGAAGTTAGAGCTCAGTCAATACCTGACTCTCAGTAATGCTTCTATCTTGAAAGCAAAATAATCAAGGCGGTATGGTTTATGTAAAGCAGTAGACAAATAGATCAGTGAAATCACCTTGAAATAGACCAACACAAATCTAGTCTATTGATCTTTCAAAGTGTGCAAAGACAATCCAATAAAGAAATGATGGGCTTTATAATAAATGGCACTGGATTAACAAAAAAAAAA
>NW_022103898.1:59655634-59658155 GCF_000313985.2 Echinops telfairi
TAATAATGACATAGTTCAATACCCTGCATGGAGTAATAATGACATAGTTCAATACCCTGCATGGAGTAATAATGACATAGTTCAATACGTGCTCTGTTCCTTTGGTTCACCGTTCTTTGAAATGGCACAGAGACGTATCTCTTCTGCTCGGTTTGCCAGGTAGTTGTGTTCCAAATTACTTGGCACGGAGTAATAAGTGCTTCCAGCACAGTATCTGTTTGTTGAAACATTTCAATTAGTACTGCCTCGATTCCTAGAGCCTTGTTTGTCACGAATGCCTTCACTGCTGCTTGGATTTCTCCCAGTAAGTCCGCCAATTCTTGGTCATATGTTGTCTCTTGAAATGGGCCAAATCATGCCTTTGGTACAGTGACTCTATGTATTCCTTTGATCGTCTTCTGATGCTCAGTACATCATTCAATATTTTGCCATATGGGTATAGGGTGTTGTTAAGTGCCACCAAGTTAGTTCCAAATCACAGCGGCCTTATTTACAAGAGAAGACCAGACTGCCCGGTCCTTCACCATCATCACCTTTGTTTATTTGAGCACTCTGTTATAGCTACTGTGAAAATCCATCTTGTTAAAGGTCTTCCTCTTTTGAGCTAACTTTACCAAGGATGATGCCCTTCTCCAGGACTGGTTTCCCCTGATATGTCCAAAGCATGAGAGTTAAGGCCTTAACTCCTAGCTACTAAGAAGCATTATGATTGTACTTTATTGGACAAATGTGCTGGGGGGTGAGGGGGGAAAGACCTCTGACTCGATATTTTCAATGATATCATGTAAAAGAAAATGCTGGACAATAAATAAGGAAAACTGTAAAATGGTATCTATGATTATGGTGTTGGTGAAGAATTCTGAATAGCTCCTGGACTGACAAAAAATGAAAAGGAAAAAAAAAAGGTCTTAGAAGAAGTACAACCTGACAGATCCTTGGAAGAAAGGACGGTGAGACTGTCTCCGATGCTCTGTACAGGCGAGGAAGGCGCAGCAGACTCTAGAGAAGGTCATACCGCATGGAAAAGTGGACAGCCTACATATTCAATGACATGAAAAGGGACAGTGGCTACAACACTTGGCTCAAACAGCAACAGTTATAAGAAGGATGCAGAACTGGGCAGCATTTCACCCTCATGTACATAGGTTTGCTGTGGGTTGGGACCGAGTCAATGGTGCACAAGGACCTAACAACATGCCTTTCAGTGGGGGGCTGGATAAACTATGGTACATAATGTCAATTCAACACATGGCAACTCAGCTGACAGCCTTCCGAGGGTTTTCACTGCTGTTACCCTTCTTCGGAGGGGCTGACAGGTAAGTTCCAGAAACAAACCTTCCAGTTAAGAGTTTAGGGCTTAACTCTTTGTGCTACACAAAGACTCTGGTCCAGCCATGAGATGGATTATTATTCAGGAATACAAAGAAATGAGCTATCAAGCTATGAAAATATACAGGTGGACCTTAAATGCATACGCACTGTATGATTCCAATTATATGACATTCTGGAGAAGTCTAGTCTATAGAACCAGTTTTTTAAAAAATAATGGCTTCTACGGACTCAAGGTGAAAAAGAAAGGAAAGCAGAGGCAAAACACAAGGAATTTTAGGGCAGTGACACTATTCGGCAGGTGATTTTGCTGGTAGACATATGACATTGTGTGTTTGTCAAAATCCATAGAAATACACAGCACAGAGTAGGAGCCTAATGTAAACAAGGTACTATACTTAATAATAATGCTGCAGTATTGGTTCTCCAGTGGTAACAATTATAATGCACAATGCAAATATTAATGAAAGGAAAAACTGTGTGCAGGAGACAGAAAGGGTATATGGGAGCTCTTTGTACTTTGTCATTTTTCCATAAATTGAAAACTAATATAAAATAGTGTATTAAAAAGATACAGTTTATCATATATAAACTTCTAGATAAGATTGATTTAAAAATAAAGTGATTATGAAAACAAAGAACAAATGAATTAATTGAAAATAAGTGAATTACAGTAACCAAAAGGAGAGAGACCATGAACTATGTAGCTAGACACTAAACTGAGAGGTTAATTTCTCTCTAACAAAGTCAGAAAGGGAATAGTATGGAATTAGAGAAATGTTTTGTGCTACCAGAATTCAAAGAAGATTGTATCACTTAGTCCTTGTTGACGAGGTTTTTAGGTAAAAGCAATAAAAATTCAGAAATATTTTACTAAACATTTTATGCATCACTTCTATTTTTTAAAATGAGATATAGCATTAAAAATTACTTGATCTACTCCTTCAATGCAAGAATACTTTGTTCTATTAAAATGGCATTCCATGATGCTCACCTTCCTGACACAATCACTGAAGACAAAGCAGGTGCGTAAGCAAATGTGGTGAAGAAAGCTGATGGTGCCCAGCTATCAAAAGATATAGCATCTGAGGTTTTAAAGCCTTGAAGGTAAACAAGCGGCCATCTAGCTCAGAAGCAACAAAGCCCACATGGAAGAAGCACACCAGCCTGTGTGATCAAGAGGTGTCGAAGG
>NW_022103898.1:59659411-59664557 GCF_000313985.2 Echinops telfairi
AGAATCAGCCTTGATTCTGTTCGTACCTTCAGATAGGTATTGGTTAAATCAGTCTACACCAAGTATAATGTGAAGGGGACAAGCATGACAAAATGACTATGTGGGCGATAAAGAATCTGATTTTATTCTTAAATACTCTATTGTTGTGGGTGTGCATACAATGTGTGAGCTGTAAAATTAATTCTCAACTGTTCAATTAATTACTGTGTTGAGCAGAGTAATTTAGTACTCTCCTCTTCCAGACTAAATGACCCCAATGTTAATTCAGTTGAGCTGATTTAGACCTGTGCTCTCTGACAAAAATGAACAACCAGCTCAGCTGTTTCCTCTGTACCCCAAATTCGAAATATCTTTTAAGTACAAAGCAAACCTAGAACCTTGCATTTGCTAATGTTCTTACAAACCACATGCAATATATTATATAGGCAAGTTTAAATTCCACCACTTGTCTAAGCTCTGTTGCCAGATGCTGCAATAATCACTTAGAAGACCGTTCTGCTTCTATGTTTGCTCCCCTATAGTATAGGGGGGGGTTCCAAAAAGTTCATGGAAATTTTTTATTATTTTTCAATTCTTATTGTCCCTGAACTTTTCGAAGTTCTCATCTATTTACATACTGCAGCCAGAGGGGCCCTTTCAAATGAAAGTCTGGTGGGTCACTCCTTTGTTTTTCTAAATGCCCTGAGATTTCCCATCTCTTGCAGGTTGAAAACAAAGTGCTTGCAGTAACCCTACAAGGGCTTCTCTACAGCAGGGATACAAATCCCCCAAATCATCCTTCCCTTAGCTTCAATGCTGTCTTTCAGCACCTGGAAAACGCCAGGCATCTTTCCGTCTGAAGACCTGTGCATATGCTATCCCTCCGCCTGGAACCCTCTTGCCTCAGACATCCTAGGGACCACTCCCTCCATTCACTGAATCTTTGTTCAAACGTGCATTCATAGTCATTGTGATAACCACCCTATTTTAAATGGCATTGCTTTTCTTCTCAGCACATCTCACCATTGAACCCATCATGTAATTTCTGTTTTGTCGATCTTCCTCGACCAGAAGATATATAAGTTCTGTGAAGGTCTGTCTGTTTATTTCACTGCTGTGTCCCCAGTGCCAAGAGAAGTGGCTGGTGCATGTGACAATTCAAAAAGGAGTATGTGTCGAGGGAGCCCGATGGTGTGATGAACAGATCAGACCATGACATCCACACAGAAAAGCATGTGTGTGCTCATGTCTGCGACAGCTGGAACACAGACAACATCTTTCTTTAACAGCGTTACTAAGTTGTTTGGATGTAAATTCTAAATGAATAAGAAATGGGGGCAAAAGTCAGCTTGCAGAGTTTAGTACTAGAATTTTGTTTATCTTACATGTTTCTGCCCACTCTGATTTTAAAATGGCAGTATTATGCAGACTTCCAAGAAAGGGTTACTATTCTGTGATTTATACAGATACCATTCTTAGTCCATGATGGCTTTCTGACATGAAATCAAAAACAGATAGAAAAATGAATGACTACTGTAATTCAAGGTAGTCTCAGAAAATCCTCCTTGCTCTTCCCAAAAAACATTAAATTAAGACATTAGATTTAGTTGCCTAGGTTTGCGATCACAGAAATTCTACGACTGACTGGTTCAAGGAAACAAAAATGTATTCCCTCATAGTTCAGAAACTAAAAGTCCAAATTCAGGGTGTCAGCCCTAGGATAAGTCTGTACCTCCCTCCAGTATCTGTAGACATGGCATCTCTGGGAGATCTCCATGTGTCTTGGCAGGAAGCTTCCCCTGAAGATAGGTAGCATTTTCACCAGCATAAAGCTCAGTAGACAGACAGGGATAGGAAAGAAGGGCAAATGGAAAGAGTCAACATAAGAAGGACGTGGGAAGGCTGTTGTTACACTATACAAATTGGAGTCAGTGTCATGCATCAAAATGTATATGAACTATGGAAGGAAAATCCAAATTTCTCTGTAAACCAGAAGCCAAATGGCGATAAAGCATCTTAAAATTATTTTTCTCTAAGAATAAAAGATAGTAAATTCAAAATCGATAGGACAATGATTCTAATAAAAATCTTAAACATAAAGGCTTATTGATACTCCTGTTACCAACAGAGGCCAAATTGGTTTTACATATAAATCTAAACACTGTAAATTGTCCTGGGCAACTGAGGTAAGTAATATAATTAGATAGCCTCATTGCAAATGCTGATAGAAGTAGAGAGAAACAGTTTTAACACTTCAGCACAATATTCAGCAACTATGTCACAATAAACAAATTGTTCAGGCCTTGAAGATTCCATTTCCTCATCTGTAAAACAAGGATAATCAAAGCAGGGACATTATGGAGTAGCTTTGCCCTCCTCCTGGCACCCATTCAGTGTTCAATAAATTACCCCCTATTAAAGTAATTATATGTGCCAAGGACTGCTAACAGTCCATCAATGTCTGTTCTCTTTTGTTACTGAGTTGTAGAACCCCTCATTTTTAGCTGGACACGTGACCTTCCCAAATACAAATTGTATTTCCCAACATCCCTTGAACTTAGATATGATAGAGACGTTCTAGAGAATAAGAATTAAACAGAACTGCTCTTTGTGAATTGGATACGCCTTTAAAAGGAAGTAACAGGGTCACAATAGGCCATTGCAGACCAAGAGGCAAGGGAAAAAGACTTTGTCTATGCTCTCAATGAAGAGTGTGCTTCAGAGCTTTCTAACGCAAAGGAAGCTTCAAAAAGCTCAATCCTAAAACTTCTATTATCTTTTGTACCTCCTTAGTGAAGTGAGCAGAGGGCTTGCGGCAGATCAGCTCTCTACTCCACAAACCATGCGTGCTTTCCTTTGCTTCCTCACAGTGGCTGCGAACCTCACTGTCAGTCGTGCTTCTCCCACTTCCTCCGTCTTCCCTGTCCTCAATGGGCCTGCTTCTCTAACCCAGCTGAGCCTTGTTCTTAGGCAAATACTGCCCCTTGGAGCCCTAATTGTAGTATTATTGCTCCCCCTATAGGTCTAGCTGAACATTAAGCGTGGGAGGGAGTTGATTTCCACACCTGAGAGTTACCAAGGGCCATTGTCCCAGAAGTTCAACCAGTCTCTATCTGACTAGTAAGCCTGGTCGTACTTTGTTTTTTTGTATGAGTTTTGTTCCAAAAATAAAATTACGTTATTGTAATTACATTTCCCATAAATTTTTGGAGCCCCCTTGTATGTTGTCAAAGCATATGCTCTCCCGCATCTGAAGATTCAGACACAGCAGGTCTGGAGCTGGATCTATACATATGAATTTGAGAGAAAAAGGTCCTCAGTTTATTCTGACATACACACACACACACACACACACACACACACACACACACACATATATATATATGAGCACTACTGTAGGGCTACTAAAATATAAGGAGTACCCAAGACTAATCAATCCATGCATTAAAACCATTGTTAACTGCAAGTTCAGACTATTCCACAATACACCAGCAATCCCAGAAGTGAACCACAATACCCTGAAAATGACAAAAGGCAGATTTGTGGAAGGTAGAAGCCTGTCAGAAAAGGGAAACTCAAACCTTTTCCATTAAAACAAGACAGAAGAAAACCTGACAGTCGTGAAGTCGATGCTGACTCATAGAACCCTACAGGACAGGGTAGAACTGCGCCTGCGAGTTTCCAAGGCTGTAACTAACTCTTTCCTCCACAACAGCTGGTTTCAAACTGTTGACCTTGCAGTTAGCTGAGTTTCTGAGACTGTAACTTTTACAGGAGTAGAAAGTCCTGTCTTTCTGCTACAGAGCACCTGGTGGTTTCAAATTGCTGACCTTGCAATTAGTGGCCCAATGCATAACCACTACAGTACCAGGGCTCCTTCCGCTCACACAAGTGACAGAAAAGTCCTAAGACTTTTCCCTGTAAAAGGGAAAATACTTGTGAGACTTGGAAAAACAAAGCAGTAGTGCTGAGTTCCAACTCCCACGGGTTTCACTTGTAAAATGCTTACTTCTCACTTCTTTTTACTAATGTTTTCTCTTCATTTAAAATAGCTATCCCATGAACATTTGAAAACCTATTCCTTTTAATCACTCAATTGGTTACCCCAAACCCTTAAGTCTCTCGTGCTTAGTCCAGATGTCCTCTAACGCCATTTGTGTTCGAGTTTTCCTGCAGACAAAGAAGATTACCAAGGAGTAAGATGAGTCTTGACAAGCCTCCGAATACGGCTGGCTGCACACCTCCACGCCTTTTAAATTTAAATTCACCAGCCACCAATCCATTCTTCTAGACTCAGGGGAGGCTTCTCCCGGCACATGTGGCCATCTCTGAATACACTGCTGATTGTCACAGCTGCTGGTGCTTCTGGCATCTAGAGGGCACGGAAATTCTGATACACATCCGATAATGCACAGGACAGACCATCACAACACCACCAACAAAATGTGCATGGCGCTGAGATTGAGACACCGTCCACAGAGGGCTTACGGGTCCCTCCCTCTACAGTTGTAGTCAGAACGTTCAAAATGCATGTTCTGGGAAGAAGATCCTCTCTGCCTAGGAAAGAGCCTCCATGCAGATAGAGAGTGCTTGCCATGCTCCCCGCTGCGCCTGCCCTGCAGACCTTCCATCGCAACCCTCGGGGAAGGGCAGAAGGAGGAGACCGTCCGAGCTGGAGTCTCAGCCCCAGAATTTAAAGTCATGTGGCAATGGGGAAATCATTCCACCTCTCAGAGTCTCTGTGCCCTCATCCATAAAATATTGTAAAATAACGTGACAGAAATGTCATCCTAATTGTTATGAAGATTAAATGTGAAAACGGATGCATAATAATCAATAAAGCAAACATTAGGCATTAGTTGATTAATGATACATAAGTATTAGCCATTATTTGGCAAATAAATGAATTATTTTTGTACAGCTCCAACAGTGCAGAAAATCTCTTTTCCATCTTTTGAACTTGCTATGCAGTCCCCCCACCCCCACCCTTCTTTCAGGATAGCCTGACAACTAGCAGGGTACCACTCTATTTTCCATACGGCTACTTGTCATAGGCACCTTTGCAGGACTAGTGCAATCACTTACCCCCTTTACTTTTGTTGTTGAAAAGAAACAGTAAAACAGCTAACGGTAAGTCAATAAGTATTGATACTACAGTTTCCGTTCA
>NW_022103898.1:59665481-59667171 GCF_000313985.2 Echinops telfairi
CATTAATTAAGCTATGCTGATGCTTGGATTGAAGAAGGATTCAGAAGCTATTCTTTTCATGTAAAGCTGAAATGTTATCCCAGGGCACATTCCATTTCTTCCTCTTAATCCTGACTCTCCTCCTTCCTCTGTTGTTCTTCATGAACCCATGGCCATCAAGTCAAATCCAACTCAAGGCCAGTCTACACTACAGAACAGAGTAGCCCCTGTGGGTCTCCGAGGCTGTAAACCTTTGGGAGGGGAAGAAAGCCTAGTTTTCCTTTCCTGGAGTCACTAGTGGCTGTGAGCCACCAAGCTGTGATTATCAGCCCAATTCTTAGCCCACTAGATCATCATGGTTCCCGTGATAGGTGAATAGAAATCAGTTATTGTAATTTAGATGCCTGCTTGTAAGCTCTTAAGACCCCCAGGCAGCATGTGACAAATCAGAAGACAAAACAGAAGCACTAAAACCAATAATAAGCCAATTAACTGAATGTCCTATGAAATCGTGAAAACTTTCAAATCAAAAATCAAATCCCTTGAGGTGTCTGACTATACAAGTAGCCTTTACGACGATTCTCTTTCTCTTCCTTCTGTTCCTTTACTGCTGCTGCTATTACAAAATAGATATATATGTATGTATCAAACAACATTTGCTAATTAAACTTTTTACAAATCTCCATCTCTTTAAGTACTGCTCCATCTCTAGTATATTACTGAGAACAACGTCCCATGAACCTAAGAAGATCTCCTCAACCAATATATGACAGAACTTACCTCATTTGCTCTAATAACGAGGTTGATCATCATAGGAATAATAAGCACTATACATTTTTGCAATATTATCCAAAGATGCATTATGCTGGGTGTATTGTCTTCTCAATCTACGCCTCCTTCCCCTTTGCAAACTCGATCTTTAAACCTGCTCCCACAAAGCTCCCCATTTGAGCTTCCTGTGCACTTTCTCCCTTATTCCGTGTACAGCTTTACCCTGCTCACTCACAACACACAAACTCACTCTGGTGTGGATAGTTGCTACACATTGAGAAAGAACCTTACATATCAGGCACTTGGATGGGTGCTTCACTTCCATGGTCTCTCTTTAGGTTTCTCGACTGCATTCCAAAGTACCTATTGTGATCCTCATCCTTCATAAGAGAAGACTGAGGTTCTAGTCCTGGTTTGGGGCTGCAAATCACAAGGTCAGCTGTTCAAAACTATCAGCTGTTCCAAGAGAAAAAGATGAGGCTTTCAACTTGCTAAAGATTTATAGTCTAAGAAACTGACACGGGCAGTCCTACTTAGTCCTCTAGCACCACTCTGAGTCAAAATATACTCAATGGCAGTGCTGGGTTCATGATAGAATCTGAAGTCCAACCCCATTCTGCCAAAAGCCAAGACTATTTCCACAAACCTCTCACCAGTCTACGCTGGAACCTCCATGGCCCCCAGAAAGCCCACAGCACTTAGCAGAATCCCTGTATGCTCAGTTGATTCTTTTACAGAGGACTATTTCATAACCATATACTGAGCCTGTACATTGCATCTTATATTTCTTTGTCTCCACCATACGCATCTTTTATGTTCATATAAAGGCCTTTGTAGTAGAATTTTTCATTGTCTAATGAATTAGTGAATAAATAAGTAATTAAAACTCACTCTGGAAAAATGATCTGATTTCGAACAATTGGGGTTTTAGATAGATGAT
>NW_022103898.1:59668275-59711539 GCF_000313985.2 Echinops telfairi
GTATCTATTTTCACAATAATGAAACAGGACCCATATCTCACATCATATAGAAAATGTATCAAAGACCTAAATGTAATATCTACATACTATCGTACATAAGTAAAAATTCACAAATACCAGACTATAAACTAGATAACTTTAACCTCCTAAAGTTTAAATACTTATGCTCATCAATAACTTTCCCCCCCAAAATAAAAAGAGAATCTAAAACAGGTAAGTATTTTTTGGCATTAACAAATCTTAAAAAAATGGTCTGATCCCTGATGTTTTCAATAGAACACTTCAATCCCAAAGAAGCAAAAAGACAAATAACCCACTTTAAGAGTGAACAAGACGGGTCACCAAATAAGATATCCAGGTGGCTAGCAAACACCAGAAGATGCTCAGGATCACCGGCCACAAGGAAGATGCAGATCGAAGCCACAATGACGGATCATCTCACTCCAGTCAGAATAGCACTGATGAAAATAGAAGAGAACAATAACAACAAAGAATAACAAATGCTGGAGAGTTTTGGGGAAATTAGGGCTTTCAGACACTCTTAGTGTGACTGGGGCACAAAATAGCACACCCACTGTGACAAAGAGTATCCACACTTCTCCAAAAGCCAGGACTAGAAATACCATAAAAATTAGTCATCTAACTCCTAGTTGTAGATCCTAAATAAGAGGCATTACATCAATAGATTAAAGCACATCCATGTTCCCTGCAGCATCAGTCACAATAACCCAAGATGGAAAGAACGAAAGTGCCCACCAAGGATGAAAGTGTAAGTAATCAGTGGCACATACATATAATGGAATATTATGCAATGGTAGTGATGAATCCACTAAACACAGGTGAATCTTGAAGAGATAATGCTGAGTGAAATAAGTCAAACTCCAATACAACTATTGTATGAGATTACGATGATAAAAAGTCAAGAATAGGTTTAGAAACATTATTTGACCATCACCAAGGAAAGAAGGGGGAGAGGGTAGGAGAATCACTTACTAGACAGCACACATGATGATTTCGATGAAGGGAAGAAGTCGGCACAATGTGACCAAGGCAAAGGGAGGCACTGAGAACATCATAAGCGTAAAGGACAACTATGGTAAATGCTGTAGGGAATTCTAGGGGTTTCATGGTTACAAGTCAGGCTGCTAACCCCAGGGTCAGCTGTAGGCTTTCTACTCAAGTGAGGAGTTACACTCTTGGAAACCCATATTGAGCAATTTTATCCTGTCTGATAGGGGTGCTGTGATGGCCGTTAATGTGGTTTGGGTATGGTAAATGCTGTAACATATACAATTCTGGAAGAACAGTAATATTGACCAAAAATGTGTTACCTTCTTATATATGTATACTACATAAGTGTAGGGGGGCACATGGAGTACACATGCACATATAGATATCGCTGTGGGCAATTGTGTGCGTGTATACAGATAGAGGCACCTTTATGGAAACGTATTAGACCTATCCAAACACCTCACAGGACTGAGTCATTGGGCTTGAAAGTTAAAGACCATCGTCTCGTGGGACATCTGGGTCAATTGGCATAACGTAGTTCATAAAGATAATTTTCTACATCCTCATTTTATGAGAAGCAACTGGAGTCTGAAAAATGTGAAAACAGGCATCACAGAAGTCTAGCGCACCAGATGGACCACCCTGACCCAGGCTTCTGACTACATCCTGGGGACTCAGGCTAGGTGTCACGGGGCCTCAGGACACTGAATCCTGGATCTTTAAGGTGTACAGCATGCTCCAGAGGCGGCACCAAAGAGATCCCATGCAGGAATCCCACTGGGTGAATTAGACTCTACTTCAGATGCACCTAGGACTGGAAAACACACACGTCAGACGAAGCAGAAAACAGATGCATCAATTTTGGAGAGTTGTTGGCAGGCGGACAAATAAGGTCTTGCTAGATCAATGCCTTATATGTTGTACTAAGATAATATATTGTCCTGGCAAACACGTGACGATATATTTGGGGTTTTTGTTCATATCAGGATATATCGCAGAGGTGCAATGGAGTGGGGAATTACACTTTAGAAGATGTGAAATCCGTTTTTTCCTTTTTTTGGTAAATGAAACCCAGGATTAATGAACCTATAAGGACAGCAAGTAGGACAAGAGGGTAAAGGCGGGGGTGGGGGGGAGTAGCAATAAAAGGGAGATGATGTCAAGGTACCCTGGAAGAAATCCGATGTTTGGGAACTGATTATGGAAGCAATAGTAAAAATCCACTTGAAGAGATTAAATGGCATGACATTTGGGTTAATTCCAAAGTAAGAATAAACTGAAAGACCAAATCAAATAAACATACATCCAGGACTGGTTTAGGGCTTACATTAATTCCCAGTTCCAACTTAAAAGTAACTAGTTCTTACATCATGGTCATGATCAAGGAAAGGAACACAGAGGAGACGGTGCTATCACAAAATGTGGTGAAGAAATTAGATGGTGTCCGGCTATCAGATAAAATAGCATCTGGGGTCTTAAATCTTGTCTCCAAACAAGCAGCCATCTAAGTGAGATGTCAACCAAGTCCACGGAGAAGAAGCACATCGTCATTAGTCACGGAACGATTGTGAAGCATGTAATCCAAAATTGAAGGGAGGGCTCAGTATCAGAGCCTGAAGTCTGAGAATCTGGTTTGCAGAAGGCTATGTATGACGGTGGGAACCCAAGATTCACTGGTGGAACTATACAGGAAATAAAACTCTGGTGAACTCCCTCTATCTACAGTCAAGGGATAGGAGGAAAGTGCTCACTGAAGGAGTGCACTGGTGAGTTGAGTACAGAAGGTCAAAGGCAGAAGCCTGACTTGAACAGTTTAAACTTATCAACACAACCCCCCCCTAGCATGCATGCTGGCCCTGATCTGGTTTCCAAAATCTTATGTATTAGGGGGTTGTATTGTTTGGTTGGGTTTCTGACTGTACATATTACAGGGTATCTCGGGAGTGCTATGTCATTGGAGTCACCCTCTTGAAGTTTCAGTATATGTTTTTTTCATTTTTCAGGTTATAAAAACCAGGACTGATGAACCTATAACGTCAGCAAGTGGAATATGGTTTTGTGGGGGAGGGGGACATAGATCGGGTGAAGGGGGATGACATCAAGGGGCCCATATAGAAAAAGAATGTGTGGAAAATGATTGTGGTAGCAAATGTACAATTCTGCTAGATGTGACTGAACTATGGCATGGTTTGATAGAGGTATTTATCACAATTAACTAAAAAAGAAGAAGAAAACTGAAAATTCCAGGAGCAATTAGTAGTCCAGTCCAGAGGACTCAAGGCCCACATGAACCATAATCTGCGACCAGAGAACCAGGTGTTGGTGCTGCCTAGGACCACGAAAGATGGCCCTGGTTAGAATGATTAAAATGCAGGGCAAATTCAAATACAAAAACAGAAAATGCCAGCTCACTGCTCTGAAAGACATTGGAAGAAGCCTCAAGGCTATTTCCCTAAGACAGCGGTTCTCAACCTGTGGGTTGTGACCCCTTTGAGGGTCGGACGACCCTTTCACAGGGGTTGCCCAATTCCTAACAGTAGCAAAATTACAGTCATGAAGTGGCAACAAAAATAAATTTTATGGTTGGGGTTCCCCACAACATAAGGAACCGTATTAAAGGGCCGCAGCATTAGGACGGTTGAGAACCACTGCCCTAAAACAATCCTCTAACTTGAAACTCAATATGGGGCTATAAAATAAATAACGCCTGTGAAGAATATGCTCGATATTCCTTAGATCAAATTATATGAGACTAAAGGGCCAATATTTGCCCAAAACCAAAGATGAAATGGCAGGGTGGATGGGACAGAAAAGCCAGATCAACGGAAAGGAGTGCCAAAGGGGAAATTAGATTTCAATGTGTGTATGAATTAATGATTAGGAAATGATTTTGCTATGTTAACTTTCACCTAAATTAAAGTGTGTTAAAAATACTTCATTGCCACGTTAAAAAGGCATATAGGCATTCAATGAATTTGCCTTCACTCGGCCCCATTATCCATGTTAAATCAGGACCTTCTGATGGGCTTTCAGGACTACAGACTTTTGTTTCTCCATATTATTTGACACACTACTTAGAGAATAATATTTTTAAGTATTTATCTTTTTTCTTCTATGATCTTCATTTCCTTTCATTTCAATATAAAAGTGTGTTTCTGGCTCCTCTACTTACTCAACTTTATGTTCTATGAGTCTCCATTCTGCAACTTCTTCAGAATCAAGCATAGTAAAAAGTACACACCTTGGAACTCAACTACCTGTGCCTGAATCTCACCCCTGCCACTTAAGGACCACATAATCAGGACCAAGTACCATCACTACTCTTTCAGTGTCTTACTGTCCTCATCTGGCAAACAGAGATAATAACAGTTGCTGACACAAACCTTTCACCCACTGAGGAAAGCCTTATGATCCTTCCTTCCTTTCCTGGACATTTCTTCTCTCAAACGTGGGTCTTGGATTTGCTGTCTAACACCTCATATTCACTCACTTCCCAGGATTCAATACTATGCAGTAATCATAGCTGCACTCATTGACTTCCTTCTCTGTTCTTCATCATGTAACAGCCTATTGAATTTACCTGTGTATGTGCCTTGTAAAGCCCCATGATGGCAGCGTGCCTATCATATCATCAGCTAATTTTTAAACCCCTACACATAAAATCTATAGTCTTGCTGGTGTACGCATAGTACACTCTGAGAAGACACTGGTATCTGCTAGTCAACTGATTAAAGTTAATCAAAAGTATTCCATTTCTTATCACTCAAATTCCTATGTGAACAACTTATGAATGCTTCCCAAGCTGTTCTCTTTTAATATGCTAATTAAGCTAAATATTCCAAATATCTCAGTTCTTCATTGATTATAGTTGTTCAATTTATGTTTGTGAATAAATTAATAGCTCTCTATGGTTTTAACGTATAGGGTCAGAAAGATATAGTTTCATTTTAATATAAACAGTACACATAGATAGTGATTGGCTTCAGACATTGGCCAGTTCCTCCCTAAATTAAATCTAATCAGAGAACAGCAGCATCTCACAGACCCAGTAAGTTTCCAGCCTGCCATCTGGTCTGATAAGGACATGGAGAAACATTAGTAAGTGGCAACGGCTGAGGACAGGCAGTACTATCAGTACTTCTGATGTCTTCTTCCACACTGAATGTGCAGCTTTGTTTATCCCCTGAAATAGAAAGGCCTTCCAGGAATATATTTCCTTGATTTTTCAGCAAATAGTTTTTCTTTTTTCTTCCCTTGGAAATTCCAGACCCAGAAATATTAACATCCGGCAACCAAATATACTGGTAAGTCTTCCTAAAAATTCACATCTAATCCTCTAAGAATCTTTTGAACCTAGGTAATATTGAACTTTAGATTATGGCTTTGCCTCATCATATACTTATAGGATACTTACCAGAAAATTATCCCTGTAGCACAATTTGTGTCTGAGATCAGATACAAAACTTTGGCCATGTTTTCATGTCAGCTTTGACATGAAAGTCCACAGGGCCAATAAATCTCTTTTTCTTGGGCCTTAAACTGGACTAATCTAGTAGCCTTAACCAAATAGGAAAACAGATATTGGTCAGCTAAAAATGGAGAAAAGGAACTGCAAGTATTTGGGCAAAGGTGAGAAGACATTGTCGATTATTCCTGTGCTTCTCCGGGAAGCCCCAGACATGATCTGAATCGCTCTAGGCACAGCCTTTTCATGGTTCCTCTCTGCTTAAAAGATAAAATCCAAACTCCTTATATGACATACAAATCCCTTTGTAATCCCGAACCTACATAGATAATCAACCTCATCTCTCATCACACCCTTCACTCTACCTTTCTTAACCCAGGGCTGTGAAGTGGAGCCCGACTCCAGGCAACTGCATATCTTACTGAGCTCCACAGTCCACCCATCCCAGTTAGGGGTTAAAAAAACACGTGGCCAAAACAATCCTATAAAGTGCAAATCTTAAAGAACTTAAAGGGTAAAAAAGGAAGAAAAATAAATAAATCTGAAATTAGTAAACTAGACGCAACTGCAAAGGAAAGAAAATCAAGCCTATGAGGGGGTACCGCAAAGAAAGCGAATTTTGTTTTCAAAGCTAGATATTTAATTTTTTTACAAAACAACCTTATCACCTTCTAAGTAGTCTCCATTACACTTAATACATTTGTCAAATCTGCAATTCCATTCTTGGAAGCATTTTTCAAGCTCATCTGTTTGGATGGCTGACAGCACCTCCCTGAGTTTTTTTTTCTTTGCCTTCCTACATCAGCAAATCGCGGTCCTTTCATGTCCCTCTTCATTTGCAGAAACAAAAAGGAGCTGCACAGAGCAAGGCCCAGTGAATAAGGTGCATGGGACAAGAGAGGCATGCTGTGTTTTTGCCCAGAAGTGGCACACTGAGATAACAGCGTGAGCAGGTGCATTGTGATGGCAGTAAAACCAGTCCCCCTTCTGTCGCAAATCAGGCCTTTGTTGTTGCACACTGTTATGCTATCTTTTCAGAACCTCTTAATAGAAAGCTTGATTAACAGTCGAGTGAAACGAACTCCAAATGCGCTAGCAGTCAACATTGTCGTTCAGTTGGGAAGTTGATGGACATCCGCAACGAGGTTTGTCATCAATTGATATTACATCTTTTTTGAAATGAGAAAACAACTCATACACTTGAATATTTCCCATGGCACTGTCCTTATAAGCTGTGTTCAACATCAGAACAGTTTCTGTGAAATTTTTCCCAAGCAGGAAACAAAATTTCACAGCCGTGTGCTGTTCTCTTAAATCAACCATCAAAAAAAAAAACACCAAACAAAAATTCGAGCTAAATTGCTTTTAAGAAAAAATCCACTGTGCCCAGAGAGAACATTCCCAGGGGACACCACTGGGTAAACTAGCTGAGAGCTAGTTGCTCCATGCTCACCTAGCGGGAAAAATGCGTACTACAATAGCTCCATTCTGCCCAGCACAATTCCAGTTTGGGGTACCCTCTCATATGTAGATGATCACGCTATTGCCATTAAATCATTATTACCTGATTCTAACTCACACCCACCCAGTAAGACACAGTAGCTGCCCTCTAGCGTTTCCTAAAGAAGCAGAGGGCCACATTTTCCACCCCAGAGCAGTTGGTGGATTCAAACTACTGACCTTGTTAGTAAGTAGCCGAGTACCTAACCAGTGTGCAACCAAGGCTCTTTTTTAAAGATGATTAGGATACAAGCTAGGAGAAAAATGAGATTTTTCTACTCCCATGAAGAGTTACGGTCTCAGAAACCCACAGGAGCTATTTGACTCTGTCCTAAGAAGCCGCAAGGGGTTGGAATCAACTGGATGGTAGTGAGTGAGAGAGAGGGCACAAACTATTCTTTAGTGTCGATACACTGAGACTACACTAAAAGACAAGTGAACTGATGGTCCCGTCTGTAAACACCCAAAATCCTGGCTGGAAGACTGAGAGAGGTGGGACCACCCCCAGAATCATTTCCCAGTTTGTACAAAGAAAGAGAAAAACCTGGCTGTGCACTATATAATCTAACACACATGTTATCATATCTAAACACCATGAACACGAATGCTCTACCCTGATTGAACTCTTCTGTTTTGTAACTTTGATTTTCAATTCAAGCTCTTTCCCTTAGTTTCGTTTATCCTCTTCAATATATATACTTCTAAGCCTTAAGGCTGTTGATAAATTGTGGATTATATAACAAAACCCATTATCGCTCATCACTGAAGCCACCGTCAGCAGAGGCCGGCCACCAGGGGATGGAGATTTGCTGAGGCACACTCCATTACACCAATATCCTGATGGAAACCTTGGGGCTCCTCCATTAACTAAATTTTGCCTACTTACTCCTCCCTCTGTTCCTTGTTAATATGTCCCTCTAGTCTACCATTCCACCACTGCTGTAAGGAATTCTTTGATCGACAGTTCTCATCCTCTGACTCCTCTTACTTTCTGTGCTCACTTAAAACAGCTCTTTTATCTACCCTCAAAGACAGAGACAGGTTTGGGCACATTCACAGCTCCCACCATTGCTGCTTTATGCCATTCCTCTTCTACTTCACTGAAAAACATTCTCTTTTATTGGAGTTCACGGCATTCACAAATCCTTTCTCCTACAAGGCCCCTTGGCCTTGCATTTCTCCAAGGAGCTTGAAGTCTAACTTACAGATTTCTTAGCAATCCCTTCTCAATATTACTGATAGTCTGTTCTAATCTGACCTCTCCACAGTACACTCCAGAATTCTTATCTTCTGTTGTCCCAATTCACCCAATTTGCAGTAACAGACTTAAAATCCCTCCAGTTTACTTAGAAATCTGCTAATCTTACCTAGAAATCTCTCTATAACAATCTTCCTACCTTATCCACTTCATCACTCTATTTCATGAATCCACTGTTTAGTCTCACATTGACTTATATTCTTCAATCCCAACCAATCCATTGTTTACTTACCTCCCAATAGGCTCCCACTGAAGGTTGGCTTGTGTCTTGCTCGTTCTTTACATTAGGGCTAATTATTTCTACGATACTTATATGTTGTACTAGAAATTTTGTCCTCTAGACAGCTGGCTCTGTATGTCTTGTCAATCCCCAAGGTTGAAACTCTGCATCTCCTCTCTCTATATTTCTGGGTTAACAAAACTTGCAAATAGGCAAAAGAGTGTGCTGGGTTATTTCTCTCAGAAAAGATGAGTTATTACGCATTAGGTGACCCGACTACTATCTGAAAATTTCTTATAAATACAGCTCTCCCATTATCCACATCACTTTAACTATGCTATGCATAAATACATTTTCTTATCCCTTCAAGTATGCCATTCTTTTGAAGTCATGTTACTGTTTACACTGATGTTCCAATCAATTTGATTCAGTGACCCTATGTACAACAAAACAAAACACTGCCCAGTCTTGTGCCAACCTCACAATTGTTCTTGTATTTACACCTATTGTTGCAGCCACTGTATCGATCCATCTGCCCCTCCACTAAACCAAGCATGGAGTACATCCAAATACTTCTCCAAGAACTGAGCTCTCCTGATAACATGTCCAAAATACATGGACTTCTCTCGATCGTTGCCTCTAAGGGGCATCCTGGCTGTAATTCTTCCAAAACAAATCTATTTGTTCCTTTGGCAGCTCATGGTATTTTAAATATCCTTTGACAACAGCATAATTCAAATGCACAGATTCTTCTTCGGTTTTCCTTATTCAATTTCCAACTTTCACATGCGTAGAAGTCGATTAAAAATACCAATGCTTGGTTCAGGAGCACCTTCGTCATCAAAGAAACATCTTTGCTTTTCAACAATTTAAAGAAGTCCTATGCAGCAGATTTACCTAATACAATGCATTTTTGGTCTCTGCTTCCATAAACATTGATTGTGGAGTCGACCAAGATGAAATCCTTGACAAATTGATCGTTCCTCTATTTATCGGGATGTTGCCTATTGCTCCAGTGTGAGGATTTCCGTTTCCTTTACATTGAGTTGTAATCCATACTGAAGCCCACAATCCATGATCTTCATCAGCAAGTGCTTCAAGTCCTCCTCACTTTCAGCCAGCAAAGTTTGTGTCATCTGCATATCACAAGTTGTTAATAAGCCTTCCTCCAATGTTGAGACTGCATTCTTAGTCATATAATTCAGCTTCTCCATTTCTTTCCTTAGCATGCAGACTGAAAAAGTATGATGGGAGCATACAACTTTGATGCACAACTTTCTCGATCTTAAAGCATGCAGTATGCCCCTGTTCTTGGTCCAGTGCGCTATGATCCACACAGCCAAATACTTTTGCACAGTCAACAAAACACAAGTAAACATCTTTGTGGTATTTTCTGATTTCAAGCAAGATCCACTGACATCAGCAATGATAACCCTTGTTCCAAATCCTCTTCTGATCTCCAGACAGAATTTCTGGAATTCCTGGAATTTCTAGACCTCCCTGTTAATGTCTTGTTGCAACTGTTGTTGAATCATCTTCAACAAAATTTCACTTGCATGTGATATCAATTTTATTGCTGTATAATTTTCACATTTTTTTGGGTCTCATTTCTTAAGAAAGGGTAGAAATATGGATCGCTTCCAGTCAGTTAGCCAAGTAGCTGTCTTCCAAATATCTTAGAATAAAGGACTGAGTGCTTCCTGTTCTTCATGAGCTTATTAAAGCATTCCAATTGGTATCCCATCAATTCCTGAAGTCTTTCAGTGCTTTCTGGTAGCTTAAACATCTTCCCCCTGGTTCTTGCTTAGACACTATCTCTTGAAATGATTCACTATCGACTAGTTATTTTGGTACAGTGATTCTGCATATTATTTCCATCTTCTTTTGATGCTTCCTGTAACATTCTGTATTTGGTCAATAGAATCTTTCAATATTACAACTTGAGGCTTGAATTTTCTTTAGTTCTTTCAGTCTAAGCTATGCTGAGGGTGTCTTCCTTGGTGGTTTTCATAATAATATTTCACATTGTCTTCTCAAGCTGCCTTTTGAAAATTTCTATTTAGCTATTATACTTCCTCATTTCTTCCATTAGCCTTAGTGACTCTACAAATAGAGCCAATGTGTGTATGTTCTCCAGACATCCATTTTGATCTTTTCTTTCCTTCTTGCCTTTTTAATGACCTTTTGCTTTCTTTACGGATTTTTCTTGATGTCATCCCACTACTCATCTGGTCTTCTGTAATTAAGTGTGCACTGCATCAAATCTGCTGAGATATTCTCGAAATCCAGCTGGGATATACTCAAGGCCATACTTTGGCTTGGGGGGACTTGTTTCCATTTTCTTCAGCTTCAACCTGAACTTAAATATGAGGAATTGATGGTCTGTTCCACAGTCAGCCTCTGGCCTGATTTAGCTGCTGATATTCAACTTTGCCATTGTCTCTTTCCACATCTACCCACAGATGTAGTCAACTTGATTTCTGTGTTTTTCATCTAGGGATGTCCACAAGTCTTCGACCTTTTGTGTTGTTCAAAAGACGTTATTTTCTATTAACATGTCTTACAAAATTCTATCATGTGATCTCCAGTTTCATTCTATGACCAGGACTATATTTTCTAACTACTATTCCTTCCTCTTCGTTTCCAACTTTTCCATTCCAATGACCCAGGATTGTCACTGCATCTTGATTGCACTCTTCAATATATTCATCACTAGCTTTTGAGGTTGGTGCATAAATTTGAAAAATAGTTGTATTTGATGGGATTTCTTTGAATGTGGATAGATAGAGTCCTATCACAGACAGCATTGTACTTCAAGATATATATTGAAATGTTCTTTTTGATGATGAATGCAATGCCTTTCCTTTTTATTTTGCTGATG
This sequence comes from Echinops telfairi, assembly GCF_000313985.2. Lineage (NCBI taxonomy): Eukaryota > Metazoa > Chordata > Mammalia > Afrosoricida > Tenrecidae > Echinops > Echinops telfairi. Next base: position 59,679,611 of record NW_022103898.1, read on the forward strand.
GGTAATAGAAGACATAATTTTCTGATTCAAAATGGTCAATATGTCTATTTCACCTTAATAATGCCTAGAATATCAATCTTTATGTGTTTCTTTTCATTTTTAATGACTTCCAATTTTCCTAGATGGATATTTTGTACAAACCATGTTCCAAGTATTAATGTACATTTGCAACACCTTCTTCTCATTTTGAGTCATTCCCCATCAGAAAATGAAGGTCCTGAAGGCTTTACTTCATCCATGCCATGATGGTCCACTCTACTTTGAGAAGGCAGTTCTTCACAATTTTACTTCCAACGTGAGGGGCTTATCTTCCGGCACAATCTTTTGCATTTGATTTGCTTCTATTAATTGGGTTTTCAGTAACTGACAATGTTTTCTGCTATCCATAGGATTTTCAAAGGCTAATTGGTCTGAAGTGGACAGACAGACTAGTCCTTCTTAGTCTATTCTCAGTCTGGATGCTCTCCTGAAACTTGCTCACTTTGAGTTACCCTGCTGGTATTTGAAATATCAGTGACAGAGCTTCAGCATCATAGAAATACACAAGCTACCAGAGAATGACAGACAGACAGTTAAGTGGTGGCTCAAAGACATAGTCTGCAAGAACTGTAACCATTTCTCCATTATACATTCTCTCCTTCACAGAACCTATCCTTTTCTCACCACATCCATGACATACACTGAGGTTTTCATATTCTATATTTTCCTTTTATGTTCTCTAATTCCTTGATCCAATAACCCTGGCCTTGTCATCTCACCTGTTGATAGCGATGCTGATCTCACTTGGAGCACTAATCCTGACTTAGCACATCTCCCATGCATCCGAGACAAGTCACTTATTATGATCCCAAGGCAGGCACCCACATCACAGACCACTGTCAGCCAGCTCAGTGCCTATTTGGCATGACCAGCCTGGCAACAATTCTCAGAGACTATTCTCAAAAAGAACCAAACCAAACCATACTGCCATCTTGTCAGTTCTGACAGACAGCAACCCTGCATAGTTTCTGAGACTGGAAATCCTTAGGTAGCAGTACCCTCATGTTTCTCCTGCAGAGAAGCTGGTGGGTTTGAACCAGCCATATAGTTGGCAGCCAGGTATTTACCCAGCCCACAAGGCCACAAGGAGTCCTTTCCTAAAAAGAAGACAAAGATGATTTATATTTCTTGATATTGAATTCGTCAGTGTCTAGATTCTGCTGGTTCCATTTTTCCATTTGACAGTCTCCTCGGTATTCTCTCTAGAATCTCATTTCATCTACATCTTCCTGAAAAATTCCTTGGAAGCAATAAGGAATTCCCCCATTCAAACACCAAGTGGACTCTCCTTAAGTACCTACCATTTTCGATATACTACGAACAAGTGAACCTACAAACATGGGTAAGTGAAGGTGCCTGCCTCAAAGTGTTCACACTTCTGAGATCCAAAAAGGCCAGCATAAAAGCCTATGAACAGCTGTATAGTCTGTGTAGAAATGTGTGCGCAAAGTATTTTAAGAGTAGAGAGGAGGATGACTAACTCTTTCTGGGTTAGTCAGGAAGTCTCTGCTTATATTCCAAAATAGGCTGCAATCTAACACATTTCTTACTGTTTGCCTTCTTTTTTCTCTCTGCGGTCATTGTTACACGTGCAATATAATCAAAACAGAATGGCTAATGACAGAGAGACTTTTGTTATAAAGCATAGATTTTTTTTCTATGAAAACTGAAAAATAAGCTTAACCATAAACTAACCTATTTCTCGTCTTAAAATAAGACCTAGGTTCTGCTTTCAATGGGAAACAACACAGAATACTATTGAAATTTTTAAGCATGCACACATTATTTCTTCACTAGAAACTGACCATCAGAAATGTGCCCTACAGGTCATTTAAAAAATATATAAACATATCACATATAACCTCCTCCCTGGGATGGACAACAGAAAAGTGGATAAAAGGAGATGTCGGACAGTATAAGATAGGAAAAAATAATAATAATTTATAATTATCAAGGGTTTGTGATGGAGGAGGGAGTGGGGAAGGAGGGGGAAAAACAAGGAGCTGATACCAAGGGCTCAAGCAGAAAGCAAATGTTTTGAGAATGATGATGGCAACAAATGTAAAAATGTGCTTGACACAATGGATGGATGTATAGCTTGTGAAGAGTTGTACAAGCCCCCAATAAGATGATATATATATATAAACATAAAAAAGAAATGTGCCTTACATTCATGTGTGAATGTATAAGTGTATACTTTCCAGGGTGCGTATTGTATACACACTACCACTACAAATTTGGTTTATGGTTTCTATTGTAGTCAATCCAAAGTGAAAAAATATAAAATGTAAGCTTTGGGAACCTGTATTTTCTTCCTGAAGTCCTTCTTTAGAAATTTATTTGCAAGGATGCAGGAAAAGATACCATGTTCTGAAAATATCCCTCCACATGTTTACTTTCCAGACCTAGCAACCATGGATGATCAGTGGGTTCAAACACAGGCCATCAACACTCTTGCTATTAATTTGGGAATTTATAAAGGTCACTTCCTCTCTTGGGATGTGCACAGCAATGTGTAAAACCTGAAAATTTGGGCAGTTAGAGTTCACTGTCTGAATCAAAGAACAGAGGAAGACTGCCCACAGGAAGAAAGATAAAATGAACCAGAAGTCGCGTTTACAAGGGCCTATTCTGTGAGCTAAAGTATGTCCCCAAAAAAGTGATCGTCAAGTCTTTTCCTCAGTATCTGTGAATGTGACCTTACTGAGAAACAGGGTCTCTACAGATGTAATTAGTTAAAAATTCACTGCCATCAAATCACTTCTGACTAATGGTATCCTAGAGGACAGGGCAGAACTGACCCCTTTGGATTTTCAATACTTTACCTCTTGACCGTAGTAGAAATCCACGTCTTTCTCCCAAGAAATAGCTGGTGGTTCTGACTGCTGACCATGCAGTTAACAACTCAATGTGTAACCACTAAGCCACCGGGGCTCCTTGTAATTATTAAGATAAGGTCACAATAAATTAGGTCAGAATCTATTAGAAATGGATGGTGTCCTTAAAAAAGGAGAAGAGACACACACCCAGAGAAGAAGGCCACGGGAACTGGAAGGCTGACTGGAGTGATGTATCTTTATGAATCAGTGGAAGGACAATGACGATTGGAAGGGAAGAAACACTGGAAGAGGCAAAAAAAAGGCCTTTCCCTAGAGTCTTGTGAAAAGTGTAATTTCAAATTTCTAGTCTCCAGAACTGTGAGAAAGCCAATGCCTACTATTTCCATTTTTAAACATGCACACATCATGTCTTCACTAGAAACTGACCATCAGAAATGTGCCTTACAGGTCATTTAAAAATATAAACATATCACATATAACCTCCTCCCTGGGGGATGGACAACAGAAAAGTGGACAAAGGGAGACGTCGGACAGTATAAGATAGGAAAAAATAATAATAATTTATAAATTATCAAGGGTTCGTGAGGGAGGAGGGAGTGGGGAAGGAGGGGAAAAAATGATCAGTTTAATGATCATTGGTTGCAATGGCCCTAGGAAATTTATACATGCTGAAATAGGAATCCTAAGTTCCCCACACTGCTCCAAGCACCAAGTTCACCCTTGATGTGAAATTCTATGAAATAGTCCAATCACTTTCTAAAATAAATTCTCTTTTTACTTTAGCTTTGATGGAGTTTTGTTAGCTACTAATAAAATTCTATATAATAATTTACAATGCAACAAATGGGTTATTTGGGTAGTGTGGTTTATGTGGCCAATGGATGGGCCAGGAAGAATGAAAACCCACATTGCCTGTGAATAGCTGGTTCAAAATACACAGTAAATACTGAAAGGAAAGAAAAACAAAACAAAACTGGTTTTGCTTTAAACAGGAGGACTGGTGATGTTGTTGGGTAAGCATTACACTCCTAACCTCAAAGTCAGCAATTCACAACCAACAGCTGCTCTGAGGGAGAAAGGTGAGGCTGTATGTTCCTGTAAAGATTTATAAAACCTATGAAACACTATAGAAGGTTGCTATAGTCAGAGCTGACTCAATGGCAGCAAATTGGGGGTTGGTAATTACCTTGCATTTTAAAGCAAATCTTTGCTTTCTCAACTTTTATTTCCCTATCCAAGTCCTATCAATTCATCCTTTAAAATGCCTTCTATATCTACATTGTTCTATTCATTTTAAATTATAATTACTTTAGTAGTAATAATATTTAGTCTTGCCTAAGTGAATTCTCCTCGTGCCTGTAAAAGTTGCACCAGATTATCAAAAGTATAAATATATGTAGCTTTAAAGGCGTTGCAGTGGCACGGCAGTTGAGTGCTCAGCTGCTCACTGACAGGCTTGACATTTGAACCCACCACCTGCTCCACCAGAGACAGGGGTGGCAGTCTATGCCCAGGAAACTTACAGCAGCAGCATGTCCTGGTTTGACTTTGCTCATGGATGCATGCGAATTCACAAGCTTCCAACTGGAATGAAGATTCTTCACACCAAAGAACATACTTGTCTCCTCGGAGCACTGACTTGATATAAATGGGAAATATAGAAATTGGATACCCAAAAAAGGAGGATAAAGGAATGATGTGGCTGGTTTACAAACTTCCACAGGAGGGGGATTATGTTCATAAGAATATTTTGATGGGATTATGATGTAGGTATTCTCATACTACAAATGTTAGGCATAGAATATTTCCGTTTCTATAAGTGTATAGAATATTATGTTTAAAAAGACTGGCATATTTTGAGTTTTATGCATTTTAGTTTTATCCTGTTAGGCACAAATATGATTTTACTATTGTCCTTGTTTTCAAAATTATATTTGGCTAAAGAAAGGTGTACAAGTGCCAAGTTGAGGACTGTGATTGTTAGGTTTTTTTGTGTCAACATGGCTCCTGTAGGAACATGTAGGTGGAGTTTAGCATGTTAACAAGGTCACAGCTTGATTGGAGGACTGAGATAAATGGCTCTGTGAGGCCGGCCTCTTCCTGTCTCTTTCTCCCTGAAGGCAGGCCACACACTCGCTCTCTGGTTCATCTTCCTGTTGACAACCACTTCAAGTCATCCTGATGCCAGCCAGAACCCAGAAGATGTGCCGACCACCATTGGACTTACAAGAGTTCGCACCCACGGCCACCAGCCAGCGATCTTCCTGCATTCTGCATCGCTGCATGTGGCTGGGTGAGTCTACAGTGGTATTTATGGACTAGTATTGGACTTAGGGTGTAGAATCAGATTTATAGACTTGATCTGTATTAGCCTGGGGTGTTTGCTGGATATATAATCATATCTTGATATAAAGCTCTCTCTTATACATTAAAAAAAAGACAGCATTGGAAACCCTAAGACAGTCTGTCTTACAAGGTTGCTCTCAGTTGGAAGCAACTCAAAAGCAATGAGTTTGTATTAGCTTTCTGTGTAGCTTTAAATTATTCAGTGAATAAAACAAATACTCAGCGTGGTCTGGTATCAAGATTCTCTATAATCGAGTTTACATCTAAATTTTTAAATGCACACATCACAAATTCATTAAAGAATTTCTGAACAGACTGATTTATAATCATCAATGTACTATGTGCCAAATGCTGTGCTTATGATTTCATATCCATAAAACTGAAATAAATTTATTTTTGTCAAGTCAATTCAGACTCACAGTGACCCTGTAGCATTAACCCATAGGTTTCAAAGGCTGTAAATATTTACAGAAGGAGTTGATGAGTTAGTTAGCAAGCAAGGACTTAAACAATGAACCACCAGGACTCCCTTTGTGTATGTAATCTCTTCTAATATTTATAAAAACTTGTGGTAGTTTGAGAAAATTTATACAACTTCTTTGACTTTATTCTCATTGAGAGATGGAGTTTATGTCTCATCCGTTGATCATGAGTCACCCTAAGCTTGAAATTAATAAAGTAAAACTGACATATGGCTGCATTAGAAATGGTAACACCTTGCTAACAAGAAAGGAAAATAAAAGATAGTGACAAATGCAATTCTTCATGACTATTTTATAATGCAAGGAACAAATGATGTAAATCTCTTTATACTTGTGTCTTTGGAAAATGCTATCAATACATAAGAAGACCAACCACCATATGAATACCATGTGATCACCATGCTTCAAAGAAGCTCAAGTAACCGAGAGAGGCCACATGTAAATCCCTCGGCTGACAGCCCAAGCGAAGACCAAACAGCATCAACCATTAGACAGTTGATGATGATGCCACTGGACAGCTCAGGCCCTAATTATCTTGACATCCCAACACTGAGACTTCCAGCTAAGGCCCCAGACATCAGGTAGCAGCGATCAATTGTTCCGTTCCATGAACGATCTGAGTCCCTCACACAAAGAACCTATGTGTACCATAAAAATTATCTTATAGTGTCAAGCGGTTTGCTCTACAGCAGAATCAACCAAAACAAATTCTTATTCATGGAGCATTGCTATAACAAAGGCTTAAAACATATGGTCATAGCTTCAGACAGAAGACTATGAATGGAAGCTGTTGATGAGGGCTTCAAGGGTATTAAGATAAATGTTGTTAAAAGCATAATAAAAGATAAACTTTTTTATAGTCACAGAAAGTTTAGCTATACTGTTGTCTGTAGTATGAAAAAGGAGAAGTAAAACCATTACACTCTTCTTTTCTAGCCGAGGAGATTTTCAGGAAGAATACTGACAGTGCTAGCTGGCTGATTATCAGGAGCTCTGGTAGTGTAGCAGTTACCCACTGGGGTACTAATCACAAGGTGAGCAGTCAAAACCAGTAAGCACTCTGCAGGAGACAGATGGAGCTTTCTGCTCTTTCTAAAGAGCTACGGTCTCAGAAACTCACACGGGCAGTTCCACCCTGTCCAGAGCTGCTATGAGTCTTCATCAACTTGATAGCAGTGAGTCTGGTCTGGACCTGGCTTATCACTCACTAGCCATGAAACACACACACACACACACACACACACACACACACACACACACGTTAAGAACAATCTCTACAGTTTTCAAGTAAAATGTAGCTAAACCATAAAAGAGCAGGACTTTCTGGGTTTGAAATTAAAATTGTGTTTCCTTCCCAGACTCTACAGATGGCATAGGGTTTTTAAAGCAAAAAGCAGCCTCAGAAAAAAATATCCAAATCAAGGGCATTGTTAGAAAAACATGATCTAGTGGGGTGAGGGGGTGGGGGGAGAAGCATTAAACAACTAGAAGAAAGTTGTAGATTTCATCGGTGCTATACTGCACCCTGATGGGCTTATCTCTTCCTGTGACCCTTTAATGCTTCCTCCCCTCCACTATCCTGACCTCAGTTCTACCTTACAACTCTGACTAGACCAGAACATGTACACTGCAACAGAGAAGATTCCGTAACACAGGGAATCCTGGACAGGTAAACCCCTCAGAACTAATAATGAGAACAGGAGAATAGGGGGTATGTGGGGGAGAAAGGGAGAATCGATCACAAGGATCAACATATAACCCCATCCCAGGAGGACAAACAACAGAAAAGTGCGTGATGGGAGACAGAGGGCTATGTAAGATATGAAAATAATAATCTATAATTTATCAAGGGTTCATAAGGGAGGGAGGGTGGGAAAAATGAGGAGCTGATTATCAAAGGCTCAAGTAGAAAGAAAATGCTTTGAAAATGACGATGGCAACATATATACAAATGTGCTTGACACAATGGATAAATGTGTGGCTTGTGATAAGAGCTGTAAGAGCCCCCAATAAAAGTATTTAATAATTTTTTTTAAGTTGGCAAATTCACATTTTCCTCTTCAAAGTAAGGCTCTTTTGTAATAGATATTGCATTAAATTTAATTCCCAAACAAACAAAAAAGAAAAACATGATCTACAGATAATGCCTAGAATATGACTTTATTAAGACCCCTAACAGGCCTTTTCAAACTGACAAAAGGCTGTTTGAGGATCTTTAGATTGTGCCTCTTACAAGCCTTGTCTTTTAAATAATAGGACAGATAAGAATTATAAGGGTATTATTCTACAGACCCGGAAGGTAAAGAAAGGCTCGTCTCAAAGAGATTTGTGAATGTAATTTTGTCTAATCGAGTGGATACCAGTTGATACATAAAAAAAAACACCATTTTTAAAAGAATTACAACTGCCTGAATTTCCAGCAATAGAAACCAAACAATAAAAAAAGAAGCCTTGCTTCCCAACCTTTCAATGAAACAAACTGAGGTTATTCAACACCAACCACAAACTACTTGTTTTTGTCTGCATAAGTTTTCCTGAGTTTATTTACAAATTATCAAAAGGTAAACAACTTTTTTTGAGAATCAACTGAATGTTTTACATTGATAAAAGTTTTAGTACCTGAATTACTGTATATACTCATATTCTTTCATGATGTGTAAGTCAATCATAAACCAATGTTCTATCTTTCAAAATGCCATGGTTTTAGATTTTGAGAAATGTGGAAGTTTCTCCTGCCTACATTTACACAGCCTGCTAACAGCTCATCTTTTGTGTATAAGTAACAGTTTGATTAGTTACAACAAACAACACAGTGGAATTTTAATAAAAGAAAAAAAATCTAAGGGGAAATTATGGTCCAAATGTAAATTAAATTGCAATCAATCACATGAGGCCTATTAATTAATTCAAAAAACTCTCTTCAACTGGGGAGACCATGAGATCTCTATCACCCCTTGTTACAAGTTCAGCTTAATTAGTAATGTGTCCCTTGAACACTGTTCTCAGGCATTGGGATGGAATCAACAACAGCATCCAGAAAGATCAGGGAAGAAACTTAGGGAGCAGTAAGTTTATATAAATGGTGGTGGAATAATTATGAAAAAATAGTGAGAATGGTTACACAACTGAAGAATATAGCCGATGTCAGTGAATTAAGCAAACTGCTTTTTAAATGCAGAGAAAGGAAGATTTAGAATGAAATATAAAGATGCCAACGAGGAAGGCCACGTATCAGGGAGAACAACTCTCTAGGAGTAGAAAAGAGCCATAATAAAGGAATTGGCAGCAGGGACCCAACTGAATTTCAGAACTGCCATCAGCCAGTGACGTCTGTATCCTCCTATTTTCTCCATAGTTTAATGAAAATGGCTGTTGTAATCATCATATGCTTGTTTTATTACTGCACATTGGAGGTGCAGGGGGAAAACAATGTGTCTTTTCACTTGGTGGTCTTCAGAGTAAGAGAAAGTACACATAAGAGAAACCCACAGTGGCAGTAAGACCAAAAAGACAAGATGAGATCCTGGACCTCAAACATGAGCTTGATGCTATAATAGGATGAGGCCTATTGGTGATTCACCCTCTCTGAAGGGTATGTGTATTCGTATAGGGGTAAATGAAAATTATTTATGGTCAGACAGCAAAATATATTCACTTTAAAACAGCTCCATAAGTTGTTGACCCTTTTCCTATCAAGAGGTGAGGTATACTTTCCCTTCTAATGAAAAGGGCCATCCTTAGTGACCCATTTATAATTATTAGATATTATATATGTGATACTGAGCAACCTATAAGGATGTCAGTAAAGGCCACAGTCTCCACCTAGTTCTTTCGGAAAACTCGCCTTTGGAGCCCTGAAGTACCATGTAAGAAGACCAACCATTCTGAGAGCACCACGTTGGGTAGAAGCCCAGGCCACAGAGTTCCAAAGAGAGTACCACAGTGAGTGCCAGGAGAGTTCCAAGAGAGGCCCAGCACCAATCCCAAACACATGACAAAAGAACTTAATGAGCCACCTCTAACCATAAAAAGTGCAGGCTCTCCTGCCTCTTTCCTGTCCAAAATTCCTGACCCATTGAAGGAAAGCTTCAGGATAGCAATGTGGTTTTTGTCTGCCACTAAGCTTTGGGATGGTTTGTTTCACCACAATAGTAACCAGGAAAACAATGTAGATGCAGATTTGTATTTCCAGTTTTTAAAAAGTGAATTAAGGAGAGGTTAAGTAATTAACCAATGTTCCACAGAGAACAGAAACCTAAATTCTCAGATCTATGTGTATAATAAGAATGCTACACTATCTCCCACAGACCTCCCCGTTTCTATGATTTTTCTTTACGATATTATTTCGGTGAATACTAAATCCTGGTTCTTTTATGAGGTAGATCTCTAGACTCTAACTCACAGAAATTTCTCCCTCTTCTAAACTCTCTTGGACTCATTATCTACAAGAAATGTGTTCTCTACAGGTTGCTCTTGACCATTAGTGAATGCTACTGGCATCAATTCACAATTAGTGAACGTGTTGATTTTCTTTTCTTTCTTTTTTCCCTGCTCCTTATTGTTGGTCTCCCTGATGAATTATGCCCCAAGCAAGGGTTGAGAACCCAAATAACTGCCTGATTGAACAAGGTGAAGTAGACTAGGCACAAAAGAACACAGTGGTCTAGATTAAGTTACACATGGAAGCAAATGTCACTTATAAACGGGTCAGTCACCTCTCAGCACACTGATTGTTGTCATGGCATAGATCACCCACCTTATGCAGACAAAGCTTGAAAACGTTCATGGAAACATTCCACTATCTTTCCATCCCATTAACCATGAACTTCTTGAAGCTGCTTTGTTCTTTGTTTGCTTTCTCCCTCTCTACCTGTTAAGTAGTATCAAAGTTTCCCAACTTTGTGATTTTGTTCACTTTGTTTATTTCTATATCCTAGAGCCTATGAAGCTGCCTGACTCTCACAGAGGACAGTCAATAAATAGCCGTTGAAGTAATAAATGAAGACAAATACTGCCAAGCTGGAATGCAGGCCCAGGGTTACAAGATTTTCCAATTTTCCAAACAGGCCAGAAATAAATACTTTTCTCTGTAATCCCTCAATTTCTAAACTTTTACAACTAATCAGAAAAATACCATGAAGCTATTTGGGGGTTAGGTAAACAAATCATGTCTGCAGGCTTAGATTCCATCTGAAGGCTGCATTTCCGGGCTCTCTACTAGTGGGACCTGGGACTGCTTTTTATCTTTCTGATGACTTAGGGTAGTGCCTTGTAGCTTCATAATCAAGTAATGAGCATAATGCTGATGTCTCAAATATGCTAACTTGAGGCGCTGCTATAATTCAGCTGAGATTTACAAAGATACTACTCAACTTCATCTCTCTTATCCCAATGGAGAGTTTCCTCTTCTGCTCCATAATGGCCACCTGGATTTCACAGGACTAATCTACACTCAAGATTCTGCAGCTAAACTTTCACTCCTTCCAGCTGGTAAGGGTTGATAAATGTCATTCCTATCTGTTTCCAGTAATAAAAAAAGAAGGGCAGGAGAAAGAAAACAGATTGAATTTCCAAAAGGTGACAGAAGAAGCGAGACTGGTTTTGAAATCATATTTCCACAGTTGATAAATAAGAACTCCCTATGGCAATTTTGTTTTCCCTTTGACTCGTCGTGGCATTTTTAGATTATACAAACTGAAAGGCCTTTCCAATTGACCTTTTGGTGCTCTCTGATAGTGTGCTATTTTATTTTTCTACATAAAAATCATGAAGTTGAATTTTCAAATGTTTACTAATTACTTAGATTCTTAACTCATAAAACAGTCACATCTAAATAATTAGTGTGTCTGATTTTAAACCCTTAGCAACAAGTACAGCTGAGTGGGGCTGAGAACATTTTTAAGATACTTTATAGCAGCATTCTCAACCTGTGGGTTGTGACCCCTTTGGGGGTCAAATGACCCTTTCACAGGGGTTGCCTGATTCAGAACAGTAGCAAAACCACGGTTATGAAATAGCAACGAAAATAATGTTATGGTTTGGGGCTCACCACCACATGAGGAACTGTATGAAAGGGTCGCGGCATGAGGAAGGTTGAGAACCACCGCTTTAAAGGGAACATGCCAGAAGACAGCATCTCCAGTACCTGACCCACATGCTAAGTGACTCAAATCAAATCAAACACCGATTTTTAAAGACAGAAGGGAAAATGAGATGTCTTGTATTTCCTTTCACGAAATGGTCTAACCTGTATAGCCTTGACATGGCCACAAGAAATCTAAAAAATTTCTAAAAAATGATTATAGATACAAAAGAATAGCATGTTCCTCTATAGTCAATATAAAATCCCTGATGGTCCACTGGTCAAACTGCTCTGCTGCAGAGCAAGAAGTCAGTGGTTCAAGCCCACCAACTGCTCTGTGAAAAGAAAACATGTGGCAGTCGGCTTCTATGAAGAGCACAGCTTTGGAAACCTCCTGGGCGGTTCTGCTCTGCCCCGTAGGGTCGCTGTGAGTCAAAATCTACTCAATGGCAGTGGGCTTGGTAGTAAGTCTGGCCAGTATCCACTGCACTTAGAATATTAACTTTATGATCACATAGATTAGGCCACTATACATAGTTCTTTGATAATGGTGTTAATTTCCTTTGCAGGCATATTTATTTTTAAACAGGTTTCACGGTGATTAAAATGAAAAGTAACAGTAAGGAAAATTTATCTAGTTAGAATTTATTAGCTAAAGTTATTCAAAATCTAGGTTACTGGAGAGATACGAGCTGTATACAGAATAAGAATATATATTTATTTCAACCTCGATTGTAGTGGTCAAACAACACTGAATGTGATAATCACTGGATGGGGAGAATTCCTACCTGAATTCGCTGAGACACATGGGTGAAATGGTTAAGCTTCTAAGGTACAAAGGGAAAAGCTTAAAATTGGGGACTGGACCAACAGAGACTTGACTTATGGCTCTTTGGTTTGCTTATTTTTGATTCTAGGCTAGGTACTTAATTGCTCTAAACTTCAATTTAATTTACGATTTGGAAAAGCATAACCATAGCACTCTACTTAAGAGCTGACATGAAAATTACAATAATATATCTTCGTGTAATCCATTGAAATACTCCACTACATGGAGTATGACGGGGTACCAAGAGAAAAAAGAAAAAAAGAAATTGCACTGGTGGAGCTGAGCTTTCCTGGTATGCATTTTTCCTGGCTGACCGAACCTTGAGCAACTGGCTCTGGGTTAGTGCCCCAGTGGTATCCCCTGGGAAGGTTCTCTCTTGTCACAGTGAATTTTTTTGTACAAGTAATTTCACTCAAACCAAGTTTTTTTGTGATGGTTGATTTAAGAGAACATTGTACAGCTGTGGAATTTTGTTTCCTCCTCTGGAAAAATGCCGCAGAACTGTTGTGACGTTGGACACAGCTTATAAGAACAGCGCTATGCGAAAAACACAAGTGTCCAAATGGTTTTCTCGTTTGAAAAAAGGTAAAATGCCGACTGACAACAAACCTCATTCTGGACCTCCATCAATGTCCCAAACGGACGAAAATGTTGACTCATCGTGCATTTGGAGTTCATTCCACCAGGTCAGAGAGTTCACCAAGCTTTCTATTTAGAGATTCGAAAAGATTGCCTAAGAGTGTGTGTCAAAAAGGGCCTGATTTGTGGCAGAAGGGGGACTCTTTTTGCCACCATGACAATGCACCTGTTCAGGCAGCCATCTCAGTACACCAGTTTTTTGCAATAAGCAGTATGCCTATCTTGCCCCACACCCCTTACTCACCTGACCTCACCCTGTGCGACTTCTTTTTGTTTCTGTAACTGGAGAGAGATACGAAAGGACAGTGATCTGATGACATGGAAGAAGTGAAGAAAACAATGATGCTGTCAGTCCAAACATGAGTTTGAAAAATGTTTCCAAGAATGGAAAGCAGATTTGATAAATGTACTAAGTATAATGGAGAGTACTTTAAAGGTGATAAGGTTGTTTTGTAAAAAAAAAATTTTAATACATAGCTTTGGAAAAAAAATATCCGTTTTGTTAGGAGTATCCCCAGTAGATTTTTAGTTATAGAAAACCTACTGGACAGAGTATAACTGCCCACTAGGGATTCCAAGACAGAACATCTTTATGTAAGCAAACAGCCTCATCTTTTCCCTATGGAAGGACTGGTGGATATGAACTTCCCACCTTGCAGTTAGTAACCCAACACTTAACCCACTGTTCCACCACGCATAGTGTTTAAAATTCTATGGTTTTACAAATTATATCCAGCAAAGGGCTTTTATTTGATTTTTATTATAAACATGGTGTTATTGTTAGATGCTGTTAAAATGATTTTCAACTCATAGCAACTGCATGTGACAGAATAGAATAGCTTTACCGTTTTCTAGGTCATAATCTTTTCATGGGAGTAGATAACCAGGTATTTTTCCCTAGAAACCACATGATCCTTTAGCTTGGCAGCCATGTGCTTAGTCATTGTGCCTGGGGCCCCCAATAAACTTAGTATAAACAATAGTCAGGATCATTATATCTGAGTCTTCACTAAGAATATATTTCTGTACTGATAGGGGTTAACGCTAAAAGAAGCTTTATAATCCCATAACCTATTGCTATAGATTCTGACTCATCACAACTTTATAGACAAAGTAGAAAAAAAGTTTTCTGACCTCACAGAAATTCTAGTACAAGAATTTGGTCAGAAGAACTCAAATATAAAAAGAGTCACTGAAGCATTGTTAAAGATGAAACTTCAAAATATAGAATGTTCAGGTGCAAAAGAATTAACAAATTGTGCCATATTCAATTAACTGTTCTATCAGAACACCCACAAAAACAGAATCTTCAGCAAAAAACTAAATTTAAATAAGTTGCAAAATGATGTCTATAGTGAAAAACCACTTACATACAGTTATACGTCATGGTCTGTATTTATATACACTTAATAATTATACAATAATCTGCACAGAAATGGCAGGACGGCTGTGCGCGTGAATGACGAGAGACAGGAAATGAGACCAGGGAGAGGTACAGAGAGGGCTTCACTTGATCCAACGTTTCACTTTCTCAAAAGCTACATTAAACTAAAGGAATTACAGGGAAAACGTTTAGTTTTATAGCTGCCTAGTAAGTATGTGGCATTTACTATAGCATTTTCCACAATTGTTCTATATTTGAAATATTTCAAAATTTGAAAAGGAGCTGTTTATCCCAGTCTGGAAATCAAAGCAGGTAATTTCTGCAAACTAATAATAGCAGTCTAGAAGTCTTCAAGAGAATGACGGAAATGAGGGAAACAAAGATTTGCGGGGGTAGCAGCGGGGGGTCGGAAGGACAGCAGATGTTCCAGAGCATAAGCGGGCCAGGTATAGAAGAGGGGTTCCTTTCTGACCCTTTGAAATAAGGAAAATAATTGTTGCCCAAGAGTTAAAAATTCAGCTAACTAAAATATAAAACCATTAGCAATGACACAGTGTTAATGCAGATATCAGTTCACTTCACAGTGATCACATTACCCGAAAACATCATTAAGCTGAAAATACTTACAACGACCCCACTCTTGGTGGTAGTTTCTCGGTATGTAAAGTTGCAAATTGCCCAGGCTAAATAATACGTGGACATTAGAGGGGTCTGTGAAAAATGATCCGTTACCCATCCATCTTCCTCAAACACGGAGGTTTCCACTGGCATATTCGATAAAGATAAATAGGTTGCTTGGTGCTTGATGCTGATTTTGAAAGTAGCCTTGTAGATTGGTTCATCAAAACACGGAAATGCCTTTCTGGCATGTGTGGGTGAAAACTGAGTCACACCGAGGAATCTGGAAAGAGGAAAGAGATAGTCTCAACAACATGTATGGAGTGAGTTAAGATCTCGCCAAAGTACATGCCTCTGCTAATTGAATGCACCTTTGCCAATTGCACATTTTCTTTTTCCTTAGCCAAACATAAGTGCGTAGGCACCCTGAGAGTAGACTTCACACACGATTATCATTTATTTCTCAAACAATAAAAAATCTTGAGTGGGTTTGGGAGTTTTAGTGTCAAAGTAAATTCTCTCAACTCAGGTTAGTGCAAGTTAAAGGAAACATTACACCCTACAGATAAACAACTCATTGGCAAATATTGGGATATAATGATTTCCCTTTTTGGAAAAAGTTACATTACTGGCTCAAACATAATGATTGTTATGGGGATGGCAGGATGAGGCAGTAGTTCATTCGGGTGTATATAAGGTTGCTATGGTTCACCTAATGATTTTATAATATGTAAAGACCAACCTTCAAGTGCTTTCCTCGACTACAGGTAAACACAGAGCGTCACTGAGAAACACTTATGCTCTCAGATTTCAACAATATGGCCAGGTTTTGTTAAGAGCCAGGACTTTAAAGTCATACAAATTTTGGTGAGAATCCTGGCTATATAACCTTCTTGGATATATCATCTTGTGTAACTACTAAACAGCTTACAGCTCAGTTGTCCACTGATCAAATAACAAATAATTAAGCCTAACTCAGGTGGCATTATAAAGCTGGGCAGGCACTGAGAGGATACAACCATACATCATAATGAATAACAAAGAGCAGGTAGTCAATACATGGCAACCTTTGGTGGGGCACTCCATCATATACAGTAATCCCTCCTTACTCATGAGGAGTCATTCCAAAACCCTGAATGGATATCTGAAATTGCAGATAGTAACAAACACAAACTATCCTATGTTTTGTCTTATGCATATATACTTAGTATCAAATATAGTTATAAATTAGGCATAATAAGAGACTGACAACAATAACTAATAAGTCAAAAAACATATACAGCATGAATATGCTAGATTATGGGTTCCCAAACTTATTTGATCTTCTGCCCCTTTTCAGGAAAAAAAAATTACCCAGCATCACCTATCAATCAAAAGCTTTTATACTGGAACCCATACTTCAAGATAAAGTGTAGGTATCTGCTTCTGTAGCCCCCTGCCCTTGATCCCTCCAGCACCCCCACGCAGCAGTATTGCTCACTTTGGGACGCACTGTACTAAATAAAATAATAATTAATATCCCTATCAAGATGAAGCAGAATGGCTAAGACTTCAGCATGCTACTCATTTAACATTTCTAGACCAAGGCCGACTGTGAGTAACTAAACTAAGACAGTAAAAACACAGCTAGGGAAGATGGGACTTCAAATATTTCATGGAAAAATAATAATCGAAGGATCACTCAGTTTCCCATGAACTCTTGGAAGCCCCATCCTAAAGAAAGCTGATGGCAGCTCTACATGAGAAAGACAGGGGAGTCCGCTTCCTTCACAATGAAAGTATGGAGACCCGTGGGGCACTTCTATGCTGCACTATGCGTGGCTATCAGCTGGATGCCTTGCAGTTGGGAGTTTTAACAAGATGCAGATTGATTTGAAAACTTGATGGCCCTCCCTTGGTAAAAGGTCAACAAATGAAACTCTCCAATCTTTAGAAATGACACTCTTCTAACTTTCAAAAAGAAGCCTTTGTACTTGAAAAAAGTTTATGACAAAAATTGGAGATACTAATTACAAAACTTAATAAAGGGCAAGCCATTATCAGACTCTTTGTGAAACATAACTGAATTCTAAAGTAATTTCTCAGAAAACTCTTTTCCACCATTCACTTTTTTTTTTTAATCATCTAGGGTTACCGTATATACTTGTGTATAAGCCTAATTTTTCAGCACATTTCTAATGCAGTTTTTGTGGTAAAATTAGGTGCCTTGGCTGATATTCGGGTCGGCTTATACTTGAGTATATGCGGTATTTTTGTTTTTAGATGCCCCATTGATTTGTAACTTGTAATTGGCCTTACATTACAGAGACTTGCCCCCATAGGATTTTCTAGGCTGGGACCCCTGGTGACACAGTGGTTACTCATTGGGCTGCTAGCTGTAATGTCATCAGTTCGAAACCACAACCCACTCCACTGGAGAAAAAGAAAGTTTTCTTCTCCTGTAAAGAGTTACAGTCTTGGAAACCCACAGGGGCAGGTCTACCTGGTCCTATAGGGTTGCGAGGAATCAGGATCAGACAGTGATCTTTATCACCCATCCCTTCTCCCAACGACTGCTGGGTGGGTTCAAACAGCCACCTTTTGACCAGCAGCTGAGTGCCTAGCCATTGCAACACAAGGGCTCCTTATCCACTGCAGAAATACTAATCTAAAAACAGCACTTGCCCCTTGAGACTGGACTTGGCCTTAAAATACTTTTCAACACAGTTTATCAAGCAACTACTCAAACCAAAATCCAAACTCCCTGCCATCTACTCAATTCTGATTAACAGTGACCCACTAGGACAGAGTAGAAATGTGTTTGTGGGTTTCTGAGACTGTGCATCTTTACGGAATAGAGAGCCTCACGCATAACCATTTCAAGAACAGCAGGGTTTCATTCTCTTGTACATACGGTCGCTATGAGTCTGACTGAACAGCAGGTAATAATAGCTCTCAACCAATAACTTTGACAATGACTACCCTTGGCTCAAATTCTTAGCAGTAAATGTTTACATCATTTTAAAATTATAAAGTTAAGTTTTAGCACAGAAAGCCTAAATTTTTAAGCTTAGTTTTGAACTAGCAAAAAATGGGATACTTCAAGGCTATTGCATACTGTTATATGCAGATTCTCAGTGAAGCTTTTGGTCTTGTTTTTGTTGTTTTTGAGAGTTACCTTGAAAATTACGTAGGACTACCATATACCAAGCTGGGGTAAGTCACTTAACTATCTTAGCTTTCTTTTTCATGAATAAAAGGAAGATCATAATGCTTACAAGACCTTCCTTAGAAAACAAGTAAGAGGATAAAATGAGAAAATGTATGGGAAAGAATGATCAACTATAAATTCTCATATAAGTATAAAGTTAAAATTGGAATGATTCCTAGAAGAAAATTGTCCAGTTCTACCAAATTTCTAAGAGAAAACAGTTGATCCAGTAGGCTTAAGAAATGTATCCAAGGTTACACAGATAATTAGCACATAGCTGAATCTAGAACTGATATTTTTTTGTCTCAAAGTAAAAACTAATTAGATTTCAAAAACAGTAAAATTAATTTTAGTCATAATTTATTAACAGTGTTTCCATTCATATAATAAAGGTTATTTCCAAATCTGCTTGTACCCTGGTATTATTTTTCCTTATTGCTTTCTTCTGATAATAATATGATTTTTGTTTAATGAAATGTCAGTACTTTAGAGGTAAAATGCACGTACCTATAATTTCCTCTCCCGTGTTTTTTTTCTTCAATAATACTCCCCACTCTTATCTCTCAATATTATTCATTAAAATGTCCACTGAGATTGCCATTTCTCTGTTGAGGCAATTTAAAATGTTCCTACAGGAGTTCATATAAGAGGGAAAG
Source organism: Echinops telfairi (assembly GCF_000313985.2). Classification (NCBI taxonomy): domain Eukaryota; kingdom Metazoa; phylum Chordata; class Mammalia; order Afrosoricida; family Tenrecidae; genus Echinops; species Echinops telfairi. The sequence continues at coordinate 59,698,716 of NW_022103898.1, forward strand.
TGTTCCCTTTTCACTTGAGTCTCTGAGAACTCCGATTCCAATCACTGGACAAATAAATAGTCCCATTGTGTGTGAACTTCTCACTATATTAGCTACTTGGAAGGATTTGTTAGAAGGGAGTACCCATTGGTTTTTGTCCTTATGGTCTCTGCACACTAACTGAAAAGAGAAACACATATACACACCCAAAGACACAATACTCCGCAAAAAGTACTGCAAGAGATCAACAGAAATATTGTAATTAGACGTTTTTAGTCTTTAAATAAAAATCAAATGTGTCTTTGAGGTTACATAATTAATGGGCCATAATTTATCAGATGGAGGAGGCCAAAATACCTCCAAGCTAAAATTATAAACCAAATATAAATGCAAAAGGAGCACTATTTTTTCTGCCTTGCTTTTAGTAAGTAAATGTTAGGAATGCTAGCAATATAAATTACTGGTTCTCAGGGTTGAAAGGAACTATAAAGATCATCTAGTGACTTTTCCAAAAATTAATATTCCTAATGAATTCATACACACAGTGTATATCTATGCATGGAGGGCCGCCATATATTCTGATAATGTCTAAATGAGGAAATACCAATTTCACAGTCTGGCACCTGAGGACGATTGCAATTGAATTTCAATTCAGTATTTAGGAAATCAAAAGAAGTCCCTTGGTAAAGAAGAGCAGCTGAACTAGATTACACTTATGCTCTTTTCCAAGCTTGAGATCCAGCAACTCCAACCAAAATGAGAAATGAAATATTCCCTGATTTTATGAGGTCATTTAAAAATGCTAAATTATGCTACCACTAAATAGCTTTTTAATTACCAGTGATATAATGCGTGTACTTGTCTTAAACATTCATTTGCTGAGTGTTCAATACTAGAAAAAATAGATAAACATATGCGCTGACTTCCCTCGAGGAGGTTATACTTTAACAACAACAAATTTCGGTACACACTGAAGTAGATATTATGCAAAACATCATAACAGAAAGGAAAACTGTACGAAGAAATTATATTCACTAAAGTAGGGATTTTCAATGTCAGCACTATTGCCATATATGGTCAAATATTTCTTATGCCCGGGGACTTTTCTGTGCCTCTTAAGATAGTTAACAACATCTTATCCTCTACCTACTAGATGTCTAGTAGCACCTGCCACGTGTCCCCTGGAGGGTAAGCGGGAGACTCAACTCACCGCCATTGAGTCAGTGCTGACTCATAATGACTCTGTAGGACAGCACAGAATTGCTCCTTTGCGTTTCTGAGACTGTAACTGTTCCAGGAGGAGAAAGCCCTGTCTTTCTCCCAAAATGTGGTTGGAAACCTGCCAACCTTGTGGTTCGCAGCCTGAGCAACCACTAATGCCAACAGAGCTCACGGAGAGTGGAGAATCAGTAGCAAATTGTTCTAGTTGAGAACCACCAATCTAAAGAACTCAAGACCTTACAGAGGAAGCAGCACGTAAATTAGCCCTGAAAACTGGGTAGGATTTTAATGGTTAGAGATTGATGGGGACATGAGCAAGTTAGAGATTGATCGGGAAATGACTATAGGTGGCACAGATAGGTATGTGTTAAAAATGTTTGACTCACATACTAAGTTAGTGCTATGTTCTCTTATGGATTCTGGGTGTATCAAGTCTCTATAGTGCACGTCCAACTCTAACACCCTTGTCACCCTTGATATTCTCCTTTCTAACAATGAGAACTGGTTTCGGGCTCGGTGCTCTCCATAGATAAAAACATCTATTAGATTCTAAAAATACAATTCTAACTGCATATATTTTTTGGTTACTTTTAATTGGTAGAAATGGAATTTCTTCTCTGCATATTGTCATTACAAGCATCGTGAAGGCCTCTATAAAGGATGATTTGGGGGCGGACGGCGGACAATGAGTTTGGGGTTTTTTGTTCATTTGAAATGAGATTGAGCTGGTAACTGGACACCAAGCAGAAGACATACAAAAATTTAGTTAAAAGTATTAGATATATCAGTATATGGTATGGATATAAAAACATATAGTATAGCAAGAAGAAAATGAAAACAAGAGATAGAAGGTAAGAGACAAATATTTTGTTGTCCTTTTCTTGCTTTCTTAAACAAAGCCCTTCTTATCTTTTAATTAATCCTTGTGTTTCCATTAGAAAAGAGAAAGCTCCACTTCCAAATGTGACATTATGGAAGTGTCAGTCCAAGAATGTCACTTTAGCATAACTAGAAAAATGTGACCAAAATATATGTATTTTAATTCTTTCCTATCTAAAATAAATTACTTGATTTTCTTAACAACTTGCCTATTTGACATTTTGGTTGAGCTAAGAAGAAGAGCTTAAAGCTCTATGCTGCCACGGAAGGATACAGAGAATTGATTTCTTCTTATTTCTGCGGAAGTTCACTAGGCAAGCTCCTTGTGTCAAGTCATTACGATAACATTCAGCAGAAGCAATGCATTAACGTTGGTTGGTACTGCCAACAAATTACAGTATGTGATACAAAACAATTTCTGCTCCATTATTTTCAGTTTGCCTTATCATAAAGGTAAAATATGCAGAGGAAATAAACATTTGCATAACACTGTTAGTGTTCAGAGTGATCCATGAGTCTTCGCGGCGGAATCCACCAAAACCAAGACGGTCTGGTCTCACAAATGGCATGGCATATTAAAAAGATGTCCTTTGGGTCACAGCTATGCAAATCACATGTGCAGCATGAAAAGCTGATCTTTGGACTTATTTCAGTAGCAGTTGCAATCTGTCTATTATTACAATAGTTCAAGATTGGTGAGAAGAACTCCCAGGACCTAAAGTTCCAATGGAGCATCTTAGCTGCTTGTAGTCAATGGACTAAGTTACAAGGTCATAGAAGTTACACATGCCCCATTAAAATGGAGGGTTGTTCATCAAAATGCAAATTATTACTGTATGACAAAACATTTTAAGCCAAAATGTGCCGTTGTTTAGACTGTGTTTTTATGGACTCCAATGAGTCATTAAACCTCTGCCATTTCAGCAGAGACGTACTCCTGCTGAATATTCAGTACTATAAGCAAGCAAGCAGTCTATTTTTTTAAAGCAACCATTCTAGTAACCTAAAATCATAATGCAATAATATTCACAATATGCATGTATAAAGTGTTGCATATATGAGTAACTGTTATAAAAAACCGAGCACAGTATTCACAATTGTTTTCCCATTTATAAACTGAATAATCTTATCAAATTCAGAACTGAATATTGATTACCCTTGATGGAGAATATTATGAATGCATTCAATTACTTCTACAGTTAATACTAATCATTTTTTAAGGTCAAATAATAAAATAGTGTTTAAGATTTGTTTCATTTATATTAAAAATTACATAAGTATTTTAAAGTCTGGGTACTGTCAGAACTCAAAGTTTGCAAACAACGTTTTATGATTGATAGAGCTTTCTCCAGGAAACCAACAGACAACCGCATGAAAAACAGAAAATATTGAACTTGTTAAGGATTTTATTTTGCTTGGATCCACAGTCAATGTTTATGGAAGTAGTAGTCAAAAAAGCAAAAAATATATTGTGTTGCACAAATTTGCTGCACCGGATCTCTTTGAAGTACTGAAAAATAAGAACTTTACTTTGAAGACTAAGATGTGCTTGACCCTATCCAAGGGATTTTCAATTCCCTCCTATGCATCTGAAAGCTAGAAAATGAATACCAAAAATGGATGCCAACTTCAGGGTTGGCAAGGAATACTGTAAGTAACCTGGACTGCCAGACGAACAAACAAATCTGTCTGTTTGTTGGAAGAAGTACTGCCAGAACGCTCCTGAGAAGTGAAGACTGGGAAATTCATCTTGTGTACTTTGGACATATTATCAAGAGAGACAAGTCTCTGAAAAAGGTGTTTCCTTCTGTTACTCACATGTTGCACACAGAGTCAGAACTAACTCAAGGACACGGAAAAAAGAGATTCCCTGGTGAGGCTGTGTGATAAGTGTTGGACTGCTAACCTTAAGTTTCATAGTTCAAACCCATCAGTCACTCTGCAGGAAAAAGAGGAGGCTGTTCCCATCAAGATTTACAGTCTTAGAAATATAGTCAGAAACAACTTCATAGCAGTTATTTTTGGTTTGACATTGCTTTCTCTTGTAACTATGGATTTTTCTACTTGTTCTTCTGACTCCAAATTGTTAGAAAAGCATCCCCTTGACCCTCAGTCACTGGTTTTACTATTCTCGCTGCTGTAATAGAGGAGGATTATGATCAAGGAGGCTTATGCTCCTTTTGTTTCTCCTCATCTTCCCAACACTCAGCCATCCTCATCTTACCATGCTTGAACCAAGCATGAATTTTTCCTAGCTATAAAATGCAACAAATCTTCTCTTCTCCCTAAAAAGACTCTGTTCATCCCTCTCCATCATACGAACTCTGCATATGAAACAAAACGAACAGTGGACAAAGGCCTACCCACAGTGGCCAACTCACCATTGTTTTGCCAGTAAGAGCAAAGGCAAGATCAGTGGTGCCACATAACATATACCAGTCTGAATAGATGTCTCACAATGGGACAATATAGTGCTATCTAACACCCCCAGAAGGGCTTACACATTGCCAAAGGCAATTTTACATGCTTTATACAACTTAACTCATAATTCACACAAGAAACAGTAGAATCCATTATCCCCTTTTTTGCAGATGAGGACACCAGGCACAGAGCAGCTAGGAAATTTGGCCAAGGTTGTAAAGCTAAGAAGTGATAGAAATACAACTTGAAACCAGGGAAAGACAGACTGCACTCAACAATCATATGTACTTTTCCGACAGCACAACTGAAAAAAAAAGCTTGATTCTATACTTAAAAGAGATAAAAAGTAATCAGCAGTGGTAATTATAAAACTTCTTTTTTTCCATCTTCTGATTTTATTTTTGAATTGTGCAGTCAGGAAATTAAAACTTCATCTTTCGCATCAAAATCGGTGTGTGCTGGGAGGAATCAATTCACACCTGTCCCTGTCTGATTGGCGCCAGAGTCCTTGCACCTAAGTCCCACCCCAGCGTTCAAAGGCTGGGAGGTGCACCTGGAATCAAGGAGAATGGGAAGGGTGAGCCAGGGGATCTTCACCCCAATTAAGTCTCCTTCCAGCCTTGCCAGTCCTATACCACCCTCACATCCTCATCACCACCATCCAGCTGTGCCTCTTTATGAATCATTTCAAATTGTTCAGGAAACTGACAAAAGCAGGGAGTATTTTTGATGTTTTTATTCCAATTAACATAAAAATTCTGCCCACACAGGAGAGAATTGCCACTCTGGTGGCAAAAGACAGGATTGCATACATCTTTTAAAAACTCCAGGGGAATCCAACATCTACTGCAAATCTGAGAGGATGCAAAACACATGCAAAGAACAATTTCTACAATGATGATGAAGATAATCTGTTCTAGGGTAGAAAGATGAGCTTGGAAGTCATTACAGAAGAGATGCCCTACTTTTAAACATTTTTCTAGGAGGATTGAAAAATTATTTCTTCCCTCATTTTTGTATAACTCTTTAAAGTCACGATTTAAAAAGTTGACTCATATTCATGTAAGCATATCAATCAAATGTATTTGCTTGAGTAAGCAAATAAACCTAACCTATTGCCCCATAATATTGCCCCAGGACTATCCCCATTGTTTTTAATGTTGTGTTATTGAGTTGGTTCAAACTCAGAGTAGCCTACGTACAACAGAACAAAAAGTGTCCTATCCTGCACCATACTCACAATTGTTTTATCCTTGCGCTCACTGGTGCAGTCAGTGTGTAAATGCATGTCATTAAGGGTCTTCTTCCTTTTCATTGACCTTCTGCTTTAAAAGCGTAACAGCCTTCTCAGAAAAATGGTACTCCCTGATAGCATGTCCTAAGTGAGATGAAGTCTTGCCATTCTCATATCTAAGGAGAATTCTGCTGCACTTCTTCCAAGACTGATTTGTTCTTTCTTCTGAAATCCATGGTATATTCAATATTCTTTAAGAACCTCATAATTCAAATGCAGAATCTTCTAAAATCTTCCTTTTTCAGTACCCAGAATGAACATTAGAAAAAAATTCTAAAACTTGCTCTTAAAGGTAGAATAGCTAAAGTGAATGGAAGAAATGATCAAGTAAATGAACTCAACAGAAAATTCCAAGAGGTGAGCGGGAAGACAAAATAAAGTCCTATAATTAAATATGCAAATATCTGAGTTAGAAACCCAAAAGGTAAGAATGCCTTTGGCATATCTCAAGCTAGAAAACTGAAGAAAAAAATTCATTCTCATGTTGTAATATTGAAGGATTCAACAGACAAATAATGAAGGATGCCAGAGCATCAAAAGTAAATGGAAGTAATATATAGAGTCACTGTGCCATAAAGAAGGTAACATATGATCAAGAACTGTTAGTACTGAAGGAAGAAGTCTACGTCATACTGAAGATGCTATCAAAGAACAAGACTTCGGGAATTGAAGAAATATCCACGAAAATCTTTCAAGAAACAGATGTAATACTGAAAGTGCTCATCTCTGACAACACATTGGGAAGACAGCTACCTGGCCATCTGACTAGAAGTGATATGTATCTGTATCACTTTACAGATTACAAAGAAAGGTAAGCCAAGAGGATGTATAAACTATTATTACAAGTATAATTAACATCAAGTTAAAGTAAGATCTTGAAGAAATTATAAAAACAATTACAGCAGTATACTGACCAGGAATTGGAGGAAATTCAGGACAGATCCAAAGGAGGATTTGGGGAAAGGGCTATTATTGCTGAGGTCAAATGGATCTTGGCTGAAATTACAGAATATCCAAAGTTGTTTACCTGGGTTTTCTTGACTACATATAGGCATTTGACTGTGTAGATCATAGAAATATATCTATATATATGGATACACTATTGTGAAGAATGCGAATTGCAGAACACATAATTATATTGCCAAGAGGCAATTATACAAACAGAATAAGGGGCTATTGCACGGTTTAAAGCGGCTCTAGTGGAATCATGGGATACACATGGGACTGCTAACCTTAAGGCCACAGTTCAAACCGACTAGGCACTCCAGCAGAGAAAGGTGGGGCTTTTTTCTCCAATAAAGGTTAAAAGCCACAGAAACCCATAGGGGCACTCCTGCCTTGTCCCATCTAATCAATATGAGTCAGAATCCACTCAATGGCCATTTATGGTTTAAAATCATAAAGGCATACATTAGGATTGTTTCCTTTTACCAAACGTATTCACTCTGTATGCTGAGATAATAACCCAAGAAGCTGTATTATATGAAGAAAAATTGGGAACAGGATGGGAGGAAGATTTGTCAACAACCTGCAATATGCAGATAACACAACCTGGCTTGCTGAAAGAGAAGAGGATTTGAAACATACTGAGGAAGATCAACAATACACCCTTCACTATAGATTTCAACTCTATCTAAAGAAAACAAAGTCTTCACAACTGGATCAACAAATAACATCATGATAAACAGAGACAAGATGAGCATTGTCAAGAAGTTCATCTTGTTTAGATCCACAATCTATACTCATGGAAGAAGCAGACTAAAAACCATATGATATCTCCACTGGGTAAATCTGCTGCACAAGATCTCTTTAAAGTATTGAAGAGCAAGGATGTCACTTAGAAGACTAAGGCACATTTGACTCAAGTCATGGTATTTTCAATCACTTCACACGCATCTGAAAGTTGGACAATGAAGAAGGAAGGCCACAGAGGAATTTGCCACTCCAATTATGATGTTGGTGAAGAACACTGAAAGGGCCATGGACTGCCGGAGAAACAAACAAGTCAGTCTGGGAAGAAGTGTAACCACAAAGCACCTTGGAATCAAGGATGGCAACCCTTGGTTTCACGTACTTTGGAAATAGTTTCAGGAATGACCAGTATCGGAGGTGATGGCATACTTGGTAAAGCAGGTAGTCAGGGGAAAAGAGGACAGCCAGCAAGGAGATGGATTTACACAGAGGCTGCAACAATGGGCTCAAACTTAACAATCATGTTTTCCATCGGGTCTTTGTGAGTTGGAACTAACTCAATGAGACCTGACAACAACTAGCAACACGAACAAAGACTACTTCAAAGAAGAAATCAAGAAAACAATATTATTCACAGTAGCCCCTGGATCAATAAAATACCTACAAAATAGCCTAATTAGGGTGATATAGGGGGTTTCTATCATGAAAATTATAAAGAACTACTGTAAGAGACTAAAAGAGACTTAAAAAATAGAAAAGCATCTTTGTTCATGGATCAGAAGCCTTAATAGAGTGAAATGTCCATTCTACCTAAAGCATTATACCGGTACAATGCAACCTGATAGAAATTCCAACAAGATTCTTTACTGAAATGGAAAAGCTAAGGATCAACTCTACATGGAAAAGAAAGGAATCCCATACAGCCAAAGCAATGTTGAAAAAGGAGAACAAACAAGAAGCATCACACTCCTTGGCATCCAAACATACTGTACAGTCACTTTACCCAAAAGACCTTATATGGATTCAATGACAGACTATAAACATGAAGAGCTAATCATTAAATCCAGTCATCAATGGACAACTGATTTTCAACAAGGGTCACAGTCCATTCGTGGGGCAGAAATAGTCTTTTTAATAAATGGCACTGACCAACAGGGTATCCACTGGCAGGAAAATAAAAACCAAAACCAGGATTCACACCTTACATCACACATGAAGCCTAGCACGAAACAGATCAAACCTTAAATACTAACCAAACACCATAAATCTCTTGGAAGGAAAGACAAGGGGAATAATATAGGACCTGATCCTTGATAAAAACAGGATAACAAACATAAGAATAAATACACAACGGTTGTTATTATAGTTAGGTTCCCTTGAGTCAGTTCCATCTCACAGAGCACAACAGCATGAAGCCCTCACGATCACTGTCATGGGTGCGCCCGTCTCATTATTGCAGCCATTGTCTGGATTCTTCTTGTGGGGGAGCTTCCTCTTTTTCGCTGGCCTTTCATTGTGCCAAGCATGCTGGCCCTTCCCAGGCCCTCGTCTCTCCAGAAGACAGCGTCCAAAGTACGTGTGATGCCGACTCACTACCCTAAGTGGTAAGGAACACTCGGGCTATACTTCTTCCGAGGCAGATTTGTGGTTTATTTTTTGGGAGTCCCCTGTACATTCAGTGTCCTTCACCAGCACTATAATTTAAATACATCAATTCTTCTGCTGTCTTACTTATCCACTGTCTAGCTTTCAGATGGCAATACGGCAACTGAAAATACCAAGGCTTCGGTCAAACAGAAGAAGGAAAAAAAAATCAAAATTGGGACCTCATAAAAACTATATTCCTCAAGATACTTATTAACAGATACACAGACAAACAACAGACTGAGAAGAAGTAATCAGAAACAATTAATCCAGTAAGAGTCGAATCTCTGACACCTATATAAAACTGCAACCACTCCACAGCAAAGAGATAAGCAATACAATCTCAAAATGGGTTAAGGACATGAACAAGCCCTGCACCAGAGGACATCTAAGCAGTCGGCAAACATATAGTAAAATGTTCACAATCACTAGCAATCAAACACGAAAACCCATTGCCCTTGAGTCAATTCTGTTCAGAGTGACACTGTAGGACTGAGGAGAAGTATCCCTTACTGCTTCCAAGACTGTCCATTGTTACAGACCCAAACTCACATCTTTCCCTCAAGGAGCAGCTGGTGGGTTCAAACCACTACATTTCGGTTAGTAGCAGAGAACTTCAAACAGTGCAACACCAGAGAGCCTTAGAAAAATGAAAATCAAACTTACAGTTTTGATTTAACCCTGTCTAAAATGGCACTGATTTTTGAAACAAGTAACAACAAATGTTGGAACGTTTTATCCATTGCTGATGGAAACTGGTATAGCACCTTTTCAAAAAATTAGGAATAAACCTACCCAGCAATCCTACTCCTAGGTACTGTATACACTCGAGTATAAGCTGACCTGAATATCAGTCAAGGCACCTAATTTTACCACAAAAACTGCATTATAAAATGTGCAGAAAAACTCAGCTTATACATGAGTATATATGGTATTTAAAACCTGAAAGTAATGACATGAAAAGATATATACACTACCCACTGTCCGACCTCAAGTCAATTCTGAAACATAATAACCCTCCCTGACCAGGTAAAACTGTTCTCTCAGGTTTCCAAAGCTGTAACTTTTTATGGAAGCAGACAGCCATATCTTCCTCCTGGTGGAACTGAACCACTAGCCCATCCGTTAGCAGCCAAGTACTGTGATCTGTGCCACCAGGGCTTCTTGCTTTAGATTCCCTCTCACTCACTGCAATCAAGTCACTTCCAACTCATAGTGACCTCAAGGGACAGAGCAAAACTCCCTCTTTAGAAATCTTTTTTTTAAATCGTTTTATTAGGGTCTCATACGACTCATCACAATCCATACATACATCAATTGTGTAAAGCACATTTGTACATTCATTGCCCTCGTCATTCTCAAAACATTTGCTCTCCACTTAAGCCCCCGGCATTAGGTCCTCATTTTTCCCCTCCCTCCCCGCCCCCCCCTCCCTCATGAGCCCTTGATAATTTATAAATGAGTATTTTGTCATATCTTGCCCTGTCCAACGACATCTCCCTTCACCCACTTTTCTGTTGTCCGTCCCCCAGGGAGGAGGTCACATATAGTTCCTAGTAATCGGTTCCCTCTTTCCAACCCACTCTCCCTCCACCCTCCCAGTATCGCCACTCACACCACTGGTCCTGAAGGGATCATCCACCCTGGATTCCCTGCGTTTCCAGTTCCTATCTGTACCAGTGTACATCCTCTGGTCTAGCCAGATTTGTAAGGTAGAATTCGGATCATGATAGTGTGTGGGGGGTGGGGCGGAGGAAGCATTCAGGAACTAGAGGAAAGTTGTATTTTTCATCGTTGCTACATCGCACCTTGTCTGGCTCATCTCCTCCCCGAGACCCCTCTGCAAGGGGATCTCCAGTGGCCTACTAATGGGCTTTGGGTCTCCACTCCGCACTCCCCTCATCATTCACTATGGTAAGATTTTTTTGTTCTGATGATGCCTTATACCTGATCCCTTCGACACCTCGTGATCGCACAGGCTGGTGTGCTTCTTTCATGTGGGCTTTGTTGCTTCTGAGCTAGATGACCGCTTGTTTACCTACAAGCTTTTAAGACCCCAGACGCTATATCCTTTGATAGCTGGGCACCATCAGCTTTCTTCACAACTTTTGCTTATTCACCCGCTTTGTCTTCAGCGGTTGTGTCAGGAAGGTGGGCATCATAAGCCTTATTGTTTTCCTGTCTTGCTAATGGTTTCAAACTTCTGACCTTGTGGTTAGCAGCCCAACATGTAAACCACTGTGGTAGTTACATCATTTCATGTCAACTTAGCCAGCCAATCAGGTCACAGCCTGATGGTGCCTCCTTGTGGGTGCGGCCTTCTCATAAGGAGGGTCCTGGGGACCTCCTCTCTCTCTTTCTCTCTGTTTGCCTTCACTTTCCTGCTACAGAGTCACTGCAAAAGCTGCCAGAGTCACAGCCGTGGGATCCATAGGACTCTGCACCCACTGGCCGGTAATGTTCCTGCATTCTGCATCATTGCATGTGGCTTCACCAGTCTGAGGCGTGAGTAATGGACTAGTATAGGATATATGGGCTTGAGTTGGAGTGGGCTGGGAGGTATTTTTAATATATAATGACCTCTTGATATAAAGCTCTCTCGTACACATACGCGAGTGTCACTGAATTTGTTTCTCTAGTCAACCCTGCCTAACAAACCAACTATGCCACCAGGGCAACAGAATACCCAAACCAAAACCAAACTCACTGTCAGAGTCCAACTCGGACTCACAGCAACCCTATAAAAACAAACAAACAGAAACCCCTCATTGCTATTGAGCTGATCCCAACTCACAGCAGCCCTATATAACAGGGTAAAAACTGCTCCTGTCAGTTTCCAAGCCTGTAACATTTTACAGGAGTGAAAGCCTCATCTTTCTCCTTCAGAGAAGCTGGTGGTTTCTATTTGCTGACTTGCAGTTAGCAGCCCAGTTCACAACCAGGAGTCCTGGGTGACAGGAGACGGGGCACCACACCGGGATGTACTGAGCACAGGACAAACTACATAAAACAAGTGTTTGAGCACATAGGGACAGCTGCAAGGAACCTGTACACGAGTCAGGTACAGAGAGGGGAGAAAGAGGAGAACAAAAAGAAGTATTGTTGTTGCTATACACCCATTACAAGGAGCCCAGGTAATGCAGTGGTTACGTGATGCTTAACCCACTGGGTGTCACCGCGGCTCTTTGCTTCAAAGTATCTATAAAACCTCCTGCCACAGAGTTTGTGATGACTCATCGCAACCCTGCAGGACAAAGTAGAATTGCCTCTTTGGGTTTGCAAGGCTGTAAATCTTATAGAAGCAGAAAGCCTCATCTTTCTCTGAGTGGAGAGTCTGGTGGGTTCAAAGTACTGACCTTGAGATTAGCAACCCCACAGGTAACCCACTCAGCCACCAGGGGTTCTCGAAGTACTATTTACAAAATTGCTAATAAGTCGATTCCAAACTGCTTCTTTGGATTCCCAGGTTTTCCAGCATAAAAGCTAACCAAAACTCAAAAGAAGAGAGATAAATTAATCCACTGACATCAGGAGAACCAGAGACTACTTGACCGTAAATACTGACCCCTGGACCAGAGTTACATTTAGACTCAGATAAACTGGGAGAAAAATCTGAAGAATAATTCAAATTCTTATGGAAATAAATAAATACCAGGCAAACGGGAACAACAGAGCAACAGAGGGCTCTCTAAGT
>NW_022103898.1:59711836-59716702 GCF_000313985.2 Echinops telfairi
AAATTACCAAATTGCTATAAAAAACGTTTAACAAAAACAAAATGAATATATCCTTTCAAAAGTGATTCTCAAAGATTTTTTTCAGTTCAGAGACTTCTAAATGGGGGCAAAAAGCCTTACACTCCCACTTTTTCATGTAAAAATCTCTCACCAAAATGAATGTGAGAGATGAGTCTTCTATGAGGCATAAAAATAATGATGGTTTTCTTATGTTTGTTAAGTATTGTGACCCATTCCTTCTTCTAATTCCATGTACACTAATACCACCAAAGATCACGTGCCTTCCCAGAGATAAAATCTTGCATGCGCTCCACAAATTTTCTTACAAACAAGTGGTCTTCATTTTCTTTGAGAACAATATTTTCCCAGTTTAATCAGAGATCATGGTTTTTCACTAAACAATCTTTTACACAGAAAGACCTCCTAATTTTATCCTGTTTTCTGTTACTTTGGCATGTTATAGACCCAATCAAAGTTTGTCAAAGAAAACCAGTCTCTCTTTTGAAAGTGGATAAAGTGTTCGTTTACCTCGGATAAATTTCCTCTTTCAATCCGACCATCTGGATCTAAATTAAGGTACCCTACTTTGAACATGGGTGTGCACACCATCTGGCTACCCGAAAACGGTAATTACTTCAGGTAAATGAACATTTTACCTAATTCAACACAAGCACATTCTCCAATAGGCGATTATGGCATAAATACACACCCCTTTTAATATGCCTGTTGCACACCTATTCTAGGGAAAAGTGAGTATGTGTTCTGTCTAATGGAGATAATTTACTGCTTGTGTGTAAACATTTCAATTTTAAGAGAACTTATTGATTTGCAATTCTCAAGGAGATGTGTTTCCGTTCTTAGGAAGCCAAATGAACAGCACAGACAAGATTTGCCTGAGCAGGAGACACTGGAATCAACATGGTACCTGCTTCTGATCTTTATTCACTTTGCATGGGAGTCATGAAAGATGGTTCTTCTCTGTAGGAGGTAACGAGACCCCCTCCACCACCCAGTTGGCTATAAACCCTACCCAGGGGCAAAAAAAAGTCTACCACATGGACTGTAACTTCCTTTCCCTCCCCAAAATCATTTCTCTCAGATCTCTGAGGAGGGCATCAAAGAATCAGATTAACCGGGAATAATGAGTCATTGTTTCCACATAAACTAAGTGGATTAAGTTGTAGTATTACTCTTTTAAGCATTTCACATTATTCAATGGGAACCCCAAGTGGCAGATTAAATATTTGTTTTCATTACCGAAATTATCCTATAATTAAATTGGTAATAGTTATGACTAAACACTAAGCTATTTAATCATTTAATTAAATGAAAATTCCGAGCTTGCCCCTGTGTCCTTTTGTAGAGGGGGGTTTTTTAAATGTTATTTACACTGCATTTTGGTGACAAAATTATTACTGACAAAAGTCCAACTTTGACTGAGTTCCTGCTATTAGTCTAAGTAGTCATAGTAACAGCAGCAACAACAAAAGTTAATATATGGAATGCTGGTATGATTTTTTTAAATAATTTACTACATTTTCATTGTCTTATCAACTCTAGCATAAACATCCAATAAACTATCAAATTAATATGGCATTAAAGAAAAAGGGATAGAACTCTTTTGAACACAGAATCTTGCAGTTCTGCTGGGGGGAGGGGGGCAGGAGGAGAGTTTAGCTGCTTGTGCTCTAGGTTAAACTTTCAACTAAGTCATTTCCATCTTTAGGGAGAATTGAAGGAGTGCATTAAAATGCAAATATGTACCAGGGGTATAAGAAATCAGTTATGGGTCAAGCAGAAACATCTGGTCTTTTTAAGAGTCCTGTTAATTTGAAAGCACTGACCAAAACAAACTCAGATCCACTAAATATATTTTGGCATGGCTCAAAAACCAGCAGTAGTTGGAGATCTTTATTTTACCACAGCAAGATGTAGCAGTAGCGATATGCAATTTACAGCACTGATATTTTGATATAACAAGCTTTTTTCTCAACATGACATGAAGATATTCCTTCTGTGCCTTTCCCCATATTTGATGATAGTAGGGTTTTTTTAATGTTTAATCTGTATTCTTTATAATAAATGGGAAAATTATGGAAAGGGGTTTAAATTACTCATACCTAATTTTAGGATTTATGAAGTGAATAATTTATGGGAGGCCTTAACTAGCATGCAACTATTGAGGCATGTCTGTATTTTATTTATATAACATTACCTCATACAATAGAACTTTGGTGACGTGTCCCCAGAACTGAGAGGCTAGCAGTTTCTCTTGAGCGTCTAGGGACCAGAAAAGCAGAGTTCAAACTCAGCTCTGCACTGACAAACCTGGGGATCCCAGGTGCGCTGGACTGCTGAGCCCTTTGGTGTTGCCGTTGTGAGAATCACTGGGGATCTCCCATCAGTCATTTCCAGCATACCTTTAATCAAGTTGTTTGCATTTTTAAGTTTGTTATGTTTCTACAACTTTATTTTTTAACTCTCATTGTTCACCTGTTCCAGTCATTTAAGTAGTCATTTGCTTTAAACGTAATGAGTCAGGGGAAGAGCAAGAATCTTATTCTTTCATTAAAAACATACCTGACAACCTCATACTACCAGACACTTATTGATGGTAGATTATATGCCCCACACATGGTCAAGTGCTGTTTAATGCATTTACTCATAGGCACCTAGGAGTCCTGGTGGCATGTGCTCACTCATTGGTCTGCTAAACTCTAGGTCAACGGTTGGAATCAGTGCTCTGAGGGAGACGGACAGGGCTTTCTACTCTGGTAAACAGTTACCGGCTCATGAACTCACAGGAGCAGTTCAACTCTGTCCTATAGGGTCTCTGTGAGTCAGACTCGACTCCACGGCACTGAGTGAGTCCTGGGCACCTGATGCAATACTATGAGAGTACAGTAATACTATGGATTTATTACTGTTATTATTCCCAAGTCAGGGGATATATATGGGCTCTCCAGAGCCATGCTGCCTGAACTCAAATCCCTGCTTTATCAGTACACCATGTAATCACAGGCAAGGTATTTGACTCCCTGATGTTCTCCTTTTCCATCTGTCAAACTTGGGATATTAGCTCCTATTCCACAGGGTTGCTGTAGGGTTGAAATAACGTAAGTAATAGAGGTAATCGGGTTCAGAATGGTTGGTTTAGCTAAACTAAACAACTTCACCACACCATAAAGTTTTGGAGGAGTTGGTGCAATTCGCACCTGTTCTGTTGGATTCTTAAGCACAAACTCTAAACAACTGAAGGAAAGTTTTTTTAAAAAAGCACTAGTAAGTAGAGTAATAAGAATACTAACCAATCTAAAAGGCATCGAAGGCACTCGCTAACGAGGCATTTAAGACTAACTAACCTTGTGTTTTCTCCCCCTTCACCAAGAGTCATTCCCAGGGCCAATAACTCTAGGAAAAGCCACAGGAATGACCATGCCTGCAGCTCCGCGTTGGGGTATTCTTGATAGCAGGTAACATGGTAACCACCCCTCCAGCCTCTCCAGCCTTTAGCTGTCATAGGCAGGGCTGTGAACTTCACCTTCCACTTTCAGAAAACTTTATGCGACCAAAGCCCATCTTTTGCCAAGCGTTTGCCAGGGGACGAAGAGTCAGACAGGGTGGACATGGAAAGAGGAATTTGCCAATATCTTAACGGAGAGGCTCTGCTCTGTTGGCCTTAAGCGCTCACGTCATTTTCTTTAGAGGATAACTTGTCAGCCTTTTAATGCCAATCTGGCATCGCACAAATTACACATTCCCCTTAGCAAAGCAGCAGCACTATGAATGGGAATCTATTCTATGGCGGTGAGTTGGCCCAGCTAGCTTAGCTTGGCGGGCGGCAGGAGAAGGTACCAACCATGGAAGGGGGCGGCATTCCCTGTTTGGCACTAAGTGAGTGAGTTTGCAGACCTGATGGGCTCTGGGGAGACCCTGGGGGCTTGGGGTGGTAACTTTACCGCGCCTTTCTTTCTCCCTTCCCCCACCCCTTGCTTCCCAGAGGGAATGGGACCCAGCCTGGCGTGTAGGTCACAGGCAGCCCAGAGGGTCCCAAGGGTCCCGCCGCCGCGGGGCCCGCCCCCTCCCTACCTTCTCTCCCCGTGGAGCACATAGGAGCTGCGGAAGAAGCCTAGGAGCTCGTTTTCAATCAGGGCGTTGTAGACGATCTTCACGTTGTAATTCCTGTGGGCGTCCAAGGTCCGATTCAGCACCACCACCAAGACCTGCGTCTGCGGGTAGAGGAAAAAGCCGGCCACGGGGACGGCCCCGGCCACGCGGTCCTCGGCCACCTGCACCTTCTCGACGGCCACCCGGGAGGCGTGCAGCACGACGTAGCGGGTGGCGTTCCGGCACGCTATCTCCACGTTCACCTCCCCGGCGAAAGTGAAGTTCTCCATGAAGGCGGTGAGCATCAGATTGTAGTGCAGCGGCTTGAGGTGGCCCGACAAGCGCAACTGGGTCCAGGGTCGCCAGGGCTCCCGCTCCTCTTCCGATGGCGGCTGGGCGGACGGGGTGGCCGGCGTGGCCTCGCCGCCCTCGCCCGCGGGGTGGTCGCGCCGGGCCGCTCCCGGGCCGCTGGCGTTGCCGTCGCGCGCGGGGAAGCCCGCGGGGCCGCCGTCGGCGCCGGGCGCTGCGCTCGCGCCGCACTCGTCGAATCGCAAGCTGAGCAGCACGGCGAGCATGGTGACCGCGAGCAGCGCCACGAGGGACACGGCGAAGGCCAGCACGAGCCGTTTGTGCACCGTGATGTGGCGCTCCGTGGTGCGGGGTCGCACGCCCACCGAGTCCGCCCAAGGGTCCGAGAGCCCCCTGCCGCCGGCCCGGAGCGCCGCGGCGGCGGCGTCCTCCCCCATGGTGGCCTGCAAG
>NW_022103898.1:59717411-59736302 GCF_000313985.2 Echinops telfairi
GGCGGCGGCGGCGGCCCGGAGGCGCCCCAGACCAGCACCCCGCAGAAGGGCAGGAGAGGATGGCCAGGAGGGACCGCCCGGAGCGCAGCAGCCGGAGGAAGTCCTGGAGCTTCGGAGCCCTTCCGGGAATCTGCCCTGGAGACTCCTTCTTCGCCACCCTGGACACTTTAAGCTGCGGTGGCGGCAAACGTCTCCTGCTTGTCAACCGGACAGCCAGCCTGCCTCCCTCGTTTGGATGTTGCTCTGCCCTCCGGAGATGGCAAGTAAGCGCTAAGTGTCCGACCCGAACACCCCCTGCAGGTAGCCGGAGCTTCGGGCCGGCTTGGTATCCCGGTGGGGAGAGCTGGAGTGAGTGTGTGTGAGCGCCTGTGCATGTGTGTGCGCGTGTGTATGCGCGTATGTGTACACACAGGCTCGGGTCTATATTGCCAAAGCTACTCTAGCTGCATTCAGGGACTGAACACCTATTACCCCCCCACTCCGCCCGACATCGCTACCCCCCTCCGAGAAAGGCAAAGGAGGAGAGAGCGCTAGGAGGCAGGGAAGGCAGGAGGGAGGGGAGCAGCTGAAAGGCAGAGGCAGGCACTGGGAAATTAGAGAGCTTTTCTCTGCTCTGTCACACCAGACACCCACAGCCACAGAGGGGGTTGCTGAGCTGCCTGCAAGAACTACATTGTAAATCTTAAGCGAAACAAGCCCCGCAGTCACCCCTCTCCCGGAATCTCAAGCCCCACCACGCTGTCCAAGGGATTGGTAGAGCCTTTGGAGGTGAACCCCCTAGAGGAAAAGAAGATCCTGTTGGAGAGATTTGGCCTGTGTGAGATTTCGCATCAGGCTCACCAGAGGATTTGGAGATTTGTATGTAAATTGAAATAAATTCTCCATAGACTGTCGACATGTATTATGCAGTATGATATGTGCAGGTGTGCAGTACTAAATTGTGGTTAGCAATGAAGCATTGGAGTCCTCTGGCTGTACAAGCTAGAGAGAGGAGAATTTCCCTCCCATATCTTTAGATTTGAGAAATTATAAAAGCATAATACCTAAACATAACATTCAGGACCATAAACTTGAGACAGAAAAAAACGGGATCAGAGCCGCAATACTTTAGACTTGCTCAAACAGTGAACAAAGCAATGCTACAATTGGTCAAGTTTTTTTTTTTCTCCACTTCACCAAGTCACGATTACTTTTGTGCAGTTTTCCAGTGTTATCTTGAAGATGGTTACAAAAATCTGGTTAGAAACAAACTTTGTTAAGAATGGTTATCAATAGGCAATATTTATCAACAGCACGGAGCAGCGCATTGGTGGAAGTTCTGAATGGTGGTACAGAGTTCCTATGAGCGTACATGGACTCTGCAGGAACTATTCTAATTGGAAACATATTCAGAGAACAGCCCTTCCCAAATTAACATCCAGAAGCAGGGGTCTGGTGTTTAATAAAGCAAAGTGTTATTGGCTTTAGAGTCAATCAAAACATTTTTCACAATAAGAAGAGAATGAAAGAATTCCTTTTATAGGTTTCTTTCAAGTCTTCAAATCCTGAAGGCATTTAAAATGAATAGATAGTTATAATTAAATTTAAAGTGTACTGATTATATTTATGTTCAAAATTATTTTCCTTACAAAAAGCAGTATATAGCGCTACTGGAGACCTGAAAATGTACGATTAAAATGTTGTGTTTGGCTTTAAAATATGACCAAGAGACAAGAGATCCAGTACACATCAACTTTGTCCTAACAACAATTATAGAAATGCAACCCATCTTGCTAAATCTCTTTTCCATTTTTTCCCAGATGGAATACATGCCCAACGCTATACATTCTAAATGTCCATTTAAGCTGCTTTAAAATGATGAAGAAAAAAATGTACTAGGGTGGTTTTTTTAAAGCATGTTGTATGTGGGCCGTTAGCAACAAACCAAAGGAAAATGCCACATTCTGTCAAGTTACTTTTTTCTGCTCTGTTTTTAAATCTCTGTGCTCTTGCTGTCCATATGTATCTGGCTACATGCATTTTAAGAACCAAGGCGTTTGTGTTACTTATTTTGTTTTCGCAGTATCACACAGCAGGGGAAAGCAATGGTGGGACCTGTATCAGATCACCTGACCGCAGGTTTTAATCTGCCAATTCAGGTTATTGATCTGAAGTCCATGGATTATCACATGTTGATGATCAGAAAGGTCTGGAACCATTCCCCTGGGGTCTGAAAACCACCACCTAAATGAAGAAGTTACACACTCGGTGATCATTAAAGTATTTCTCTAAAGTGCTATTAATCATGAAAAGATTGGACATATTTCTGTTCTTTATGTCTTTTCAGTGTGTTCATGTTCTTCTCAATGCTACAAGGAAACTCTCAGATGTTTTGAGCTAAAGAATATATATGTACCAATTAGTAAAGACTTTACTAAATGTGATTGAATTAGTAAATGATTTTTTTTTAAATTCAAGTACACTGAACATGACCTATTAATGCACTGATTCCCCAAATGTAGCCACACTCAATAAATTGACTATCAAGGTCAAGTGTTTGAGTATTTCAGCCTTTCATATCAATGTTATAAAAGCATCCTAGTGAGGTTTTTTTGGTTTTATGGTGTTGTATTTTCTGAAAGTATTATAGCATCCTCAGAAGCAGGATCTTTGGGAAAATAGTAATATCTTCTTAGAACCTGCTATTCCTATCCTGTGTTTCTGTTAGATTGTGCTTCTAACAAAAATATCAAGAAACAATACCCTGATATTTCGACCAAGGAATATTGGTGTTATGAGCCGTCTGTGTTGTGAGTCACTGGAATAAAGACACTTGTGACTGGGCCAGTTCTAGAGCCATGCATTGCCCTAAGCAGAGGAATAGAGCATTCCAAGTACCTGATGCTTTCTCTCAGAAACACATTTATTTGTTGAAATAATATTATGATTTTCCAGTGAAGTCAATTTTGTGGCCCTATTTGACTTGTAAAAATGGGAACAGTCTGAATATTTAATATTCATGAGTCCAAAGAGAAGTTATTTTTAATGAAATGTATACTTCACCTTGTCCCTATAAATGATCAAAATGAACTGCCTTCACTGAAGGTGCTGGCTTCAGAGTAGAGGCCTTATTCTTTAATTGTTTACACCTGAACTCTCTTTGCTCTCCTTTGGAAACTGGTTTGTATGTAGAGGTGCAATTTAAGTGCCCTTGGGTACTCAGCCCCTTCAAGTGCAATTACTAGTTCTTATCCAGAAGCAGCAGTTGCTCCAGAGAAAGAGCTAGATAGATCCCGAGTCTGCCCCAGCTCCTTACACAGCCTAAGTCCAGTGACTGAATGAGCTCAGTTTTGGGGTGAGTTAATGTGAAGAAGTGGGACTAGGCAAACTCTTCTAGTGCTTAACTTTTATGAAAGACTTAGAAACTGATATACTACCCTTTCTGCTTTCAGTACATTTCTCAATTATCTCCATTGAGAAATTTTTTAATTTTACCTTTTTAATGGGTAAAGAGATGCTACAAAATGTGGTTAATAACAAATCTGATATGGATTGAATTGTACCCCCTCAAGAGAAAATGTGGAAGCCCTTATCCTTGTATCTAAATGTGACCCTGCTTGGAAATGAGGTTCTTCAGTTAGGTCAACAGGGTACTGCAGGAGGAGAGAGGATTGTGATTCCTTCTGAGAGACGGTTTCTCAAAGAGGAGAGCAGACAGAAGGTAGAGACACACAAGGAAGAGAGCCGCCATGTAAAGATGCTTTTCAAAGCCCAAACACTGAGAAATGCCCAGGGCCTGCCTGAAACTGGAAGAGAAAAGGAAAGATCTTGCTCTAGAGCTGAGGGAACATGGTTCTTCCAATACCCTGGATTTGAACTCCTAACCTCCACAACTAACTTCAAGACAATCTCTGTTCTTTAAAGCCATCTAGGGAATGGAAGCTCTAGGAACTAAGACACAAAATTGTAGTGGGGCAGTGAGGAAGGATAAAACTTTCCCTAGACTGAATACTTACCTGGCAGGGGAGATACCATGATCACGAAGGTGGTTTTCCCAGGGCGAGGCTTATCCATTGCACTCCGGATGTGCTGACCCCTGCGATTTCCCCAAATGTGGGAAACGCGACTGCATAATTTGTGGTAGTGGGGGACTGCGTTCGCGCTCTCCCCTGATTTAAAAAAAAAAAAACTTTCCCTAGACTGGCAGTTAAAACAGGGTCGATACATGTGCTGCGAGGGATGATTTCCTGAAAAGCACACGTAATTGGAGACCATGCTGACGATGAATAAGGAGAGTCTGTTTACCAGCTAAAGTGGTGCTGCCATGTGACAATAGCAAAATGAAAAAATAAAGCAGCTTGAAGTTGTGATGAAATTTTTATTTTGGAAAAATTCACATTATTGCATGATTTATTAATATTTTCATATTGCACAACTTGATGATTTCACATTTGATCCCACTGCACCTGTCAGCATTGTTGAGTGGTTTTCCACAAGAACTACACTTGTGGATAGAACATTACTCACCATCTTGAAGATGGAAAGAGGGGAATTGTTTGAAATTAGCACTAAAATTGAGGCATTGAAATATTCATGATGTGACTAGTTTGTCAGCTATAGATAACGCCTTTGATTTAACCGTGAGTTGTCTGATGTCTGTTTGTTTTTAAAGATTTATCTGAATAGAAATTACATCTAAAAGTCATTGTCTTTGGTTCCTCACATAAAAATTGGTGAAACTGTGGAATTGTCCCCTCAAATCCCTTAATGCATTAATAGTTTAGTTGCTGTGTGCCATTGAATCAATTTCAAGTCAAAGCAACTCGATAGAGCTAACTGGAACCCGCATGTAGGGGTGCCTAAGCTATAACCTCTGTTGAAACAAATCAGATTGTCAGGTCTTTTGGGGAGCATAAGGTAAGTTTGAACGTTGCAGATAACTTTTTAGATAACATTACCCCACCCCCACTCGCATTGCTATAGAATTATTAGTTCTTTGAAAATTTCATGATTAATTATCCTTACATCAAAACAATGTTAAGTCTAAGTGAATAAAATAGATGGGAAATATAAGGAAAAACCCGACCAAATATCCAGGGTGTTTCCCAATCAAGTATTGAAAACTATATGCATAGAAGATATAACTAGGATCTCTGGAAAGTTATGTTTCCACCAAGGTGGGGAAGAGTCCTCATTAAGGAGCCCTGGTGGCACAACAATTAAATGCTTCACTGCTAACTGCAAGCTCTTTGGTTCAAACCCATCCAGTAACTCTACAAAAGAAAGACCTAGGAATCTGCTCCTATAACACATTCAACCCAGGAAACCCTACCGGGCAGTTCTCCTCTGGTGTATATATATGATCGCTATGAGTTGGAATCAACTCAGTGACACACGACAGTTGGTTATAGTCCTCGGAGAGTGCAAACGTTATAGATGCAGCTGCTAACCAAACCACTGGCAGTTAATCCTCCCAGAGTCATTGCAGAAGAAAGGCCTGTTAATATATCCTACCCCACCTCCCCATAACCACCCCCCAAAAAAAACATCCATGAAACACTGTGGAGCACAGCTTTCCGACACTTGATAAATGACAACTTAAAACTTCAGTGTTCGCTCTGCGTTCTTTGTTTTATAAGCTCAGGAGGTAAACTATAAAAAGGCAAAGTATGTATTGTGGACATCTTTTTTATTTATAAAGCTTGCCAGCATAATAGGCACCAGTTTTTACAAACAGAGTAGAAATTTGGTCAATTTCTGGAGATAATTCTGTTGAAATAGTTAACTAGTCTACTAGCTGAAGAAAGGAAAACAATGATACACCAACATAGTTTTTGTCATGAACTTAAGTTGCTCAAATACATACCTATGACAAGAAGAATTAATTATCATTAGAATTAAAATAATGGTAAAGGTTCATCAAGAACTTTCTGTAGCAGAAAGAATGAAAGAAAAAATTCAGGCCTCCAACTGCAATGTTGAAAGATTGAATCAGCAAAATATTCAACAAAACAGAGTAACAAAATAATAAGGAAGGAATATAGAGCCACGGTACCAAAAAAAAACTTGATCAACCAATGTTCAGTTCAGGAGAGAACAGATGATCAAGAACTGGTAGTACTGAAAAAAGAAGTCCAAGTTACACTGAAGGCATTAGCAAAAACAAGCCTTTGGGGATTACGGAATTAACAGATAGCAATTGAGATATTTTATCAAACAAATAATACTGAAGGCATGCATTCAACTATGGCTAGGAATTGAAAAACCACTGCTCAACTGACTGGGAAAGATTCATATCTGTGACCATTCCAAAGGAAGGTCATTCAATTCACTGTGGTAACCATCCAACAATATAGTACTAACACAAGTAAACCTTCACTGAAAATATCCTTAAATGGGTCTAGCCATACATCGACAGACAACTGCCAGAGATTCAAGCTAGATTCACAGAAAGATGTAGAATGGATATTATTGCTGATGGCAGATGTAACTTAGAGAAAAACAGAAAATACAAATAAGTCAACCTGTGTTTTATTGATTGCACAAAAGCATTCAACAATGTGGATCATAACAAATTATGAGTAACTTTGTGAAGAATGGGAATTCCACAACACTTCATATTGCTCATGTTGAGCCTGTGTGCAGACCAAGAGGCTGTACCAGAACAAGAGGGTAGTGGATGGTTTAAAATCAGGAGTAAGTTACTGTAAGGAGGATATGCTTTCATATACTTCCTCCATCTGTGTGCTGAGCCAATAATCTGAGAAACGGGACTCAGTGAAGAAAAAGGAAGCATCAGGATTACAGGGAGACACGTTAAAACCCTGCTACATGCAGATGCTATAACCTTGCTTGTTAAAAGTAACGAAAATTTAAAACATTTACTGATGAATAACAAAGAATACAGCCTTCGATGAGGATTTCACTTCAACAAAAAGAAAACAAAGACCCTCACAGCATAAGCAACACCAGAATAAACAGAACACTATGAGATTGTCAAAGATTTTATTTTACTTGAATGCACAATCAATGCCCATGAAAGCAGCAGGCAAGAAGTCAAAGTACATATTGAATTGGGAAAATATGTTGCAAAAAGACCTATTTAAAGTGTTAAAAACGCAGGTTCCTCTTTGATGACTAAGGTGAGCCTGACCACGGCCATGGTATTTTCAGTCCCCTGTGTATATATGTGGTCAATGAATATAGAGGACCAAAGGAAAGTTGATAGCTTTGATTGTGGGACTGGTGAAGATCATACTGTGGCCTGCAAGAAGAAGGAGCACCTCTGCCGTGGAAAAAGTGTAGCCAGATGCGCCCTAGAAGCAAGAATGGTGAGACTTCACCTGACGCACTTTGGACATGTTATCAGGAGAGACCCCATCAATGGTAACTTCGAACTTCAGTGTAAACTGGAGGGACAGCAAAACAATGGAAAGAAGCTCAGATAAAGTGGCACACTAGCTGTCGCACTAATGTCAAACAGCAGTGGCTGTGAGGTTGGCACAGGACTGTTGTAAATACAGTTACTATGAGTCAGAACCAACTGAACAGCAACTCACAGCACCATCCAGGACTTGCCATGTGCCCTACAGTTGTCTAGCGACTTTAGGATATCTCATCTCATTTATCATGAAAATGACCACAACAGGATCATTGCTATTATGATCCCCATTTGAAAAAAAAAATGAGACTGAAAGAAATTAATGTGACTAAATGAATTTAATTCGTTGGTGACTGTCTTTGTTTTCTAAGGCTCAGATCGTATCATAAACCGTGGTTAACATATTAGTACAGAAATGTTATCCCATAATTCTAGAAGCTAGAAGTCTAATTCAATGTGCAGGCCAGGCCGTACCCCTTCCCCCGACCCAAAGTCTCTAAGACAGTGGTTCTCAACCTTGCTAATGCCATGACCCTTTAATACAGTTCCTCACATGTGGTGACCCCCCCAACCATAAAATTATTTCCGTTGCTAATTCATAACTGTAATGTTGCTGCTCTTATGAATCAGGCGACCCCTGTGAAAGGGTCGTTCGAACTCCAAAGGGGTCTTGACCCACAGGTTGTGGACTGCTGCTCTAAGATCCTTAGATAAGAACCATATGATCATATCGTTTGATGCAGAAAAGGCATTTGACAACATCTAACCCCTATTCCTGATGAAAACAGTCAACAAAATGGGAATTAGATGGGAAATTTCTCAACACAATTAAGGCCATAGATGAAAAACCAAAATCTTAGTCAATGTAGAAAAGCTGCAAATATCCCCCCTAGTGAGTGGGGATCAACCTTGTGTTAGAATTATTAGCCAGAGCTATTGGACAACCAAAGGAATCAAAGAATGTTGATTGGCAAGGAAGAAGTAAAAGTCTCGCTACTTGAAGATTATATGATTTTATACGTAGAAAATCCCCCAAACACTCAAAAAATTGTTAGAAACAATCTGAACAGATTCAGCAACATGGCAGGATACGAGATTCACATACAAATAATCCGAGACCTGTATGCTAATGAAATCATCAGAGGGAAAAATATGTGAAAAGGGAATCAAGAAAACAATACTATTTACAATAGCCACACAGAAACATCATACATAGTTAGGAATAAAGGAATAAGCCTAACCAGAGAAACCTAAGACGTGTACAAAGAAAACTATGCTTCTACAAGAAACCAAAAGAGACCTCCTTAAAGAATATTTATGAATACAATTGCAATTCATATCCAGACCCCACCTTCATTCTTTAAAGAAATTAAGAAGACATTACTAATATCATATGGCAAGGGAAGATGCCCAGGAGATATAAAAAACTTCTTAAGAAGAAAAACAAAGTAGGAGGCTTCTCCCTTCTGGACCTCAAAACCTATTATATACCCACATTATTGAAAACATCCTGGTACTGGCACAGTGACACTGGTACATGGACCACTTGAACCAAATAGAGAACCCAGAAATAAATCCATCCACCTACAGAAAACTTATCTTCAAAAAAGGACCTAAAACCATCAAATGGTACTAGATAAAGTAGATTTCCATGTGTACAAGAAGGAAACAAGCCCTATCAGCCCATGAACAAAAACATACTGATGATGAATCCGAGACCTAAATGTAAACCCCAGAGCCGTAAAGTCATTGGTAAGAAATCAAGCTGAGAATAGAAATTCCATGTCACCTGGTAATCTCTCTGCTGGGTATAAATCATAAAGAAGTAAGAGCCGTACCAGGAGCAGACATAGGCACCCCCATGTTCAATGGAACACTGTAAGCTGGAACAAGAAGATGGAAAAAACCTAAGTGTAGAAGAATGGGTAAAGAAACTGACACAAACACAATGGAATATTATGCATCCCTAAAAATACCAACACCAAACCACAAATCACGTCATGGCATAGATAGAACTAGAGAATATGATGATGCATGAAATTAGCCGTCACAAGTGGCCAACTGTTCTTATCACGAGGGGGAAAATCAAGATGAAGACTTTCATAGTAAAGGGAACAAGCTTTGGAATTTGGGAGGGCAATAGAGGGAAGATCAAGCAATGGGATAGACTGTTAACAGGTGTTTTACTGGGTGAAATGGAAGATGACGGTCCACAAGAGGGAGAAATCAAGGAGTAAATGAAGGGTGAACTATTGGGGCTTTGATTAGTAGTTTAAGTTGTTGAATACAAAGTTAGTGATCTGAAACTTAAACACCCACCTAATTTACAATAAAAATTGTTACGTAAAAAATAATAAAGTTTTCAAAAATAATTTTTTAAAATTGAAAAATTCACGGGTTGTCAGATGCATCCTCATGGCTGTCCTAAGTCTGCGCTGCTCCTCTTTTACAAGAACACCAGTCACACAGGATTAGAACCCACTCTACTGCAGGATGACCTCATGCTAACCGAGGACATCTGCAAGGGTCCTATGTTCTAAAAAGCTACATTCATAGATAGCAAGGGTTAGAACTACAACATACCTTTTTGAGAGCGCTTATCAATCAGCAGCTGTGGCAATGCTCAGATTCCAGATCAGATCGTGCTGTTTTATAACTTCTACACGTAACCAGAATGCTATCCTGTTCTCGGAACAGTAAGCAAATGTAACAAATGGAAGTGCATAACTGATACTCATTGTATAAATTAGGAAGTTCATGAGACACTGAACTAGGAGTATAGGACAGAAGCAGACAGCTATGATCTCTACTCTTACTGGAGGGTCCTGCTCCTGGCGTACCATAAGTGCGACCTGGGTGTTTGTTATGAATAAATAGAGAATAATGTAGTATGACCCTCAGCAGAATAATTATAATTTTGTAAAATAATGATTATAAAAAGCACAGCATTATCCATCCTGGATTGAGAACTAAGTAGTTGAAAGAGTTGACTGTAGCTTATTTTCATACCGCAGAACAAGCAGTTTATGTGCCTTAGATTTCTTAACTTGTGGATGCATTAAAAATATACCCCTTTGACCCAAGATGGTTTGACAGATCAAATTTACATGATTTGAACGGTGCCTCACCGCTTTCAAACCACAGTAAGTATCTGCATAAAAGACATGCTTAGTGTAAACTCACATCAAGGTAAAACACATCCTGCTTTAGTTCCCCCACGTATTCTAATCTATAGATGTGCATTCTTTCTTAAAATAATTTATCCCATCTCTTTACATTAATAGAAAAAGTATTATCACAGGTCCTTATTTGATATATAAATATAACTATACTAAGTAGAATATTAAATCTGGCTATCAAATGATAATTGTGGATAAGCTGACAAAAATATAGTGAATTATTTTAGTATTAAATACAACTAATATGGAAGTCATATGCCTATGTGTGATTTTTTTGAAAGCTGATTTTGGCACACAGTGTCTTATTTTTAATATTGTAATATTAAACTCTGTTCTTGCATAGTCAGCTTCCTGGTCAAGGACATTTGAATTTCTGTGTCAGAAACAGACTTTCTGCTAGAAAAGAATTCATGAAGAACATGCAAAATAAAGGTAAAAATTGAAATCACATTGTCAACTACACTAAATTCCTACCGGGCTACTAGGCAAAGGAATTGTGGTGGTTAGATGTCAGTCAATTGCATCTGTGTGAAGGTGTAGGGGTGGAGTCCAAGCTGTCAATCAGGTCACAACCTGAGGATGCCTCCTGGGGGCGTGGCCTTTTTACAAGAGAGGCAGTAAGAACTTCTCCCTCTCTCTTGCCCTTGACTTTCCTCCTTGCTGAGACTCTGTGTCTGCCACCAAGGGCAGCACCATGTGGCCCTCCTGAGAACTGTTGGCGCCCCACCATGCTTCCATGGACCTTGGATCCCAGTGTTCACGGGCTGTGATCTCCCTGCATCCCGCTTCACCTTTCGGTGTCATGGGCCTTGGACTACCAGGCTCTGAAGAGGACTCTGGCTAATATCAGACCCACGGCTTTGGTTGTATCATGAGCTAGGAAGAAGTTTCTCTGCCAAGCATTTCTGACTATGCGCAAAGAGTCAGACCCACGGGCTTTGGTTGGACTGGGCTGGAATGAGATCTTGATATAAAATTTCATCTTGATAGAACGTTCTTTTTTATAAATATATGAGTCACTGGTTTTGTTTCTCTAGACAACTCAGCCTAACACAGGAATGAATTGTGATTTTTTTTTTCCCCTTCACATTTTAGGTCTGTGCACAGATAGGATAATTCCTTCGCTCGAAACTGAAGACTAGCTTCTGGGTTCCTTCCATCTCTCTGCGCATAGTCAGAAATGCTTGGCAGAGAAACGTCCTTCCAGCTCATGATACTCTAAGTCAGAACTCTTCTTAAATGTTAGGATTGAGTACTAAGGCTACACCAAATTCGTTTTATTTTGTTTGAGACATACATTGTTTTCTGAGAAAATTTCCACACGTCCAGAAGGCACTTTTCAATGGCTTAAAAATAAAGTAGGAATTTGGGAATGCAGGAATATTCTTGAAACTCAAACATTTAGATGTTTGGCTATAGGGTATTATTACAAATATTAAAATTCTCACTACAAAGGATATTCAAAAAGTTCGTGAAAAAAATGGACTTGAAAAATACTGGAATTTTTCCAGGAATTTTTGAAAGGCCCCCTACTCATATAATATGCTGTAACACTGATTTCCTTTTCTTTTATATTAATAAACTAAGTGCTGGGGACTGTACAAAACATAAAACAATTGACCAGTTTACATCTGTACAAAGTCTTCCCTGCAAAAGAAATACACAGAAAATGCAAACTGCTAACTCTTGAAAACTAACCAGCTGTGTCATAAAATGACACATATTTTTCTCTCGACAGTTTGTGGGAGGGAAAGCAATGAACCTGAAGGCGACGATTTGTGAGTTATTAACTGAAAGTTGATCCTTTCATAAAATAGGTTAATGCTCATTATAGAATTTATTATGTAAGGTCCTTTATATTCACTTTTGTCACTTTTCTCTGTAGTGCCACCTTGTGGGTTCGCCAGTAACAATAAATATGCAGAGTGTTTAGTCTCTTGGGTTTTGGGGGAGTTTTTTGTCCTCTGCTGTGTTTAAGCTCATCTTCGCCGTGGTATGGTCAAACTCAGCCATTTGTTTCCCCAGAGGCAGCCTCTTCACCAGAAGATATTTGCCAGCCCTCTGCAACTGGCCCTTCTGGAGACCAGAATAATTTCTCAGAGATTGGAAATATTGGAGCCTACACAAAAATCGATGTTCATTTACAGGATAATCACCAAACTTATCTTGGATAATATAAATGGCCAGTTCTGACGTGATTTTTCCATACGAAAAATGTTTTCTCCATTCAGTATCATGATTTTTCCAACAGTGTCCCATGAGAATTGATTCTAGGTAATTCGCAACACTGCTCAATCCTGTTTTAGAAAAGCTCTGGTGTCTGATTTAGTCGCTAAAGCAGCTTACTTCTAACATGAGATTGCATTTGCATTGAGTTAGCATACGCAGGTTTCTGTCTTTTCTTCTATTATGCTGCTGCTAGGAGGGAATAAGGAAAAATTCCACACATTTCAAACATACAGGAAATATGTTATATACTCCCTAACAGTGGCTCTCAACCTACGGATTGTGACCCCTTTGGGGGTCGAACGGCCCTTTCACAGGGGTTGCCCAATTCATAAAAGTAGCAAAATTACAGTCATGAAGTAGCAACTAAAGTAATTTTATGGTTGGGGGGTCACCATAACGTGAGGAACTGTATTAAAGGGTCGCCGCATTAGGAAGGTTGAGGGCATAACATTTTCTAGATATTACAGATATTATAATAATTTTTTGAATACTCAAGAAAAAACAAGTGAACATGTCTGAACTTACTGCTGTGGGTGTGTGTGAACACATTTTGAAATTGCATTTATGGAGTCATTTAAGAGAAGTAAAAATCATGTATAGTCTGGTTACTTTGAATGTGTAAATGCTCAGATTTGAACTCCTCCTAACCTATTAACATTTGAAGGTTGTCCCATATATTATTCAAAAAGTAATTTTCCCTGGATATGCAATAAGGCCTCAGAACTGACCTATAACCTGAATGTCTTAAGCTAGTGGTTAGCAATGCTGGAAACACACCAACAAAACAAGAAAATGTAAGTATTTTTACAGTCTTGCTAAAATCTTATTATAGAACTAGGACACAGTCCAGTCAAATACTATCAGTAAGACAGCAAACCATTAGAATTTAACTTCCTACTCACCTTTGATCTTCATCAAATCTCACATTGTGCTTCTAGAATTAATATATTGTGTTTTCCATTTCAGGAACTTTAATTTTTAATTTTTGCACTCATTTTTTCCCACAGATTTCGTCCAGGAACAAATTTAAAGATACCTTCAAATGATGTCAGTTATGTTATTCTCAGTTTTCCTGTGCTTGGAAAGTTGCTTTGAAATCCTAACCTAAAATAAAAAGCCCCAGAGATAGACTTCCATACCTTGGACCAAGAAGGGTGCTGACCACTTTTTCCTTCATGCTTCAACTTCAGCGTGTAGAAGTCTGTCTTCTTTCTCTCCCTTAAGACCAGATAGGAACAGATATAAGTAGCAACTAAAGTAATTTTATGGTTGGGGGGTCACCAACCATATAAATCTCTCATCAAATTATATCCTAAGCTTCAGAAACTGCTATGTAAGGCATCGAGAAAACTCATTGAGCAGATAGGCAGTATGGGGACTGCTGAATTGCAGTGATGAAGTTTTATTTTATTTATGGTAAATATATTTCATATCTTCTCTGTTACAGATTTCACATTGGACAGATTCTAATTGGATTACCTTAAATCCCAACAGACTTCTACTTTAAAGTCAAAAGGCATGTATGATCTCTGTTCAGTTCCTCTTAAAGTCTGGCTGCACAAAATATACTCTTGACATTCTTTAGCATCTTGGTTCTAATGGATTGATTCCTTTAATCTTCCGAAGTGGAAAGTGATGAATTTTGATTTGTTCTTAAAAGCGCTAACATTAACTAGGTAAACTCAGTAAACGATGGCTATTCATGTTCCCTTTTGTCTTCTAGACAGAAAATCAAAGCTATTTAAAGTAAAAGATACACTTAAAATCAATGTATGCCCACAAGTTAGCATCAATGTTTACAAACCCTCTCTGTGATCATTGGGTATTATTTGAGTATATATGACTGTATGTATCTAAGTCTACTTATAAGAGAGAGGTATAGTTTGATGAGAAAG
The DNA here is from genome assembly GCF_000313985.2 of Echinops telfairi. Taxonomy (NCBI): domain Eukaryota; kingdom Metazoa; phylum Chordata; class Mammalia; order Afrosoricida; family Tenrecidae; genus Echinops; species Echinops telfairi. The sequence continues at coordinate 59,732,075 of NW_022103898.1, forward strand.
GAATACATGTTTCTATAGGGTCTGAATAGAGAAGGATGTCTTATGTGCACTCTGCTAACCTGCAGTGTTATAAAATACACAGATAGGTCTCTGCAACTCCCTTCCATTTTCAGTTTTTGCCAAGATAGCCAAATTAAACTGCTGATGTGATAATCATCTAAATATATAATTCTAAAACTATGGTTGTAGAATCATTTCTTTCTAGCTCCGTGAGATTTACCTCTGGTAATTCTCTGTTTAATGTTCAGAATTCTAAAGCAGTTCTCTTTAAATGTTCCAAGCAGAAGCTATACCCTTTAGGGTGTGCAAATAGTTGCTTCCTGGCAACACGATCATCTATAATCCGCATTCTATGACGAGCAGAATGAGTCCTCAGTTTTGATGCCTATGGCTCAAAATGTTAATGTTCTTGAACTGCCTTGTCTGTTATTAGCTAGTTGAAATTGCATTAACCATGAGAATTAATTATGGTCTGGATCTCCCCTCTCTTCAGGAGGCTTTGTGTGCACCTTCCTGGCTGAGAGGGGAGCTTCTGCAATGAAAAATGACGGACTCCAACTGCACATCTTCCCCTACTGTCTGCTTCCCAACTCCAGCAGTAATCCGGCCTGAGGACCTTTATCTTCCAGTGTTACTTTATGAGTTTACTTAATTACTTTCCCCAAAACTGCTGTGTTCTCCAGTGTTTTCTCTAGAGGGAAAATTGAAGATACATAGAAACAGGTGTAAATGTCAGACTTCATTGTTTATTTATTGAAGACCACTTAAGAGCAATCTATAATTTCTTCCATAACCTCAAAATAGGTTTCTGTCAGCCACGTAATCTCTCAGGGAATCGTTTGTTATAAAATGATCACCTGCTTTTGCAAAGTCCAGGTAGCTTTAAGCTGAATGCCTTTCATGTACCAGTCACTGAACAAGTCCATAGAGCTCTGATGGCATAATGGCTATGAGGTGGGCAGGCACCCGTTAGGTTAGCCATTTGAAGCCACCAGGCACTCCATGGCAGGGAGATGAGGCTGTCTACGGTCACAAGTTAATGTCCCATGAAGCCAGAGGACCAGTTGTATCCTGCTCTACACAGGGTCACTATGACTTGGAATTGACTCGATGGCAGTGAATTTGGTTTGGGGTATAGTTCATGGGCAAGAAACAGGCCAACCACCCAATAGTGCTTTGACCAGAACGAGTCAGCAAACTGCGCCTCTCAAACCATATGCGGCTTTTTGAGTAGGCCCATGTGGCTCTGAAGTAACTGAAAATTTTAACGGATTTTAGATAGTATTCAGATCACTGTGATTTCATTTGTTTGTAAAAGTCTATTTCTGGCTCTCAGGTTTTTAATTGTGTGGAACAGGATTGGCTCTTCTGTCTCCACCGTTTGCCAACCCCTGGACAAGAAGATAATTTCCATACCTTTTGGAGTTCAGTCCTGTCCCATCAAGATCTAGAAAAATATAGCCACTAGGCACTGTTTCTCAGAAAAGCATTATCACTTCCCTGGTACTTGTTAAGCAACTCAAGAAGAAGAAAATGTGCAGGAAAAAATGTCCTAAGGAAGTCTAAAATTGTTAACAAAACGCTTCTTCCACTTTGCCTTTCCAATACACAAGATCCTCTGGAGTGGCGATTTTAAGTAATATTTAGAAATTACTTTTCCAAATCTCATTATAAAGTGATATAAGCTGTATGGAAAGTAGTTTAGCAAATACTTGTCAAATTCACCAAAGTAAATAACTTCATTGAGATGGTTGAGACACCTTGTGTCATAAATGTGAACAGAAACCTCACTTATTAGACTGCAAGCTGTGCGAGGTGAGGGATATGTCAAAGGGGCTTCAGAAGTTCTCGGGAAAATGGAATGAAGAGGCATGTTTATTTATGTATGAACAAAGCAAGCTCTCCGGGGCATCCCAAGCCCTTAATACATATGCGTTACATGAGTGAAGTCAGTAGTGTTTATCATCGGTTCCCTCGACACTCCGTGCTCCTTCATCGTCTTCTCTTTGCCGCGTCCTCTCGGAATGCATGCCGGAATGCGTGCCTGCGACAGGTGCTCTTCACCTTGGACGTCTATCGTCCGTCCCAAGGAGCCGCCTTTGGGGGTGATCTCATCACTAAGGCTCCTCTTCTCCAACCCAGTCAGAGATTTGGCACCAGAATATTTGAAAGCATTTCCACCTATTTTTGAGGAGACAGGCTAACAAAAAAATGACATAATTTCCCTGAATGAGCCAGTAAGTAAGTGAGATCTAAATTAGTATCAGATCCTCTAAGTTTCAATTTTTGAAACCAAAGTGATTGTGTTTTCCCACATGGAGGATTTGACTAGATGTTGGAACACGTTAGGCAATACAAAATGAGTTATACTTTACACAGGAGTTAAATTCTGAAATACAGACTATAAGGTAACAGACACCTATGGTACAATTTACTCCTGAAAAATACCCCAGACGTACTACAATAATTGGTAAGTCAGTTTTGAGTACCTGTTTCAGTGCACCAATATGTATGTTTAAATGCCATATGTAATACATAAACAATATTTTTAATTACGTTGAATTTGGGTAAATAAAACACTCAAGTAACCTGACTACCTTTCCCCATCCCCTCCATATGCTTGAAATAAACGTGTATGTCACAGAAGACTCCAAGTTCACTTCAGTTTTAATTGTTTAACCACTCAGACCAATGTTCATTACATCTAAAGACTGAGGAATCTGGAGGGTTTTGTGCATTTGTTTGTTTTTTTCTCCAATGGAAAACCCGTTTTTTTTAACCTACCCTCTCCTATGTCTCCCCTCACCCTTTTCCCACCCCTGTTGCTGGCCTCCTCCTATTCATCAACTCATCTTTTGGTGCCCAAACCACATTTCTCCTTCTCTATTTTTGCTTATAACAATGGAGATTAAGTATTTGTATTTATAATATTGACAGCCTAGGATCTCTAGATATGTCCATGTATTGCTGTGCTTAAGAGAGTTACTGTTCTTTATTGATGTATAAAATTCCATCATATGCATGTACCAGAACTTGTTTAGCCATTGCTCTAGAGTTGGGGGTTTGGGGTCTTTGTTTTTGCTATTGTGGAAATTGCTGCACGGAGCATAGATGGACGTATGTCTGTTTGTGTTGTCTTCTTAATTTCTTTGTAGAAGTTAGTAGAGAGTAGAGAGATTGCTAGGTCACACGGGACTTGGATTAGCATGTGTTTACGGCTGCGTGCGTCACGCTGGTTTCCAGAATGGTTGGGCGCAGTCCCACACTCCCACCAGCAACGCACCAGTGTCCCCGTCACTGCATCCTCTGCAGCGTTTCTGATTTTCTGCTTTATGGAATTTTTTGAAAAGTGTTGGTGTGAGATGAAATCTCATTGTTTTAATTTGTATTTCTCTCATTGCGAATAAGTTGGACCATTTCTTCCTATGGCTGTTGGCCACCTCTGCGCTGTCTTTGGTCATGTTTGGGACATGCGTCATGTCTGGGTCTTGGTTCATTCTCTTGCAGGTGAAGATCCGTTTTCCAGCACTATTTGTTGAAAAGCTTTCTCTGCCACATTTAATATGTTTTCATTTTTTATTTTAAAATGTAGGTGTCTATACGTACTTGGTTCTTTTTCTGGGCTTTCTGTTATAATCCATTGGTCTTCATACCATTGTGCCAGTCCCAGGCTATTTGTTAGCATGGCTATGAAGTAGGTTTGAAAGTCTGGGAGTGAAAGGCCTACTTAACTTTTTGAAAAATTTTAATAATGTGTGTGTGTGTGTGTGTGTTTATCCTAGGTTTCTTTCTCTCTCATATAAATTTGGTAATTAGTTTTTCTTTGAAAAATTGTGGTGGAATTTGGATCACAAGTGCACTGACTTTGTAAAGTATTTGGTACTGTTGATATTTTCACAATATTTAGTCTGCCTACCTTTTTAAATAACACTGCTGCTAATTTACTATTGTGCTTATATGATATCAAAATAACTTGCTAATACAGAAAGCTTAATTTAAAAATATGCTGACAGGCTTACTAAACTAGGATTCATGGACTACTTCTATTTGCATTTTAATGTTACATAAATTTGCTATTTCTTTGAAACCGTTGAGCCAACCTCTCCACTAAAACAAAAAACCAGACTCACTTCCATCGCGTCAATTGCTACTCATACCAACCCTTGAGTTTCTAAACCTATAAATCTTGTTTATTTATTTATTTAGTCATTTTATTGGGGCTCATACA
>NW_022103898.1:59737301-59751916 GCF_000313985.2 Echinops telfairi
CAAATAATTGGAAAAGGCAGACACCTGTACTTTATCCTGGATTACGTGCTATTGGGGCAAGAGTTGTTTACCTTTGGTATTGGGGGTGCTGAGTTTTTGTTTTGTTTTGTTTTCCTGAAAACAGGGCAGTAGGACAAATAAGTTTGGGAATCTATGCTTTAAACTCACTTCCCTTGAGTCTGCTCTGACTTCTAGGACCCTGTAGAACTGAAACCAGAGGGATGCCAAGGTTGCAAATCCTTTAAAAAAAATTTTAAAAAGCAGGCTGCCATATGTGTGTTAACATCACTATCTTTTACTTAGGAGCCTAGCACTTTAGTCACTGCACTACCAGGGCTCCTTGTTGTAAACCCACTGCCACCAAGTCTATTCCTCCTCATGGTGGCTATATAGGAGGGAGTAGAACTGCCCCTATTGGTTTCCAAAGGTGTAAATCTACACGGGAGCAGAGTGCCTCACCTGCTCCCAGAGAATGACTGGCCGGTTAAAACTGCTGACTTTGAGGCTAACACCCAATGCACAACCCATTAGAACACCAGGCCTCTTCTTCTTGCAATAAAGTAAGGATAACATTTTAAAAACCATATGCATCTGTTCTGACTTGCCTACAACTTCTTAAAGATACAGGAATGGATTGTGTATTACTCCAGAGACTACCTGTAGTAGTAATGCCTTCCTCTCTTTCCCGCAGGAAAAGCAGTCCAGTGATTGTCTGGGCTTGCCTAAAGAGCGCATCAGAGAGGACAAGAAGGCAATTTGGCAAAGTTTAGGACTCTTAGAAGGAGGGATGTCTGAGCAGATCAGAAGACCACCAGCATCAGATGAATGATGACGTATGAGTACAGGGAACCCTCTCTCAGAGAAGGAAGACACAACTATGCAAAGGGAGGACTTCAAATTAACTTTGTGGAGTCAACTTGGAAGTGGAGGTAAAGATGTAACTTCACAGTTTTTAATAAATACAGATGCAAACCCAAGATCACTACCATCAAGTTAATTCTGATTCATAACAACCCTAGATGACAAAGTAGAACTGCCCCTTGGGGGTTCTGAACCTGACAATCTCTCATGGAGCATACAGCTTCGTCGCTCTAGAGCTGCTGCTTGAGTGGAGCTGCTGACCTTGTGCTTAGCAGCTCGACATGAAGCCTACTATGCCACACGTAACTAAGACACATACCAAGAGATGGTGTGTGCATCCACTAAAATAATCCGGAAGCAGCAACATTGTGGTAGCAATGAGAACAGTTAATGGCCAGATCCTGGTTTCTAAACATCTCTCCCTACTAAAGGAGATTCCAACGGTGGGTCAAAGCAAGAATGAAGTGAGATTTTAGCATCTTGGTATGCCACAGAGTCAGAGAGAGCTCAAAAAATGATGTGGACATGGCCAAAGAACACAGCAGCCACCTTGAAGGTAGGACAAGATGCAGGAAAGCGTCGAGAGTAATGGATAATAAATACATGAATAAAAGAGAAATCCATTAGTCCACACTGATACATAAAAATAGAAAAGTGCTCGCTCAGATTAGAATGCCAGCTAATCAAGGTACCAGGAACTCAGCAAGAATCAACGATGAGTTAACTCTGGTGCATTAAAGTGAGACAGGACTTTACTCCATCTTAAAGTATCCTCCAACAAAATTGTTACCAATTGCAAAAGAGAAGAAAACTTTACAGTGGAGAATCCTAATAAAAAAACACCATTTGAATCAAATGATAAAAATTAACACTTGTTCATTGGCATCAAATTGATTCCAACTTGTGGTGGCCCATGGATTAGAAGGACTATAGGGTCTCTTGGACGCAGGTGGCCAGGCCTTTTCTTCTGTGGTACTATTAGGTGGTTTTGAAACGCCAACTCTGGTTAGCAGTCAGTGCAAACCAAACCATTAAAACTCACCTAATGAGATGCAGTAAGAATACATCGTAATTCTGGTATTCCAGGAAAAACTGCATTACCTTGATCTAATAGAATGAACACCAAACAAAACTGGAGGGGATTTCTATAATGTCACTGGCCTTCAAAGACGTCAGGTCCATGAAAGTCAAAGAGAGACTGGGGAGCTCCTTCAGACTGACGGAGGCTGAGAAGACACCTGAGTAAGCGACCCTGAAGTGACCACTCTTGCTGCAAGGACATTACTGGAACAACGGGAACATTTTGAATTTGGTCTCTGGGAGAAGGTTACTGGGAAAATCATCATGCTATTCATGCAACTCTCCTGTACGTTTGAAATTATTGAAAATAAAAGTTTGTTTTGAAAGCCTCTATGCTTGCTCATCAGCATTATTTTTAAATGCCCGCTGTGCTGCCAGGAACAACATTGGTTGAAACGCAATAATATAAGCGAGAGTAACACCGAGAAAGAAGGTGAAGCGTCGTGGTATCCATCCACCGCCTCATTCCGTCGTTTTGGGGTTTCACTCACTCTCCTGCTGTCTTGCACATCCAACTTGTCTTTGCCTATTCACATTTTCACCGCAACACAGCCATGGACCCATTTTAAACACAGGAAAAGGCTTCTTTGAGAGTATGGTTTTCTTCCTGTTCTTCACTAATTTATTTTTAGAGGCATCGTTTATTCTTCTGGAAGAGGCCACGCTAAGCAGAAAATATCTAGACCACTCTACCAGCCTCATGAATCCCCTGCGAGCACCGAGGGAAGAAGGAGAACTTGGTGGGTTGGCGTCAGCTGCTAACTACAGGGTCGTTAGTTTAAAACCCCCAGTTGTTCATTGGAGAAACATGAGCGATTCTATTCCCAGAAACAGTTACATTCCCAGAAATCCACATGGGCAGTTCTATATTGTCCTATAGGATCATTGTGCAACAGAATTAACTTATTTATTAAATTATGAGGCAGTGAGCTTAGTTTGGTCTTCCTCACCTACTTCATCCCATCATCATCTCGCATGCCTCTTCCTCTTTATCCCTACTTTCCTCCTTTCTTCTCTTGACCAAAACCAAAACTCACTTCCATCGAGTTGATGCTGTCTCGGTATCCAGACAGGACAGAGTAGAACTAACTACTCCTTGAGTTTTTGAGACCAACTCTTTATGGGAGTAGAAAGCTCCACTTTTCTCTCACAGAGACTGGTGGTTTCGAACTGCTGACATTGCAATTAGCCCCCATCTTGTAACCACTACACCACCAGGGCTCCTTTTCTCTTGACCAGGGATGTAAAAATGTTTTTGAGTCTCATTCAAAGAGAGTGGACCTCCATAAACATTTCTTGACCTATAATCTATTCCAAGCCCTCGCTTAAAGCTATGAAAAGAAAGGAAATCGCGGTGGTAAACATCCCCCCTCCTTTTCTTTCTCTTTTGTTCCATTTTCTAAATATTCTCCCCTTGCAATTCAAGTCAGGGCTATAAAACAGTCTGCCACTCTAAAACAGCACTTGTCAAGAATGTGAGAAATTGTTGAAAGAATACTTTAGAAGATCTAAATTCAAATCACCTGACTGCAATTAAAATAGCCACCATTCTTTAGTAATGACAGGTGGAGTACAAAGCAACAATGACAGCCAAAGAGGTTTCTAAGACCTGGAACAATAACCACAAATCAGGAGAAACAATAGCCTCAAGTTATATTTGGTGAGATATTTTAGTTCTCATGTTCATCTGTCTCACAGAAGCTAACGGAAGGTACTATTAGATAGCCTGGTGCTATCACCTTACAATCACTGACTCCATCATTGCTTTTATGGTCATGATCACCTCACAACCTCCTTGATTCCATCAAGATGTTAATGAGGAGGATGAAAACAGCCATAGAAGAAGAATAGAAATCACAAATCAGGTAAGCAGTGTTTTTTAAGGCATTCTAAAAATCCCTGCCAAAGCAATCATCCCCCTGAGAACTATTTGTAACCAGAACTGTTAACCGCTTCTATCTTCTATTGGTCGTTTCATATGAGGCAGTATTCAAACACAGCTACTGCAACCTTGTACTGTGTGATTTCATCCAGAATAGCCCCTAAGTAAGTCACACTCTGTGCTGGTGAGAACCCTGGGTCTAGTTCTTCTAGGCCAGGATCTGCAGCCCTCCGTAGGTACTCAATACCAGCATAAAGGGGCTGGGATATGTGGCCCCATTTAAATCAATCTCTTTTCAGCATAACCTCTTTTGTATTCAATCATGAGTCTTCACTCCCAAGGTTGTCCCAAGGTTGTCATTCCTGGTATTTATTTACTCACTCACTCACCGTATGCTTATAAGAACTTTGTGCAAAGTACTCCTCTGGGCACAGTGAACAAAACAAAAACAAAAATGTTCCCTTGTGGAGATTTCATTCTAATAGAAAAAATTTTAGAATTAAAAGAAATAAGTATATTATAAATGGAGCTGTACCCAGGATTTAAACTGACAAGGAAGGCCTTATATTTGAATGAACACCTGTAGTAAGTAAGGTGTGTACTTGAGGGAGAGGACAAAACAAAAGCCTTGTGACAGATTCTTCCAGTAATTGATTTAAATTTACAAACCCCAAAAAGTGAAAGTGTGGAAACTATTCAAAGTAATTCAGGCTATCTAATGTTCAACCTATTTTTCTCCCTGTCCAGAATAAAGAAGCATGCAGAAAATCAAAAACACATGGAAGCAATTAGTCTGATGGACTAACAGGCCATGCAAACATCACTCCCCATGACCCTGAACCCAGAACAAGTAGAGAGCACCCAGCGAGCACTACCACCGGCGCTGAAAGGGATCACATTAGAAGCTCCTAAGTAGAGTGGAGATGTGGAGCAAAACCCAGTCACGAAAAGACCAGGCTTACTGGTCAGATAGAGACTAATGGAACCTCCAACACTCTCACCTTAATCACTCTTCAGGTCTGGAAACAGCTCATTCCCATGGCTCAATATCCAGGCAAATAATAGGTCTGTACAGGAACAATAGCACTGGGGAGCGATCCATACTGTAGAGCAAGTGGTTTTCAACCTACCTCATGCCGGGACTCTTTAAGACAGTTCCTTGTGTTGTGGTGACCCTCCAACCATAAAGTTATTTTTGTTGCTACTTCATAACTGAAATTTTGCTACTGTTATGAATCAGGCGACCCCTGTGAAAGGGTCGTTCGACTCCCAAAGGGGTCGCGGCCTACAGGTTGAGAAACTGCTGCCGTAGCACCATCAACCATCTGAGATATAAAAGGGCAGCATTTACCCAAAGACAAGCTTCAGATGGGTTAGGAAAAACTAGAAATAGGAAACAGAGGAAATACGATAAGTGATGTCACACGTGGAGAGTACAGTCAGTGAAATGAAAATATTTATGAATTATTGAATACAAAATTGATCAGCTCTATAAACCTTCATCCAGTTCAGAATAAAAAGTTTTTTAAAAGGTTTAAAAATAATAATAAACCAAGCAAAAGACAGTTGTAACTTGGACTGGAGTGGCAGCATTCCAAATGGTGAGAAGTAACTGAATTTTACTAAAGAATTTATGTGGTTGCCTGTGAGAGACCTCAAGAATAATGTCAGGATGTTTGGCCTGAGCAATAAGGAGACAGATCTTATTTACTGAAACAGAGAGGACTTAGAGAGGATCAACATTGAGGAAAATACAAAGACTTTTGAGTCACTATTGTTGGTAATCAAGTGATATGTGGTCTGATGGTGGCTCATTATATTTGCCATCATGAAGAACATTGGTGAGCTCAATATGAACAAGTTCAGTAGAGACTATTCAAAATGAATGAAAAATAAAAGTGGGTGGGAGTAGAAAAGTAGAGAATACACAGAAATTTTCCTTCTTTCTGTATCGTATGGTAAAATTTCTAGACTCTAGAGTAATCAACAAAAGAATTGTAACAATATATAACTAATGAAGATAAGTGGGACAACAACAAAAACAACAAATGCAAAAAATCCTTGATTAATGTCAAATATGAAAGGGAAGAAAAGGTTATTTAAGCAAATATGGAAAACCAATAATGAGATGGTAACTTTTCCCCTCATTATACCAGCAACTGCATTAAATGGGAATACATTGAACGCTTTAAGATAAGTATTATGAACTGAGTTTTAAATATTGCACTACTCATCTTGAATGCCAAGATAGAGAAGGGATAAGTATAAAAGAATAGGAAAAGAAAACAGCAAACATGAACTAAAAGAATTTACATGGGATTGCATTACTAATATAAGACAAAGTATGCTGGAAAACAAGGAGGGTTTACTAAAAATCTTTTACTAAAAAATATTTTTCATAATAGATTTCAATAACATGAAGACAAAAATCTAAATTTGCGTGAAATTGGTAACATAGCCTGAAAATACATACAGCAAGATTTGACAGAAATAAAAAGTCAAATGGAAAAACTCACAGTTAAAATTCATAATGTACATAAAATTCAAATGTACATCTTTCAGTAATTCCAAAAATAAGCAGGAAAAATATCAAGATTGCCTAAGATTTAAAAGCATAATCAACAAACTTAGCCAGAAAATGGAGAACTCTGCATCCAAAGAATTCATGAAGTTCATGCTTTTTGGTACGCATGGACCAATTTGGAGAATTTGCATGTGCAGAGCCACGAAACACTCTCAGTCTGAAGCATTCCAATGAGAGGAAACAGGCAATCTCTGGATTATGAACGAGTTCTGTTGTTCAATTTGTCTTTGAGTCAAATTTGCATCTAGGTTGAAAGAGGTCTGGTCTGACGTCAGTCAAATGCCTGCCTCGCACTCAGTCTACACTGTAGCGTCTGCATCGAAAGCCTTGCTGGCACAGTACTTGGACGCGACCCAGAAGAATTAGAAGCCAGCTTCCATCATTATTCAGTTTTAGAAACCTAGTTCTACAGGGCCGCTGAGCCAAATCAAAGTGACAGCAAAAGACATGTTTGGGGGTTTCTTTCCATGAATTCAAGAAACACTTCCAGATACACTAAAACATCCTTAACCCAAACCAATGAATAATACTAATGATTTGGTAGGAATCATTAAGTATCACTGATTTGTTATTAAAAACCATTGTATGTACTTCAAAACGTTAATATAATACACTTCATGAGGGACAGGTCATACTATGAGTTGTATCTAAACATACACAGTGCACATTAATACAGTTAACTAACTGACATTAGATTCTTGGAAAATACTGATAACATTTATAAAATCCTAACAAGATTAATCAAGACAAAAGACAAGGCACAAATTATAAAAATCCATATTGAATTACATCAAATGATACAGTGGAAAAAATGTAAGTCAAAACATAAGTTTAGATATAATGGAAAAGTGCTAAGAAAATAAAATTTATCAGATCTGACACTAAAAACCTAACATATTTACTTTAAAATACCTTTGTAATTAAAAATTTCTCACAATAAATTCTTCCAAATAGCTCAAGAAAAAAAAATAAATCCAGCCTTACACATAAACTCAGAGAACAGGTACATAAACTCAGAGAACAGGTAAAAAGAGGATGCTTTCCAATTCACTTATGAGGTCAGCATATCTGTCATAACAAAATGACATGTATATAATTTAAAAAGAAAATTTTAGGCCATTCTCTTTCATAAACATAAATGCAAAAATCCTAAATCATCTACTTGCAGAATGCAAGTAGATCAAAGGCCAGTGGGTGATTAGGCACTGTGATAGTTACATAATCTTGTGTCAACTTGAGGGTATTAAGAGTGAAGGGGTGGAGTCTAGTCTGTCCATCAGGTCATAGACTGATGATGCCCCCTTGTGGGCATGGCCATCTCATGAGGATTCTGGGAACTTCCTCTCTCTCTCTGCTTCGCCTTCCTATTGAGAGCCATGTGAGTGAGACCTACTAGCGCCTGGAGATACATCCACCACCACTGCATTAATAGACTTTTCACCCACTGGCCTTTGATCTACCTGCATTCTGCATCATTGCATGTGGCTGTGTGAGTCTGAATAAAGATTTATGGATTAGTATTGGACTTATTGTTTAAAACAGACTTGAAAACTTGATCTGGACTCAGATGTTTTCTTGATATACAATTACTCTTTGATATAAAACTCATATATATTTATATATGAGTGTCTCTAGATTTGTTTCTCTAGTCAACCCGGCCTAACACTTTAATCTAGTATTTTTGGTTTTTTAATGCATCATGATCATAAATGGTATTTTCCAGGAATGCAATGGTGGTTTAACATTTAAAAATTAATCAACATAATGTATTCTACAAGCAGGATAAAGAAAAATAATCAGTTTAATAAAGTAAGTATAGAAAAGCATTTCACAAAATTCTAGTACCCAGTATAAAAAAATTTTTAAACCCTTAACAAATTAGGAATAGAACTATACTTGTTAAACCAATCAACACATATCCAGAAAAAAGTGGGGAGGGGGAGAACCCTACGGCAGAAATCATAATTAATGGTGATATATTAAAAAATACCTTTCACTATTGAGAACAATAGAAGTCACCTGTCACTCATATAGAGTACATTGCTCTGAAGGTCCTACCTAGTGCAAAACCACAATTAAAATCCATTTTAAAATTAAGGATTGGTAAAGAAGAAATGAAAGCATCATTAGCCATATATGATATAACTATGGATGAAATACAAATAAACCATGATAGTAAGTAAATTGAGCAATATCACTATAAACAAGTCAGAATTTAAAAATCCATTCAAACAATATTTAATAAAAATATACACATATATGTACTACTTACATATATTTCTGCAGCATATGATATGACAGGTGAACTAGTTTGAGGCATGAAATGACATTTGGAGAAACACAAAATTGGTTAAGGTAACTAGAATGTAACTGAGCTGGAAGTTTTTGTTGCAGTGACAGAAAAGAAATTATTAATAACTATGATTATAAAGATGGAAACAATGTTTCATGTGAGGTATCATATTTCTTTTTACTCATGATGTTAGTCATGATCTCTGGGTGGCACAGTATTACATAACAAAATGCATATATTGGATAGATAGGTCAAATATTAGGAAATGTTTAAAGTTGTGTACTTCAGTATTTTAAGTTTAAAATACTGATATTCTTGTCTTAAAAATATACACTATTAAGTAAATGTGTGTCAATTTTCTACATCAAATACATAAAAGCACATCATTCCTTTGAAATCTGCACTTTTATAGAAGGGTCTTTAACAACAGCAAGGGCTCTATTTCTCAATCTAGACTCCATTATTCTCTAGGAGCGTGGAGCCCTGGGAGCCCAGTGGGCCTGGTGTTGGGCTGCTAATGAAGAGGTTGGCGATTCAGATGCACTTGCCAGCAGAAAGAGGATGCGGTCTGCTGCAGTAAAGGTGTACACCTCAAAAATCCAGACAGGCTCACAGTGAGTCAGAATTCACTGGAGGCGAGTGAGTTGGTTTTGGGGACTATTCTCTTATAGTTTCCATTGACCTAATAAGGTTCAGTGTATGTCTAATATACTTTTAAGAAAAAGAAAATAGATGTATCCTAAATGATATTATGCAATAAAATACCATGGAATTCTGCATGAAACATAACAAAAATGCTTTAAAGTGATCCTTTACAATTCTAGCTGGGCTCTTAAAAAAAAAACAAAACACCTCCATACAGGAAAAAGAAAGAGCAAGGTAGAAACCAATACAAGTACATTCTTGAGAATACAGGTACCTGAAAATAGTACCATTTTAAAAACAAAAGTAAATGGTGTTTAATTATCTTGCAAAAACTATCGTCAGGACCTGAAGTCTATCCAACAAATGAAGTTGGATGGAAAACTTTATATTGAAAGTGATGTCTTCAATGAACAGAAGAACGAGATAAAATAGTTTCCACCAGAAAAAGCAAACAACGAGGCAGCTTATTCTGGGCTAGGCTTAAGGGGTGTGTGCAGAGGATGGAGATATTTTTTCCTTAAGAATTCATAATTAAAGGCATAGTCTTATCTATGCTTGGCACAGTGCACTGAATAATGGCTCCCCAGTGTCCAATATCCTAATCCCAGGAAGATATGGCTATATTACTTTACATGACAAAGGGACTTTTCAGATATGATTAGCCTTAAAATTATATGGGTGCTTATATGTGCTTGTGAAATTACTTAATCTACAAAATGTTATGTGTGTCATTTATGAGTACAGAATACGGTTCTCAACTTTTATCTCTGCAATAGAAGGGTCATGGATGGAAACATAGATGAGAAGGTAGGAGGTGGGACTCAGACATCAAATCCTCTAATCATATAACTTCTAGTTACATACTGTCTAATCATTAAAGCTAAATAACAGAAATCGCAATATTACAAAGAATTCTGGTGAGGTGTGATAGCATTCTGCATGTTTTGACTTATAAGTATGTTTATTTCCCTGGCAGATACTATGCAACCTGGATAAAGTGCTACCAAGTAGACAGATGTCCTTGATTAAAAAATAATTCTGAAAGAATTATCTGTTTCTAAAAAAAAAAAAAGAATTATCTGTTTCTTAATAACTGATGCAATGGTTTATTGGGGATCTTGGGGGGCAACTGGGGGGAAAGAGAACAAACAATAAATTTGGGAGTGGGCAAGGAGCATTAGAACTGATTGTGATCACATGTATACAACTCTTTTTAAAATCAATTTAAATATAGGAGTGTATGATATGTGAATACTATATCAAGAAAACTACTGAGGGAAAAAAAGAAACCAAACTTGACTAATGGTTACCATGGGTAAAGGAGGAAGAATTGTTGCTTAGAGGTCATTGAGTTTATGTTGGGGGAATAATTTGGAAAAGGATATTGTGATAGTTAAGGTTTATTATGCCAGCCTGGCTGATGAACACGTGGGATTAATTGAAAGGGAGAGAGATGAATGGCTCAGCAAGCCTTGCCTTTCTACTCTCTTGTTCTCTGACAGTGGGACCAGTGTGTGGCTGCCTTAGCTAGTTCTGTGCCTCAACTGGCAAGGCTCACTTCCTGAGATACATCCCTGAAGAGAAACCACATGGACCTACCCCAATGCAGCTCTGGGTGATGGAGCAGCCACATGGAGACCCCTGCCTGCGCTGAGATGCTTCCAAGCTCACTGATTCAGCTTTCCTCCTGCAATTGGCATCATTGCATGTTTTTTGTGAGATTGAGGAGAACTTTGTAGATCAGCGTTGGACATATGGGCTAATGTCGGACTTAAGGGATTGGACAGCACTGGGTTGGGATGCTTTCTTAATGTACACTTACCCCTTTTATAAAACTCTCTTATACATTATGAGTTTCTGTGGATTTATTTTCCCTAGTCTACCTAAACTAACTCAGATATCAATAATGATTTTATAGCATGAAGAGTATAACCAATGGCACTGAATTATACACATAGAAATTGTTGAATTGGAGAATGTTTTATAATGCATATTTTGCCACAATTAAGAAAAAATAATTGCATAAATACCAATGAGTACAAGGAAGAAGAATATGTTTAGAATTGAATGAAGTGGTAATTCTACAACTCTTCTTGATATGATTGGACTATTGAATTGTATGACATGTGGATAAAGTACCAATAAAACTGTTTTTTAAAGAAGAGTTTCTATTTCTGAGATAAAATAGAAAAAGTTACTTTCTTCTACTCCTTCCCTCTAAGTAAAACTAAATACCTGGCAAAGAACTCAAAATCATCGGAGGACTCCGAAAGGTGGAAAGAAGATTATTTGGCTAGGAATCTTAGGGCTTAAAGAATAAGGTTACAATGAATTCTTTGACTTCATTATAAGTTGCTGCTGTTGTTTAATTTTTCATATAGCCCAGGCTGGACATTGGAAAGCCCTACAACGCAGAACTCTCAACAGGCATAAACAAGAAAAAGATGAAGAGGGTGAAATGTCCTGTTGTTTGGACTAATGAACTAAGATAACAAAGGGAGACAGTAGCCCAGCCAAAACAAGTCACACTCTGGCAGCAGCAGCTGATCTATCAACAATAGGGTTGTCAGCAAGTGACTAAGCAATCCTATCCACCCCTTGATTCACACTGGTTGACAGTAATGGGCGCAGTTGCAGTCACTTGCCACCTAGAGGAAAATTCATCCCTCACCTCACAAACATGATCTACCGTCATTGGTATCCAGTACGCTAACGCCTTTCCTTCCCCAAGGCAGCACGTCCATTCTGCCCCAAATGGCAATCCCAGCAGAGACGGACAGAGAAGGCCTGCCGGACCTATGCCAAATCAGCACCAGAAAGTATCGAGTTAACATAGAAGATCTAAATAGAATTGAGTCTCTAAATATCATATCTAAAATGTCCACGTGACAATCAAAGATTACTCATTATAGCAAAAACCTTTAAAAATCACAACTCAACTAAGAAAATACATTTCAACTGGCACAAATTCTGAGATGAATCAAATATTGAAACTATCTGACAAAAAATGTAAGGTTGTCATCATATATTCAATACAACAATAAAGGTTTACTTTCTTCCAAATGAATGAAATAGAAGTTTGAAAAAAAACAAAACTATTGAATTGAAATAAAAATGGGGCCATCAAGCTAGTTCCAAGCCATACCAACCCTAGGTACAACGGAAGAAAGCCTGGTCCAGCACCCACAATTGTGATGGTCAAGTACGTTCTGGCAGCCACTGTATCAATCCATTTGGTCAAGGATCTTCCTCTTTTTGGCTACCCCTCTACATTAAGAAGCATGTTCTTTTATAGGTATTGGTCTCTCCTGATCCAAAGAATGAGAGAAAAAGTCTCACTATCCTCTCTTCTAAGGCACATATTAGCTCTACTTCGTCTGAGACAGACCTGTTTATTCCTGTGGTAGATGATGGTGCTCTCAGTATTCTTTGACAGCACTATCATTAAAATGCATTGATTCTTCTGCATTCTTCCTTATTCAATGTCCAATATTTGCATATAAGGTGATGGAAAATACCATGGCTTGAGTCAGGAGCACCTTAGTCCTCATAGTAACATCAATGCTCTTCAACACACTTAAAAAAATCTTGTGAAACAAATTTACCCATGTAATGCCTTATTTGATTTCTTGACTACATCACATATGAAGAAAACAAAAGGTCATTAAAAGATAAGGAAGAGTCTGCCAAAGTGGATGTCAGAAGAGACTGAACATTGCTTTTGAACATCAATCACTTGGAAGAAATAATGAAGTAAAAGCTGAAAAGAACATTTCGAAGAGCAGCTTAAGAAGATAAAGTATTACGATGAAATGTTTGTGCAAAAACCTTGTGAAAGGCAACCCAAGAGAATTCTGAAATTATAGAACAATATCACTAATACATACACATAAATTTTAAGAAGATTGCTCAACGATGATTGCAGCAATGCATAGACAGGGTGTTGCCAAGAATTCAAGACAGATACAGAAGAGGGCATAGAAGAGTGACTCTTATCATTGTTTTCATCAGCTGGAGCTTGACTGAAAGCAGGGAACACCAGAAAGGGATTTATTTGTGTTTTATTGACTGTATGGATCATAATGAAATAACATTTAGAATAATGGGAATTTCAAAACACGTCTTTGGGTCCATGAGGAACCTGTAAATGGAACAAGAGGCAGTTGTTTGAACAGAACAAGGAAATACTGAATGGTTTAAAATCAGAAAAGTTTATGTCAAGGTTGTATACTTTCACCATATTCATTTCATCTATATGTTGAACAAATCATCTGAGAACTGGACTATAAGAAAAAGAATCCAGCATCAGGATTATAAGAAGGCTTGTTAACCTTTAATATACAAATGACACCACCTTGCTTGCTGAAAGTGAGGACGACTTGAAGCACTTGCTATGAAGATCAAGGTTTACAGCCTTCAGTATGGATTATAAATGAATGCAAAGGAAACCAAAATCCTCACAGCTATACCAATAGATAACATTATGATAAACAGAGAAAATGATAGATGGGTTCAGTTATAGAGTTAGAACCAGTGGATTTGATAAGAGCTGATTAGAATTTAGTAACTCTGTAAAGCAGAGAGAAAATATTCTGTGGGGAATGGGAGACAGGGGTGATGATGGTGTTGGTGGTGGCACAGAACAGATGACTAGAGTCCTCTGGGACAATGACAGATCTATCATTCACATCACCAGAGTCCCAAGAGAAAAGTAGAAGGAATGTAGGACTGAAAAAGTATTCAAAGAAATAATGGTTGAAAAGTCTAACTTGGTAAAAGATAAAAGTATGACACTAAATATATATATGTGTGTATATCATTAAAAAGGAAAAGTATCAAACCAATAATCTAGGATATGGTTCTGACCTAAAGAAATTAGAAAAAGAGAAAAATAAATCCAAATAGTCAGAAAGAAGGATATGACAAAGAACATATATCAATGAAATTGAAAACAGTAAACAATAGGGAAAATCAACAACACCAAAGACTGGTTTCTTACAAACACACGTAAAATTAGCTAACATTTATCAAGAATAATAAAGTTGAAAAGAGTGTGCTCTAGTGTATTACTTAATATAGCTCTTCTAGCTATCATCTATGTAACTTTCACTAAAAGACTGGATCCCCAACCCACTGTCATCAAGTCTGTTCTGACTCAGAAACCCAGCATAAAGCTCCTTCTTTGGGTTTCTAAGACTTTAAATCGTGAGGGGATCGGACAAGCTCACCTTGTTCCCATGGAGACACTGGTGGGTTCCAGCTGCTGACCT
>NW_022103898.1:59753513-59754872 GCF_000313985.2 Echinops telfairi
AAAAAAAAAAGAAGTGGCTGAGAAATCAAGGAAAAGAGAGAGTTATGACTGTGGACATGACCAAAAAGATGCTGTCCTGAGCATTTCTGATCCTGAACTGTATCTGTTAACTTTACTAATAAATTCCTTAATTGTGAATATTGCATGTGAGTTCTGTGTGACTTTTAAAATGAATTACTGAACGTAGTAGAGAAGAACAGTGTGTCTTGGGAGAGGCGATTGGTGTCAGAATTGGTAAGAAATTTGGAGGGTAGAAGCATGCCTGACCTTTATATTATAGAATTCCATGTTGGGCGGTACTAATGGTCATTCTTCTCTTTACTCTTCATGAAATTAGAGGAGGTCAGATACCAACCCCAAAACATTATGTATGAAGAGAAAGCCATAAAATACCACTATTATGTATGGACAAAAGGGATCTCACTACAGATCTTGCAGTAATTAAATGGGATAAATACATATACATATTTTTACAGGAAGTTTTATCCTCATAAATATGGACTAATTCCCTGAAAATCACAAACTACCAAAGCTCAAACAAGACTTAATAACAACTTAAGTAGTTTTATAAACATTAAGGAAATTGAATATGTATTTGTGAAAGTACCTAAAAGAAGACATTAAGGCCCAGATAACTTCACAAGGCAATTTTAGCAAAGAGAAAAATTAACCATAATTTATTCAATCTCTTCAAATAATAGAAGAAAAGGTATTGATTCTCAATTCATTTTATGAGGATAATATTACCCTAGATTAACAAAGACAGAACAAAAAATGATATGTCAATGTTTCTCATGAACTTAAATGCAAAAATTATTCAGAAAAATCTTAGCAAAACATGTTTGGCAAAAGTCAAGGAAATAAAAACAGCAGTATACATTGTGAGCGCTAATGTTAACCTATGAGAGTCAAACTATCTCTGGCCAAGAAGAAAGAAACCTTTATGAAAGCCTCTGATACTTTTTCAAAGCAGCTTGGTGTCAAAAATTCTTTCAGTATCCTCTAAAAGCCTGTTTATAACTTGTTAGAATTATTTTATGTTGTTTTCTGACCATATAAAATGAGTTCTCTTTTATCTGGTTCCTGATTGCTTTCTGACCTTTAGTATAATAGAGAAACATCTTTTAGCCCTTTAAAATTTGTAACAACAAATTCTGGTTATGAGATACATGTTCAAAGCTGGATTATCTGACTCACAGTGTGATCTTCCTACCATTTAGATTCCCTTTCAGAGAGTTTTGCCAGCCTGACATTTCTACAATTGAAACTGCCAGCCCCTGATGAGTTTGCTCATTTCTGACATTACCTATATTAACATATCTATTTTAAATTAAGTCATAATTAATATGCGATAAAAAA
>NW_022103898.1:59757093-59758437 GCF_000313985.2 Echinops telfairi
ATCATGTCTGGGGTCTTAAAGGCTTGAAGTTAAACAAGTGGCCATCTAGCAGAGAAGCAACAAGCCCACATGGACAAGGCACACCAGTCTGCAATCACAAGATGTTGACGGGATCAGGTAACAGGCATCAGAAGGCCCAAATCAAACAAACATACAAACAAACAAAAACATATTTCAGAGGACCAGGGGAGTCAGAGCAGACATTCAAAATCCATCTGTAGACAATGGGACATCCCCTCACAGAAGGGTCGCAAGGAAGGCATGAGTCAACCATGGTGAATATAGCAACGATGAAGCACACAAAAGTTTGGTTCCTTGAGGTTTCCTCACCCCTCACTATCATGACTCCAATTCTGCCTTTCACTGTGGGTTAGGCCAGAGCATGTACACAGGTACAGATACAGATCAGGACACACGGAATCCAGATCAGATAAACCCCTCAGGGACAGAAATGGGAGTAGCAATATCAGGAGGGTAGGGGGAAGGTGGGGAGAAGACAGGGGAGAAATCTCGGGGGAAGGAAGACAGTAGTGGGTGTAAGATATGAAATTAATAATAATTTATAATTTATCAAGGGGTCACAAGGGTAGGAGGGGGAGGGAGGGTAAAAAGAGGAGCTGATACTGAGGTTCGAATAGAATGTAAATATTTAGAAAATAATGATGGCAACCTATTTACAATTATGCTTGATACAATTGATGTATGGATTGCTATAAGAGCTGTAAGAATCCCTAATAAAATGATCTTAAAGATAGAAAAGAAAAGATACTGATGGTCGTTCTACAGCCAGTACCTGGCCTTGTTTTGAACAATAAATTTTTTTTTTTAAGTATTTAATTTAACTTATTAGAAATTCAATATTTTACTTTTAAAACCTAAAATTTCCCATCAATTCAATAAATAAGAAAGCTGATGTCTACTAATATGGACTCCAAACTTATAAGCAACTTAGTTTCTTAACACAATATCCATATTTCAGATGTACCAAGGCAAGTGCACTAAATAAAAATGTGCTGATTCTCCTGGGGTGACTGAAGGAGAGAGCAACTAGTCTAGCCCGCTCCCATACTCAAGAAGAGTTAGGGCAACTGCTGCTTAATTAGTGAACCCTAACTCTGCTGCTTTCACCCTACTTCCTGGTCCCCAACATTCTAATATATTTAGAATGATGTACCCTCTGAACTAAGTTGGCTTCAGGAGCAAAAAAAAATGAAATTCTATGAAGATTTAGTAAAGGTATCTTCTTTTCTTTTTAAAAGAACTCATCACAATCCATTCATACATCAATGGTATAAAGCACATTTGTACACTTGTACATTTGTTACCCTCATTATTCTTTTTTTT
>NW_022103898.1:59758878-59780612 GCF_000313985.2 Echinops telfairi
CTATCTGTACCAATGTACATCCTCTGGTCTAGCCAAGAGCAATTCAATTGTATATAAATATGAAAAGGCATTAAATCAAAATTTCACTATTTGATTTATATTTTGTATTCCATTAGTCTACATCGGCGTGGTGCTGTGGGTGAGAGATGTTGGATTTCTAATTTCAGGGTCAGTGATTCAAATGCACCAGTTGCTCCAAGGGAGAAAGGTGAGACTGTCCACCCCCATAAAGATGTCCAGTCGCAGAAACCCCAGACAGGGTCATTTTGAGTCATGAGGACCTCGCTGGCAGTGGACTTGGTTTGGGGTATCTACACACTCTACACCTAATAAAAATGAACTTCCAAAATATTTGCAATTCTCTGTAAGTCTGAGAAAGAGATTCTTGAAATTGCTTTGGCCCATCTTCTACACAAAATGGCATAGTTGTATAAGATGATTTAATTGGTTTTTTTCAATGTTTATGTTCTTGTAGGGTTCCCAGTATAATCCCAGCATAGAATCTGAGAGCCTGCAATGTGAAAGACACTATCACAAGCAGCCACGGTTGAAAGCCATTTTTTTTAGTGTAGGGGTGTCAAAGCTTGGACCACTGGAAGCCCCTTGTACAATTGTAGGGGTCCACAAGGTCAAAAGTTAAAATGCTAATGCAAAGATGTTACTGTCTTTTTAAACGTCAAGATGACATTTGTATTAATGCCAAAGTGATGCTGAGCAAATTTCTGGAGTCGCAGCATGAATTAAGAAAGTGGGACAACTCCTCCAGTTGTTGAACTTTTCACTACCACATGATCAATTCAAGACCTGGTATATTCAATTACCTTGTGTGCATATGAAGGTTTGACAATGAATAAGGAAAACTGAAGAAGAAGTGATGCATTTATTTGATTTATGGTATTAGCAATAAAATTGAAAGGAGCATGGGCAGTTGGAAGAACAAACAAATCTTTCATGGGCGAAACACACCAGAAGGCTCCTTAGAAGTGAATATGGTGAAACTTTGTCTCATGTACTTCGGACATATCACCAAGAAAAACCAGGCCCTGGAAAGGATATCAAGCTTAGTCAAGTAGAAGATCAACAACAAAGAGGAAGACTGTCAAGGAGGTGGACTAATGCTGCTGGATGGATGACTGCAAGGATGGATTCAAATCATGGTGAGGCTGGCCCAGTGCTGGGCATTGTAAGACGTAGGGTTGCTATGAGTCAGTACCTACTCTACAGCAACTAACAACCATCGCACACAAACACGCGATAAGAAAACAAATTAAATAATGTCCATTATGAAGTAGAAAAAGATGAATGTTGTTAAATATTGGCTCTTGGAAACATCCCTTTAGTATTCTATGCAACAAGATAAAGGAAACAGGCACAGGACTTGTACACTGTTCTATAGAATGACATGTCACCAAGAGAGGGACTTGTGTGATTGCTTAGGTGCTGAACTAAACTAATCACTCTAGCATGAACATAATTTTTGTTTGAATTAAAGACTGAAAAATAGTTATTTCTACAGGGGCATTTGGCAGAAAGTTTCTCAACAAACCAAATTAGCTGTCACTTTAAAGAAAACAATGCACTAACAGTTGCCAATGATCAAATGTGAACTTGAAGTGAAAAATTAGAAATTTGCAAAGTGTATTCCTGCTGCAGTGAACCTGTTGCCTATAAAAAGGCTTAATGACTTTTCTAAAGAAATTTATACTTATGCTAAAAAGTTTTTTATGTGGCACAAGCAGTGTAGCAGCATTTGGAAACCCTGCATGACTCAGAAAATCAATCATTTACAAGTGGCCATGCATAATGTTGCAAGCTCATGTGTGGGTAAAGCATCTAGTAAAAGTACAGGATGGATCAATAGCACCTTATATAATAGATTACCCCAAAATTGACAGAACTTTAGATTTCACACTATAATTAACCTTCAAGAAACTACAACTTGTTGATTTCAGTGAAGTTATCAATTATCTAAAACAGTGGTTCTCAACCTTCCTAATGCCGCCACCCTTTAATACAGTTCCTCATGTTGTGGTGACCTCCAACCATAAAATTATTTTCATTGCTACTTCATAATTGTAATTTTGCCACTGTTATATTACATCGTAATATAAATATCTGATGAACATAATTAAATTATAATGATTAATCACAAAAACAACATGTAATTATATATTGTGAAATATTTATTTCAAATTACAAATCAATGAAATTTTGTCCTGAAGCATGGCGTGGCATGGGTAGCAGTCTTCTCGCTGGGTACTCGTATGTGGGCGTTTCCACATGTGGGCGGACCCGCCTGGAAAGGGATAGAGGAGCGGTATTTCTGTTCCTAAGACCTTTGGAAACATTTGTTTTTGGTTTTAGGCAACCCTTGTGAAGGGGTCATTCGACCCAAAAGGGGTCGCAACCCACAGGCTGAGAACCGCTGGCCTAAGGTATGTTTCTTAATACAGTATCTATGGAATTTTTTAAGTCGCTACATCGCTCAAAAGCAGACAGGTTGAATGCAGATATCTCCTAAAAGGGCCAGATAACGCTGAGAATCTTCTTGAAACCCACAGGTTGAGAACCACTGATCTAAGAGGACTTCTAAAGTACTCTTTTCTTTTATATGTATTTAACTATGTAAAAGGGTAAATTTCATTTACATTCTTAATTTCAGCATATATTGCAATGATAGACTGAAGACGCAAAGATGAATCTGGAGTCACACATTTTAGAGATTTTCAAAAGTGTAAAAATAATGGCATTTTTCTCATCAATCATTTCTAATTGGAGAACTATTATTTTTCAATAAAATATTTATATTAATATAAATGAATTATTGTTATTTTACATTAATTAACATATTTTCTAAATATATTTTAATCTCATAGTTTACATGGATAGTTATAACCCACAAAGACAAAAGTACTTTGAGGCCCTCAATAACTTTTAATAATATAAAAGTGCTGTTCTACAAAATCCATTTCTTTTTTAAATAATTTTATTGGATATAGTTCACATGCCATGCCAGTAATAGTTAGATCATATTGAGAAGGATTGCTCAATCATCACCATGATCAATTTCAGAACATTTTCTTTTTTCTCATACCCATTGTTTTTAGCATCCTACCCCCGCAACCAACATCTCCTGCTATGCCCCTGGGTGATTATTAATGCAGTACTGTCTATAGAGTTACCCACACTGGATTTCATAAAGAGAAAATCACACAAGACACAAGTAAAAACAATGACATAATGAAACAGAGGAAAAACCTTAATAGAAAAGAAAGTATTAAAAACGGAAACACTTTAAAATGTATCAAATGGGACTCAAATGATAAGGTGTCAACCTAACTACATCTGTCATAATTGACTTGATAATACTCTGTCGGAAATAATGTTACATCCATGGAGTATCGTCAGAGGGAATTCAAGGAAGCCTCACTCTCTGTGGGGACCCTATAAATAGATTTTGGGCGTCCATTCTCCTCCATAGCTTTTAAAACCCAGGTGTTCACAATTTAACATCTGATATTGTCCCCTCCTTCAGATTTGGCTTTTATTATTTGAAAGCCTTGGATCACATAGATTAATGCACTTCTTTCATGTGGACTCAGTTGACCCGTCACTTAGATGGTTGCTTGCTTGGAGACAAGAATTTAAAACCCAAGGTAGAATCCATTGGTCTGCCAGGCTCCATCACGTTTCTTCACCAGACTTTGCAATCGCACCCATATCGGCAGTGCTCTCTCCTTGACGGCAAGTATTGAACAGGGTCGCATCAGAAGACCTAGTTGTTCTTAGATTGTGGCTGATTAAGTGTGAGTCCAAAATCCATGAATCGTTCTGGTTTATATAGGTCTCGGGCTCACTTTGGGGCCATCATTATCATTCTTCATAGAGAATATTATAAATCATCTCCATGGACATGAGGCAATTCTATTGATAGTCTCATTAATTTAGCCAGTGGTGTAGACTTTTAAAACTGTTGAGAAAAGAATATTATTCATGTACAGGTCAGCTTTTCAGACAGCAATACATGAATTGTTGATCTGTCAAGTTCAGTGCTTAAATGACCGGCCACTATTTACAGGAACAGCGAGGATTGTGGATAGGGCAACACTTTCAATAACACTCATTCACAAAAATTAGTCTGAGTGCCAGACTAATACGTCATAAATAAGCAAAAAGAGTGTTCACATAATAAATATCTGGGAGTCCCAAGCCACCCATTATTCACAGGGCACCCTCACAGCAAGAAATCGGAAGCAAAGTCCAACAAGCACAGAGTGTATAATCTTGGGACAGCGGTCATCTGCTCCCTATTGGTCCCTCTTCCTTTTCTTAATTTTCCATACAAGTAGAATTTAGTGTGTAATATACAAATGTGTGTAAAACTGAAAAATCAGTTTAATCTTCACTCAACTCAATTCAGTGGTTCTTAACTCCAGTACTCTGTGTCCAATATAAAAAAGAATTAATAACTATTATGGGTTAAATTATGTTACTTTAAAATATATGTTGTAAATTTAATCTCTAAACCTGCAGATGTAAATCCTGTTTGGAGATAAGGAATTACTTGTTATGCTAATTATACTATACTCCCAAAATTAGCCATCAAGTTGATTCTGACTCAGAGTAAGCCTATAAGACAGAGTAGAACTTCCCCTTTGGGTTTAAGAGACTGCAAATTTTTACAGATGCCGACAAATTCATTTTTCTTCTGTGGAATTGCTGATGGGCCCAAACTGCTGACCCAAAGTGTAACCCACTAAGCCACCAGAGCTCCTTAAGACAAAAATAGAAAGGAGGAAATGATCCAAAAAGAAAGCAGGAAAATGTGTTTCTCAGGAGACAGAGGGGAATCAAAATCCATATCCAACTGATACTGTGCAGATAAATATGGCCTTTGGGGGGGGGGGAGTAAGTCAGCATTACTGAAACTCAAATTATATACATGCCACTTCTCTCTGCAGAGTAATACGCTACAGAAAAATGCCAAGGACAAAGTCCACAAGAAGCCACACTTCTTGTGCCTTCTCACACCTACTCGCTTGGCAAAAAGTTTTAAAAGTTGAAAAGATGCATTTTTGCAAAAGGTGTAGGAAACCTTTTTCCCATTGTTACCTAAATGTAAAATAGTTTTGTTATTTGGGAGACAATACCTTTGAAACATTAGTATGTAAAGTCATTGACCAAATCATCCCACTTTAGGAATCTATATTTGAGAAATAATCAAACATGCACGCAATATTTTCACAAGGACGCTTTTTGTCACATGATATGTGATTAAGAGAAAGGTTTTGAAAACATCTTACGGAAACACTATTAGGGTGTGGTTAAATACAGCATGGTATTTTATACTTTATTGTAGTGAAAAATATTTGTGTAAAGTTAACATGTTTCTCATAAAATTAAATATATATGCGCACATAGATTTTAATCAACTATCTGTGCCTGTGTAAATTTAAATAATGAGCAAAAATTTTAACAATAATTTCTTTACTAGAAGAATGCAATGTAAAGAAAATGTAATTTGGAAATTCGTAAGCTTCATTTATTTAATCATTTGTTTTTTGAAATGTTGAAAGAGTAGTAAATTAAATTGTTTTCAGGTTTATAGATAGGTAAACATATCCATAGGAGTAAAAGTTTACATTTTGCAAGGAAAAGAACACCCTGCTAACACTTGCAGCGGTCAGAGAACACAGAAGTTTCACAAGAGAGACTTAGGAAACTTCTAGCAGCACTAGGAAATCTTAGATGAAAAATTGAATGATGTGTAGCTTTCCAGATGTGTGAGAATAGAGTGCTTTAATTTTTCCCACTAAAAGTTGAGTTTGGGGAGAAAAGTAGGATCACTGACACCTGTAGCTGATTACATATAAATACAAAGTAAGTACCAAGTTACTACTATGAGAGTTCCAGTTGATACACATGCCTGGTCGAAATATGAAACTAAAATAAGTATGTCTGGCTAGTCATAATAAACATTTATATTACTATTTTTTAAGGGTACAGAGTATGTTCTATTTTTTAAGGGTACAGAGTAACAAGTATGTTTCAACTCATAGACAGCAACATACAACATCATGTAAGAGCACAACTCGCGAGAGTGGTAGCGTTATCTCTCTGCTCAATTTTCTTTAGAAAATATTTCCATGATGTGCTTCATGGCTGCCAAGGACGGCAGAATCACTGACAGTGCTAGCAGCTGCATACAAAGGGCAAGGACAAGTGTTGATTCAGAAGTGAAACAAGGTTATGAACAATAGGAAAGTGGAAAATGTGTGAATGTTATCGCTCACGATTTAGGCATGTCCCACATGGCATTTAGGATCCTCAGAAAAAGAAAAGAAACGCTCTATATTGTCGAAGATTGGCTCCACTGAAAGTTACATGGCTGATGAACGTGCCGGAGGATCTATAGTAGATATGGATAAGCTGCTAGTGATATAATTTGAGAATGAAACAGAAAAGTGAATCCCTCTCGGCACACTCACGATCACCACTAAGCGCTAAAATATTCCAGAGCCAGGCCGGGACCATCAGCTCGTGCAACATCGAAATCACCAGAAACCAAACCTGCCATCGATTCGATGCAGGACTAGGTAGAGATGCCCCTGGGGGTTCCGTCTTGTCACCTCTGATGGGTGTAGGAAACCCCGGAGTTTTCTGGCAGAGTGGCTGGGTGATTTCCAACTGTGCCCTTCTGGTTAGCAGCCCAACCACTATGCCACCAAGCCTCCTATGTAAATCACATAACCTCTTATTTCTCAGAACGTTATCTTGAATATCATTCTTGGAAGTCTTTTATTGACCAACCTATCACATTTTCATCAGTAAAATATGTATGTAACGTTCATTGTTACTTTACAAACCATTATGGACCCATTAGGTACAGTGAGATGCCTTTGGAATTGGTGCAGGGCCATGGTGTTTCCTGTCGTACACAGAGTCGTTAGGAGTTAGAGCTAACTCAACAGCACCTTGCAACAACAAAATTACCTTTAGTAGCTAATCAATCAAAATATATAGACATTATTGTAATTAGAAACATAAAAGTAATATTTAATTGCAAAATTGATTTCTTAATGAGATGGAGGTGCTTTTTAATCAATTAGTTTATACACTTATGGTAGAAAGTTACTTTCATCTATTTTAAGAAAACAAAACGACATCTGTAGTCGAGTCAATTCCTCATAGAACAGCCCCATATTTGGCAGGGCATAATATTTATAGAAGAAGGCAGCCATATTTGGCAGGGTGTAAGATTTATGGAAGAAGGAAGCCACATCTTCCCTCTGTGGAGTCACTTGTGGGTTCAAACGGCCCATCTTTCATTGGGTTGTTGAGCATTTAACCAAGAATGCTTGCTTCTATCATTAACGAAGGGAAATTAATAGCCAAAAGAAGAGGTATGTTAAGTGACTGTTAAGAGCTGAATTTTCAAATGTATTGTTAAATATATTATTTACAATAGAATCCACAATACATTTCTGTAAAATTTCCCATTCTAATACTAAACCCATAGTGTAGCTTCATTTACCTTAAAGTTTATGTGTACTACAGTTTCAAGATCACGGTATACCGAGGACATAAATGATAGTGCATTCCATGAGGAAGGTGCCAGGAACGGAATCAGTAACATCGTAGACTTGAGCATGTGTGCATCAATGGGCCCAAAAAGGATAATAAATGTAGTAATACCAAATGATAAATAGAGTCTCATAACTGAACATAAGAGCTTAATAAGAAATGTGGAGAAATCAGAACCTTCCTCTATTACTGGTGGGAATGCAAAAATGGCATGGCCTCTGTAGAAAAGTCACTTGTTCTTGTCCAAGATTTTGTCTTACCAGACCAAAATCTCCTAGGGTCAAAGTGAGTAAACAGAGTTAAACTACCTCAATTGTCTACGTAGAAAAGAAAAATTAGTAGGACAGAAGCTACATTCTTCATTTATGTAGATCATGAAACTGACAAAGGGGCAACAGAGAATATCAATTATAGATTAACCAACTGAACATTTTTTGCTTAAAGTCCTATTCTCATCATTAATCAGTTTTCTGAAAGGTTCTTAATTTGCAATCTCTAGAAAGAAATAAACTGTGAGAGAAACTACTCTGAAGTTACTACTTCTTTTTCCTCTTTTAATATAAAAGCCATTGAAGTCTACAGCAAAAGCATCAAAATCTAAAGATATCCAGAGGTAAAATGTGAGAAAAAAGCCGGATAAAACTTTAAAGAGGACGGAATGACTTAATTTACATATGAAATGATTTTCATGTGCAGACCCTGTTCTAGACCAAGGGTCGGCTGGTATGCCATATGCAGTTCCTTCAGAAGGCATCTATAGATCTGAAGTAAAATTGAAAATTAAAGTGAAACTACCATCGTTTCCTTTAATGGATACTATTCAGATAGTAGTAATTTCATTTGTTTGTAAAAATATACTGATGGCTCTTGAATAATTTGTAAATTGCTGTGGGGAACTGGATTGGCTTCTCCATCTCAAAAGTGTGCTGATCCAGGCTCTAGATACTTGAGATAGAGCAATGAATGAGATAGAAAACTCCCAAGCTCAGATGGAGTTTATATTCTAGGAGGGGCAGGAAAGGGAGGGGGAAGACAGAATATACATATGTATACACATACATATTTATATACAGATGCATATATGCACATATGTATGGTTATGATAAGGACAATGGAAAGACCTAAAATAAAACCAGCTAAGGAAGACTGACTATAATAGGAGTGGGCATGTAGTCTCATAGACATTTAAGTAGAGATCCAAAGAAAGTAAGGAAGCAACCCTTATATATAGCTAGAAAAAACACATTATAGGTAATGGATTAGGAAGAGTAAAGACTCCAGGAGCTTATTTGGCAATGAAATGAGTGAGCAGGAGTAGAAGGTAACGAGGTTAATGAAGTAGCAGGGACCATGTTATCCCTTTCACCCTGAGTGGTGAGTTACACCACCGAAGGACTGTGAACAGAGGAAGGGTATAACCTGGCTGCTCAAGAGGGTTGTTTGTGTTTATTATATACAGTGTTACAATAATAGAAACAATACTCGATGGCTTGAAATAGAGTATAAATGATGGTGTGATGGACTTGGGTTAAGGATAGTGTTTAAATGATGCAAGGTGAAAAATAAAATAGACAGAACAAGGGGAAAGAAGAAGAAAGTAACAATTATATATAAAGGTATAAATATACATATATATTATGTAAATATATAAAGATACAAAAATAACTATGTGTGTATACATAGTATACATTTATTTATTGAGTGTAAACTCAATAAATAAGCAGATGGATTTTGGGCCTCTACTTAAAGCTTACCTAAGTATAAGAATGGTTTGTTCTAATAATGTGGCACTCTATGATACCTTCCCAACATGATCGCTGAAGACAAAAATGGGTGCATAAGCAAATGTAGTGAAGAAAGCTGATGGTGCCCGGCTATCAAAAGATATAGCGCCTGGGACCTTAAAGGCTTGAAGATAAACAAGTAGCCATCTAGCTGAAAAGCAACAAAGTCCACATGGAAGAAGCACACCAGCCAGTGTGATCATAAGGTGTCAATGGGAATAGGTATCAGATGTTCAAAAGCAAGCTATCAAATTGAAGGGAAAAGCGTGGACAAAGCTGACACCCAAAACCCACCTGTAAGATAATTAGACAGTACCTCATAGAAGGGCCACATGGTAGGAATGCGCACTGATGAAACACATAACTAGCCTCGAGTTCTTTAACATTTCCTCCCCTTATTATTATGGGCTTTGTTTTATCTCATTAACCTTGTTAGACCTGCATATGTTCATCTGTACAATTAAGAGTGCTCCATGCATGAAAGCTAAATAGATAGCCCTTCAGTAACAGTAATGGGAGTAAAGATTCCCTGAGTGTAAGGAAAACTGGGGAGGGGGTGGGAGGGATAACTGGGATCTGATAGTAATGATGACTGTATAACCTCACTTGAGGAGAACAAATAACAGAATTGCTGGTCAGTGAATACCCTGGATGGTGTAAGATAGAGCAAATAATAATATATAATAAAACAGTTAGGGCTCCTGGGGGGTAGGGTGGCAAAGGGAGGAATAAAGGGGAGCTGATATCAAAGAGTTTGAGAAGAAAGAAAACATATTGAAACTGATCATGGTAGCATTTGTACAATTTTGCTTATTGTAATTGAAATAAGGATTGTTCCAATATCTGCAAGAGCTCCCAAGCTTCTTTTTTTTAAAGGAAAATATTACATTTTTAATCCATGCAATTTAAAGTATTGAGTTGTCATTTACTATGATGAGAAAGACTACAGAAAGAATAAGTTTGGAGATAATTTTAGGAATTTTATTTTGGACATATTACATTTAAATACACATTAGATTTCTAAGTGTAACTGTTGAAAAGTTAGATATGTAAGTCTTGAATTCAGAGGAGGCCTCTGGGATGAAGATACACATCTGAGAATCATTAGCATGGATATGACATGTTGACAGCCTCCAGAGAAGGTTGCAGATGCCAACAGAACATGAGGAGGGAGGTCTAAAAGATTAGGAGCAAAAATCAAGGAAAATGACAGGGATCAGCCAGTGAGGCCGCCGGGTAGAAACAAAAGTAATTGGTGCCGCAATCCAAATGAAGAATTCCACTATAGATTAAACTGTGCCAAATAGCACAGGCTTTGGAATTGCCTGTTATAGTTATGTGAACTTCATTGGCCACCTTCTGAAAGGGCCGTGTCAGTAGAATCTTGGGACGAAAACCTAGAGGAAAGAGAGAAATTGAAGCATTTGAAGAAAGTGTCAACATTTGAGTTCATATGCATATAGTCAGACATATAATCTATAATAAGGATTCTAGAATACTGAAACCAGTGAGTAATTGCTAAAAGTACAGGTCTATGCGTTTTACTCTTACCCACGGAATCAGAATCTATGAGACTGGAGCTAGAAAATATATTTGTGATCATTTTAATTTTAATCCAAAAATGAGAAAAATCTTGTGCTTAGAGGAGAGAATAGAAATGAATAAGTAAAACCAAAAATGTCTCCAGAACCCCGTGGTTTAATCAGTGAAATATACCACCCTTTCAATGAAGGCTATCACCAGTTCAACGCAAACTTTCCAAATTATAGGGATAATGGGAACACTTCTCTGCTCATTTTGTGATGCCAACATTGCCCTGATCACAAATGAGAAAGAGAGTTCAAGAAAAGAAAAGTGAAAAAGATAAGCCTACCTCATGAACGTAAATACAAACGTTCTCAAAAATATCCATATATCAATTTCAGCAATATAGAAAAGGAATAATCGGAAAGTCCGGTGGAGTGCATCCAGAGAATGCAAATGCAGTTCAACATTCAAAAATCAATCAATATAATACATCATATTAACAGCCTTAAAGAAGACAGCAGATGATTCGATCAATTAGTGCAGAGCAGCCCTTTTTTTTAATTCAACATGCATCCAGGATAAAAATTCTTAATAAAATAGGAACAGATAACAATTCTCTTAGCCTGATGAGTTATATACAAAAATCTGTAGCTAACATTGTATCTAATGATGAAAACCTGAATGCTTCCTCCCAAAAGTTGGGGAAAGGATAAGAATTTCTACTTTAATCAGCCCTAGCCAGAACATATGGCAAGAAAAGGAAGGAGAAATAAAAGAAAAACATAAAAACACAGCAGGAGGCATAAAACCGGCCCTTTCCAGAGGTGAAAATATTTCAGAGAATCTACAAAGGATTTGTTAGAACTGATAAGTGTTTAGCAAAGTTACAGGCCACATGATCAATTAAAAGAATGTAGTTTTATGAACTAGTAATAATGAATTGGAATAAAAAATATCAAAATAAGTTCACCCAAAATATCTCCAACAACAAAATAGGAAATAATAATTAATATAATACCCTGTATAGAGTCTGTATTCTGAGAACTATACAATACTAATTCAATAAGTCAATGAAGAGACATCTAATGTTTTCATATCAAAAGTTTCAACCAATAAGTATGTCAATTCTCCACAAAGTGACCTATAGCATTAAAACAATACCAATCAAAATTCCAGAAGATATTTTCTTGATATGAGTAAGCTGGCTATAAAATATGTATGGAAAGGGGAAGGATCCAGAAGAGCCAAAACAAGTGTGAAAAACGAGAATAAAGCAGGAAGAATTGTTTCAATCAATTTTAAGACTTCCTATAAAGCCACTGTAATTAAGATGGCATGTTGCAGGCACAGAGAAAGATATAAAGATCAATAAAGAACCCAGAAATAGAATGCTATAAAAATGACTAATGGATTTTGACACAGGTAGAAAAATATTTAATGGTTAAATAATAGATTGAAATAAAAATGTATAAAAACAGTTCTAGGATAATTGGACATTCACTAAAAAGGAGGGTGGGAGTGGGGAGAAGAAAACGGTAACATCAACAAAAAAGAAGAATTTTGATCTACACCTCATACACAGTACAAAAAAAATTCAAAATGGAGCAGAGATGTGTAAACAGAAAATCTGAAACTCTGAAAATTTTAATAGGAAAAAAAATAGGAGAAATAGCTCATGACACAAGATTTTCTTAGAGATTACACTACAGGTAAATAACAGGGGGGAAATGGTCCAGGCTTGAATCGCATGCTTTGTGCATAGCAAAGGTGAAACACTCGGATTAGTTCACGGGTGAGCGACGCTTCCTACAGCAGGTACTGCGGTCAGATATGCCCCCGAGTCTCCCCTTGGCAATGACCCTGAACATACAGATGAAAGGGAACGAGGAGAGAGCGTTTCTCCAAAGGAAGCAGAGTCATTTTCCCCAGAGGTATTCAGAAGAAAAACTAATAGAAGCCTAGTGATACCTTTTTATATTTTTTAAAAATGTTACATGGTCCTATAACCTATTTCAGAGATTAATAAACAGTAACACCTTCTCCACTCCTAAATTCATATAATTTTTGAGTCTCTACAATTCAACACTTTGATAAGCTCTTCGCAATTTTACCATCCAGTAGCCAATTTACTTTGCTTTAATAAGACATATTACCAAAATACTGTGCATTCACAGCCATAGATTCTCTCTCTCTCTCTCTCTCATTGCACCATGTTAAATAATGATATACATTTTCAATTTATCTACGGTGAATGTTAGAATATGACAGCTGTATTTGTTTTGCACGATGTAAAGTGAACGATAATATCTCACAAGCTGATTTATTTCCTTCCTTTCTATCCACAATGATCTTACTGTGCTATTGCAGCTTAAAAATATGGATCTTGAAGCACCAGCTGCTTTAACTCTGGAGAATAGTTCTTTCCTATGAACCAACACTTCACTTAAAATAGAAAAGAAAAATCCGAGAATAATTTGCAGGCCTATCTAAACCAAATAAACACCAAAAATGAGAGAAGAAGAACACATGAGTTTTTTGACATTGCAAGATTTCTTTTGGTAGGAACAAAATACCGGAGTTCCCATGAAAATAACAAAATCAATTAAAGCATGAATTCTTATCATTAGTGTTGTCCTTCTTATTATCACAGACACAAAAATACCTCATCCAAAGTTCAATTAAATTTGTGGCATAACTGGTATGTAAAGCAAATTACATGTATTGAGCTAAATGTTCAGGACAGGAGGTAACAGATATTTCTTTTTTTAAATTGTTGTGTTTAATGGGCTTTTTAACTTTAAAGGAATATAACAGATTTTATCTCCATTTAGAAACTAATACATGCAGAGGTTGAAGCAGTGATTTATACTGTGACATAATACAGTTTTTGACACAAAAAAGTACTTGTCAAAAATGAGAGACAAAAAAGCAACTATGTTAAGTGTTTTAAGGGGAGCAAGGAATAACTGGATTTATCAGTCAATAATACATCTGACATAAATAATGATTGAAAAGTGACAGCTACTTGATGTGATTTAGGTGCTTCAACCTCCTGCAAATAACAAGACCAGAAATATCAATTTTGTATTTTATAGTAATTTTGCTGTAATGTAATTGAACTTTTAGTCATTGCAACAAGTATTATAATAATTGTGTTGGTAATGGGCTAGTCATATCATGAATAACATCCTTAATTGAATACTTGTTTTCACAGTATAGCTGCTACTCTGACTCAAAATTGGGTTCGATTTGGCAGTATAGAATAATAGATTTAATCTTTCATTTTCCATCTGTCTCTTACGAGGAATTTTATTTTTCTCAATAGAAAAAATGGAAAAGAAAAACCATGAGGTTAAACAATGATATGGAGTGTTAACTGGTCACGATTGACCAAAAAATGGTGGCAGATTAATTTTGGAAGATGTGCTGCGGTTGAGAGTCTGCGGAAAGGCAGTGTGCTTTCATCGAAACCAGAGATCAGTGTCTGTTTCATATGGCTCCAGGAAAAACCATGCCATCTCAAAATATTTTTCTCAGAAGACACAAACTGCTTTGAGACTTCAAAACCTCACATGTACACATTTTTAACTGTTTCACTCTGATACAAACTATGGATTTTCATATTCCAAGTTCATTTTTCCATGATGGCATGCAACTAGGAATTCAAAGAAGTGGGTTGTGACTGCTTACTCTTATAAGACCACCCTGCCCACCCAACTACCTACAAAAAACCCCCAGTAAATTGTTGAATTTATTATCATAAAGATTTGATTTTATACTAATATTCTGTCTTCATTTTAGTAAGGAATTTAAGATACCATTCTAATGCAGTTAATATTGCTGTAACATGACGAACAAGTACAAATCTCTGCTCACCGTTGTATAATCACTTAAGTAGTTTTGCATTTTCAAAATTGGCTAGATGCTCACCAAATCCACATACCCTCTTTGAGTACAAACTCTAGTTTATTCTTCTTTCTCTCTTAGAGTTAAGAGTGATGATGTGTCTGAGTCTAGCCAACATAATATAGAGAATTAAAGGGTGCTGCCTGCAGGGCCAGTTCTTTTGTACCATCTCTTTAGCTGGAACAATTTCTGTTTGCTAGAAGAAGGAACAGTCAGAATACACAAATACACTTGAGTAAGACTGTCATATGTCGTGCTGTTGAGCAACAAACTATTCTTATATTAAACAAATATAGTGTGAGAATTTTTTAATTCACTAGCTTCAAATAATGTTAGCTAATACATACCCTCACTCTAAAGTCTAGCTGAGTGTTAATAAGCAGTAAAGAATAATCTTCTAGACTGTTGTTCAGGAAATAGTCATTACCTTTTCCCTTCCACTCTAAACATAATGTATCGCCCTGCCCTACCTTTGTTGGATTTTGCCAGCTTGCTTTGGTACTGAGGTAGCTGGTGAGATGGGAGAAGAGGCCTTAATATACTTATGAAGTCTAGCTTGGTCCTCTGGTGATCTACCTGAGAAGAGTTTGCCCTTGCTTCCGTTCCTCTTTGCTGTGAGTCCCTCTGCAAACACATGCGGGATAGACTGGAACCGAACTGATAGTCTGGTGAGTAGCCCGGATTAGAATTGAAAGCAGAGCCATCAGCTGAGCCCTTCTTAAATCATCTAAGCTTGGCTTAAACTGAAGATCTGTAAGCAGGAAAAGAGTATCCTTGTGCTGGACCATTACATTTGGAGGTGGTTTGCTAAATACCATCAATATAGCAATAGTTGAGTGATATAGTCCTAATGTAGTGTGGTTAAGAGTACAGATTATGAATGCAAACTGTTTTCTGTCAAATCTCTACAAATGACTGGTTATGTTTTTTGAAGCAAGTTACTTAATCTATGCTTCAGTTTTCATAAAATGAGACAATAATAGAATGTATCTCATAAATCTCATGTGTGTAAAGTTCCTAGAACAGTACCTAGCATACATTTACTACTTTAATAGTGTGTTTGATAAATAAAATAAACCTATCAATGTGTTGATAAAGCACTTCTATCAAGAACATAACCACTTTATGAAGCTGTATTATTTGAGTCAGTGAAATTTATCCAACGTGTGAGTATTGATCGTTGATGAGAAGTTGCCTTGGATAAAATGTTAAGCACAATTGTAATGTGCATAGGACTTCACGAGCAAGCTAAAATTATTTTGGACAGTAAATAAAAGTGTTATCCAAGTGAAAGGGAAAGGCAGGCCATAACCATATTTTGTTCTTATTTATTCCTCTACCTGTAATTTTTGCTTCTTCTTCTTGAGTATAATTAAACCACATTTTTAGGTCTCCCTGGTAAAAAACAAACAAACAAACAAACAAAAAACTTGACCATGTCTGCACTGGCTTCTTCTGCCCGTAGGTGCTTGGTTTGGGTTTGGCAGAGACATTCTTCCCTGCTGGATGCGAGTAACTCAAATGAATTTAGGGTGCTTAGTATGAGAGGGTGGCTCTGGGAAGGTCTGAGGCTAAAAATTCTGTTTCAAATCAAATATAACCTCTGCATCAGGAATGAAGTGTTTCATTCCTGTAATTTTTCTACTCTTATCTTGAGAAAATCCTTCAGTAAGCAACTTCAGATATTAGTTCCCCATTACTTACTTAAAAGTTTTGTTTGCTGCTTAGGAAGCAATGGCCAAAGCACTTCTCAGAAAAGATGCTTACTCAAAACACACTTTATAATTATGCATGTACACCTGCAGTCATGCAGGGAATGCTCTCATGAGTGAAGGCCAAATGTACCCGATGCAATGATCATTTTGTAACTTAAAAGAAAAACAACAAAATTTTTTAGAAACTATGTATAATCTTCCAATCAGATACACTGTCACCCAATTTTGTAACTATTACTTAAATATTGACCAATTGTTGAATTTTAACAAAAACTCCATATATGAACACTGTGAACTGTCTCCCCCTTGTCTCACTTAGTTCAGAATCCTCTGTAAACTGACTCCACTCTCAATAAAAGCTCTTTACTTTTAATTTCAATCAGACTTTCCCAGTTTCTCTAAGACACTGTAGTCAAAGCCAGTATAATAAAATGTTTAAGGGTTATGTTTGTTCAATTATTCCTTCAGATGAGTCAAAATCCTGGATTTTAATTCTGGATTTAAAAACCTAGGTTTTAATATCCTAGGACTTGGGCACTGGCCCAGACACTGGATTTCAATTGTCTCATCAATAAAATAGAACCAATAATAGTGCTTAGGAACCCCGATGCTATAATGGTAAAGTGGTCTGAACTCTGCTGCTGAGAGATTGGGGGTTCAAGCCCACCAGAGGCTCTGTAGAAGACAAGACCTGGTGTTCTGTTCCCATAAAGATTACAGCGCAGGAGTGTGGTACAGTTTTACTCTCCCATGACACTATAAGTCAGAACCAGATCTCTTCAGCTTTTATGGTCATATTTTATTGGTATATTATTATAATATAAATCATAAAAAGGATTCCTTTTATTATGTATATGTTATCTTCTATTTTATTCTTATGTAAATGATGCCTCTACCTTGTATTTACTAATAATATTTATGTTATTAATCAAAAGAGCCCTCAAATCACAATTATTTCAATAGCAAATTAATTTTAAAAGTACTAGATGTGGATTATTTGAACTGGTAAGCCACAATGTTTTGATCTTTTACATGAAAATAACCTTAATGCCCCAGCTTGACTGAGAAAGGAAATAAAAAGAATAATTGCTATAAATCAGGAAACATTCATAACTTGATAGAGAGGTAACAGCTGTTGATTTAAGGTTTGCATTTTGATAACATGATGCTGCTGGGAAGATAACATCTTTTTGACAAAGCTGTGAACATAAAAATTACAAG
Source organism: Echinops telfairi (assembly GCF_000313985.2). Lineage (NCBI taxonomy): Eukaryota > Metazoa > Chordata > Mammalia > Afrosoricida > Tenrecidae > Echinops > Echinops telfairi. The sequence continues at coordinate 59,776,616 of NW_022103898.1, forward strand.
GATTTACTCAACATTTAGATATTTTCTCTGTATCACTTACAGGAAAAAAATTGTTTTATTCACTTACACCAAAATTGAAGTATACTATACCTCATTAAGAAATTTTACAATAAATTCAGTATCTTCTTGTTACATAGGTATACTGTAGATGTGTCATATCACAAATAAAAATAACTTAAATTACCCTCAGTTTAGAGAAATGGTCTACTATCATTATGTACAAGTAGTTTCTGCTATTGGCAATACAAACACAGAATCTAGCACACACCTGGGATATTATTCATTCTCTTCTACTATCAGCTGGAAGTCAGTGATTGAAAAATTAGGTGACAAAACAGAAAAAGTATTGCATTGACTGGGGAAAAAACATATCTCGAAAGTGAAATTTTGAAAGTATATACAAGAGAATAACTTTACCAAGTAGTTTGAAATAATAGTAGTGTTTTTATGTATCGAAAAGTTGCTGTATTGTGGTACCTACTCTTCATTGTTGACTCACAAACTAGGAAATTTTATGCTGAAGTTTTATGTTTCTCGTCTATCAGTGAAATGCACTCCAAACATCATCAAGGAAGGGCCATAGAACAAAATTCCAATCCTCTATTAAGAATAAAATGAAGAGGTCAAAAGGGAAATAGAGAGCCCACAAAAAGAAGCCAAATGTTCTGACACTGAGAAAGAGATGAACCTTTATACAGAAAAGGGGGGTAAGAAGAAGGTGACCACGATTGCAGGATTAGGGATTATGAGTTGCAAGGTTAGCTAATCCACCCTCTAACACAAATGTTCTGGGGCCAACCGAGAAGTGATCCTTTGAAATATCTACCTGGATAACCGTCCTGAGGCATGCTGCTCAAATACTCCTGCAAGACCACTCTGGCAAACAAGCATTTTGTCACAAATAGCACCCTTGACTCCTCCAATGTTGGCTACTGGTGTTCTAAATGTTCCAAGGACTTCATAAGACTACAAAATATAGGCAGTACACTTCTGAAGGTAGAATAGAAAACAAAGTAGATATTAGTCAAAAAGTAAATGGATAGCTGAATAGTGATCAATGAAGCCTCGATTCAGACTCAGGAGAGTTATTCCAATCATGCCAATCACCCCAGTTTTGAGAAGCCATCATACAGTAATATTGAGAATCACACAAGTAGTGACACCATATGTCTCTTCACTTAAATGAAAATCATTTTGCTTCCTTTTTTCTATGAATTTCACTTACCTTATTAACAGTTTTGCTTTTTATTGAATATTTTTAAAATATTTTTCTCTTTACCTAAGACTTTCTTGCAATATCATTGTACTGCATACACAATCCATTGCCCTACCCAACTGGAAAAATTTTTTTGAATACTCAAATAAAATTATTTGAATTCCAAGCCAGGTGCTTAGCAAAATCCAAACCCCAGTTACTTTACCTCCTTAAGAACTGCATTGGGGTTGCCTACACTCCTTCTAGATCACACTCACCCTGTCATTTGATCCTGCATTTCTGCCATCATTACTCAAGCTTGTGCGTACAAAAAAATGTTATTGAAGGTTTCAAAAGAATAGAAAGCAGCTTTAAGTTGAACATTGTATATCATAGTTTATTCAGTAACTTTTTCAACAAATATTTAGTAGGCATCTACCATGTGCAGTCATTGTTCAAAACCATGGAGATACGGTAGTAAATACAACAGCTGAAACTCTTTGCTTTATCAAGCTTGCAGTCTCATGAGGGGAGACAGATCATAAACAAAGTACACAAGCAAAATGTGTAAGTTATAGAATGATACATGTTATTAAAAGAGACTGTGTGGAGGGAAACAGTTTTATATAGATCAGTGGGAAAGAAGATTGACTGAAGGTATTATTTGGATAATATAATCAAGAAAATAAGCGGGGGGGGGAAACCTAGATATCTGTTGATAAAGTATGTCTTAAAAACAAGAAATAGAAAAAACGAAGACTTTGATATAGGCGTTCCCCTTGATTTTGATACAGGCGTTCCCCTTGGACGTCAGTCTTCTGGTAGGGGAGATGCTAGGACTATGGGTATTAAATGTTTTACCACTTTGGCGCTGACCTCCTTCTCAGATTTCTCTCAGCTAACAGATGAGCAACTCAGAAATTATTTTTACTTCATTAGAAAATAATGGTGGTTCTCTTTATTATAATGGATTATATTCAAAATCTGTCTGGAGTCTACCTTGGTGTAACTGAAAATTATCACATACATACTTACATACACAGACACAAAACTGATCTTTCTTACAGCACACAAATCCAAGTCCAACTTCTGGTTATAAGATCACAGCCAGTTAAAGTTTGTGTTAGGGTTAGGATTAGGGTTAAGGTTAGGAATTAAAAAAAATATCATAGCCATTTGCCCTCATTTGACTTTCTAGTTGTACTCCAATTGTCCTCAGCACTCGGACTCTTTAATAGAAGTGGTGCCTCTTAAGTCAGAACTAATCCAACATCTTAATTGTGAACAATGTGTTTACTAAGAAGGCTACCAAATTCAAGACAAAAAAAGAGTGATGAAAATAAAAAGACACAGAAATAATTCATCTGGTGGATCACGTAAACATTCTAAGACCAAAATACGTAGATGTTGCGTGTTTACCACTATCAACTGCTCTGAACAGCATCACATTAGAAGGTCATAATTCAAAAGCATTAAAAAGACCAGGTTAGATGGCATGGAGACTGGGTCATCCAAGCCAAGAAACGAAAACGGAACAAAAAAGATGTCTGATCACCAGCTAAGCAGCATAACACTGCAAAGGAGGCAGAAGAGGAATACAGAGACCGTATCCCGAGCCCTGTTAGCAAGGGAAAGGGGAAGAATAAGGAACGGGTTCTCATCTGTTCTTCCAAGGAGGAAATTTCAGAACAAGACACTTAATGCAAGATTTAAGAATGTTGATGCCTCATTCAAAAGCAGATACTAAAATGGATCATAAAAATGTTATTCGTGATACACAGTCACTGTACCAAAAATAACTAGTTGACACGCAACCATTTCAAGAGGTGGCGTATAAACAAGAGCCAATATTACTAGAGGAAGAAGTTCAAGCGACACTTAGAGCATTAACCAAAAACAAGGCTCCAGGCATCAATAGAATACCAATTAAAATGTTTCAACAAGCTGATGAAGCAGAGAAGCACTCACTGGTCTATGCCAGGAAATATGGTAAACAGCTACTTGGCCAACTGACTGGAAGAGATCCACATTTGTACCCATTCCAAAGAAAGGTGACATGCTCATATTATAGAACAATATCATGGATATCACAGGCAAGAAAAATTTTGCTGAAGATCATCCAACAACAGTTGCAGCAGTATATCAACAGGGAGCTGTCAGAAATTCAGGCCCAACTCATAAGAGAGCATGTAACAAGAAATAACACTGCTGCCATCAGATGAATCTCGGATGAAAGCAGAGATTACCAGAAAGATGTTTACTTGTGTTTTATTGACTATGGAAATGTGTTCAACTATTTAGATCACAACAAACTAAGGCTAGATTTAAGAAGAGTAAGAATTCCAGAACACTTCGTCATGCTCCCGTGGAACTTGTACAAGGATCAAGAAGCACTTTTGCAAACAGAACAAGGTAATACTTCATAACTAAAAATTAGGATAGATGTACATCGGGCTTGCGTCCTCCCACCATATTTACTCAATCTGTATGCTGAGCAAATCATCAGAGGAGCTGGATTATATGAAGAAGCCTGTGGCATCAGGATTTGTGGGAGGCTTATTAAAAACCTGTGATATACACATGACACCACTTTGCTTGCAGAAAGTGAGGACCACTTGCTGATGAATATCAAGTCAGCCTTCAATAGTCTTCAGTATGCAGCCTTCAGTAGGGATTACAGTTCACTGTAAAGAGCAAAATCCTCATAATCAGACCAATAGGTAACATCATGATAAATGGAGAAAAGGTTGAAGTTGTCTAGAATTTTATCTTGCTTGAATCTGCAATCAATGCTCATGCAAA
>NW_022103898.1:59781960-59793750 GCF_000313985.2 Echinops telfairi
ATTGCCAAAAGAACAAACAGATTTATCATCGACGAAGTACAGCCAGAATTCTCCTTAGAGGCAAGGATGATTAAACTTTGTCTCAACTACTTAAGACAAGTTGTCAAGAGAGACCAGTCCGCGGAGAAGAACACCCCGTTTCCTAAAGCAGAGGGCCAGTGAAAAAGAAGAAGGCCTGGCACAAGATGGATTGCCGCAGTGGCCGCAACAATAGGCGCAAGTGTAAGAACGATTATGAGGAGGGTGCAAGACCAGGCAGTGTTTTGTTCTGTTTTATGCAGCAAAGAGTTGGGACTGATGATTTTGATTTCAGGTTCTTATCATATAGCCCAATTTCAAAAATTATATGTTGAGCATAGAGTTTGAGAAAGTATAGCGAAATAACAAAACCCTGGCCACATCTATTCTGGTTTTCAACCATGCAATATCCCTTTGTTATGTTTTATTAACTGGTGAGGTCCATGCATAGAGTATCATAGATGCTGCTGAAGGAGTACAAGTTTGATCCCATTTGACGCAAAATATATCATTGGTATTCCAAAATTCTATCATATAATCTCCAACATTGTTTCTATCACCACAGCCATAGTTTCCAAATGCAGAATCATCTTTTTAGCGAACTTTCACATTCTAACCACTAGTAATTGTCCATCCATCTTGATAGCACATCTCATCAAATGCAGAACACAGAACATGGTAAAACTCTTTCATTTCCTCATCTTTGGCATTAGTGGCTAAAGTGTACATTTGAATAATAGTCATATGAGTTGGTCTTCCTTGAAGATGTATGGATATTATTCTACCTCTGCTCATCTTGTACTTCAATTACTGTTACTATGGTGCTGTCACATCAGCTCCAAGTCATAGAATGAAAACCTCACTGCCACTGAATCCATGCCGGCTCATAGAAACTCCCGGGGCCAGATAGAACTGCTCCCGGGAGGTTCAAGCACCATCTCTTTCCTCAGGAGTGCTGGTGGTTTCGCTCTGGCGACCTTGGGGTTAGCACCCCACAGAGTGAAACGCTGTCTTGTCCTGCAACATTTTCACTAATGTTATGTTTGAGTCCTCTGTCGCAGATACCGTGGCAACCCATCTTCTGGAAGGTTACTCCTTTTTGCTGCCTGTCTACTTTGCCAAGCACAATGTGCTTTTTCTGATAACATGTCCAAAATACGTGAGACAAGGTCTTGCCATCCTAGCTTCTAAGGAGCATTCTGGTTGTACTTCTGTCTGAGACAGGTTTGTCTATTCTTCCTTTTGGCCATGGTACTTGCAATATTCATCACCAGCACCATAATTCAAATACATCACTCTTTATATCAGACCATGCTTTAGGCCAAGCATACGTGAGTCCTCAAAGTGGCATCTAGGGTCTTCATTTCAAAGAAACCTTGTGCAGCATAGTTTGCCCAATAAAATGCCTTCTTTGAGTTTTGACTAGTGCTGTAATGAGCATTGCTTTTGGGTCCAAGCAAGAGATAGTCCTGGACAATGTCAGTATTGTCTTCATTTCTCATGATGTGATGAGGGTTTCAGTGTTCACACTGAGGTGCAGTCCATATTGAAGGCTACAGTCCCTCATCTTCATTAACAAGAGCTTCAAATCTTCTCTTTCAGCCAGCCAGGCTGTGTTATCTGCATAGTGCAGATTGTTAATAAACCTGATGGACTTTGGTATCGATTTTGAAATGTGCTTGTTTAATGATGAATGCCTGACACTACGACACTGCAGCATACTAAACCAATTATCTGATTCAAAGTGGCTAGTATCAGTAAATTTCACCCCTCCAAGGTGTAGGATATGGATTTGTATGCCTTCCATTTCATTTTTGATGACTTGCGATTTTCCTAGCTTTACACTCTATACATTCCAAGTTCTGAATAGCAATGGATGGTTGCCAGTGTCTCTTCTCATCTTGAGCCGTGTCACACCCGCAGATGAAGGTCCCAAAAGCCTCAGTCCCCCATGGCGCTCGGCTCAACAGCTTCCCCAGCCATGTCTGGAGTACCTTCTAACCTGAGGGACCCACCTTCCGGCACTGAAAGTTAAGTAAAAAAAATATTGCCCAAAACATCATGGAAATCTTTATTAAACAAACATTACAAAGTATGAAGCTATCATTCTTTCACTAGGTCTATAGACTTCTGAAGGTAGTTTCTATCTCTGTAACCCTTCCCGAAGAACGTGCTCTTTGCTTTAGACTAAATCAAAAGTTAGGGCATCCTCAGGAGCCTAAAATAATATTCTTTCTCAATGTTCTTTGAATTTTGTGAACATCACAATGCCGGAAGGGGTGATATCAGGGCTGTAGGGCAGATGGGATCAGGTTTCCTATTAACTTCTTGTAGGATAACTTGCTTCCCACAAAGAATGAGCAGACGCACTGTTGTGATGGGAAATTCCTTAGCACAACTTTGCTGGACTTTTCCTCACCAATAATTGCCCTATTCCCTTGCAGAAAGTCTATCAAGATTACCCCTTTGAGCAAGATATGACAAAATACCCATTTATAAGCTATCAAGGGCTCATGAGGGAGGGGAGAGCGGGGAGGGAGGGGAAAAATGAGGACCTAATGTCGGGGGTTTAAGTGGAGAGAAAATGTTTTGAGAAACGATGTACAAATGCGCTTTACACAATTGATGTGTGTATGGATTGGGATAACAGTTGTATGAGCCCCTAATAAAATGTTAATTAAAAAAAGAAAAAAGAAAAAAAAAGATTACCCCTTTGAAGTCATAATCTTCTGAACTGACCTTTCTGCCTTCCGTTTCACTCACCCTCAGAAGACACTGTGTTGAGTAGACCTTGTTTTTGCAGGTGCTCCAACAGACTAGGACAAGAGTATTACTGAAATACTATACCTTGTCGGCAGCCATTCACTGATGGCTGAGACATGTTTAAACCAATTTGTTTGGAATAAACTCATTCATGTCTGAACTGGAACCCTAGTAGCAATACTTTATTTTTTTTTTACTGAATCTAGTATGTCAGATGATGTCCCCCTGCTCTTCATAAGATTTTTAGCGGTTAAATTTTCAGTAGTGGAATGCCTCTTCCTTCTTTCTAGTGTCTCTTAGTCTGGAAGCTCCACTACAGCCTGTCTACCATCGGTGACCTTTCTGGTATTTAAAATCCTGGTGACTTCGTCAAGCACCACAGCCATACACAAGCCACGACCTGACAGAGGAGTGGTGGATCAATGTAGTGAAACATAAAAGTGTTCTGTAGGATTTTGAAACATTTTTCTTTTTAGTTTTCATGTTCCTTCTTCATTGTCAAATAAACATATCTTATGTTTGTTTATTTTTTTCTCAAAAAATGGCAAAACTTAATCAGTTAAAATTCTGCCTAGTATGTGAATTAATTCTTTGGGCATAACACAGCTCTGACTTTAAGTGTTGATGAATGTCCAAAGTCAAAAAAACGACAATATCATTTCTGTTACCCATTTTCTTTTCACAGTTTATGTTAATTTCTGGTCCTAAAATAATCCAGTGTGTTATTTTTCAATTACATTTCTATAGAGTGATGAAAACAGAATTATGATTCATAATAACAATGTTTGACTTAAAAAGAGTTTGTGCTACTGTTGTAGGAAGACTACATATCTGTTTATCACATTACCATATTTTCTCATTTATAAGCTTTGGCAGTTTATAAGGCACAGCCAACTTTTATAAGCATATGTTGCAGAGGGAAATTTTTGCAACAAGGAGAGTAGAGGGAAAATGTATCTCCTAACTCTGTCAAAGCCGATGAGTTTTTCTGCTAAGGTGCCCTGAGAGCTTTTGCAATCAGCCACCCTGGGGAATGCTTGGTTTTCTGAGTGGGGCGCTCTAGACTTTATTTAAAAATCAGTATATCAGACAGTTCCACTACCTAGTGACAGTTACTGCAAATTATAATAACATTATAATTACCTAGTTGCCCAGTCACCCAGAATGAGATTCTGTTTCAGTGTGTGTCTATAAACAATTTACTTTTGAGTGCAGTATATGCTGGAAAGTGTAATTTTTCACATTCTGGATTGGTTATGATGTGATTGATTAATTAGAAAGTATATTATCCAGAATACATATTATCCGATATATTGGTATCAGGTCCATAAATGTAAGGAGGGGAAATATAAGAAAAAGAATGAAACAATTGCTACAATAACTGCTTTGTTTATCATAATAGGGATAATAAGGATGATAATAACATGAAATCACTATGCTAATTATATACTTAAAGGCTATGAGAAAACAAAGATAATTATTCATTGGTGTTTCAGGTGGACTTGTCTTTGAAAAAGATATGAAGTACCAACTGCTGGTACCTGTAAATGTGAACTTATTTGGTAATAGGGTCTTTGAAGATGTTATCATCTGGTAATATCTGTTAACATTTGGTCCTACTGGAGTATGTACTAATAAAAGCTGCATGAGGTCCTGATAAAAGAAGAGAAGAAACACAGAAAAACAGACATGGAAGAGCAGTCATGTAGTGATGCATCTACTAGCTCAGGAATGCCTCAGGCTACCAGTTGAGAGACACAAGACAGGCTCTGCCCCTGGAGGCTTTGGCGGGAGCCTGGCCTGTCTGAAATGTTGATTTGTGCTTCTAGTCAATAACGCCTGTTGTTATAAGCCACCTTCCTTTTAGTGTGCTGTTAGAACAGCCCTGGAAAACTAATAAAGTGGCCCAAAACTAGATAGGCTCTCAGATAATATTTATCAAGATGTATACAGGAAATATAAGTTTATTGTTGGAAATTTTACACGCTTTAAGACTTAAGGCCCTTTGCTTTACTGACATAATAATTTTAATAGGACAAATTTCAATAACTCAAGGTTCTCTAGAAAGAAAACCATCTGCTAGTGGTAAACTAGAGATCCTCCTGCAAGCACATCTATAAACTATTGATATTTGCATCATATATCAGGTTGCAAAAGAATTCATTTTTTTTCCTAAGCTCCTTAAAATGAATATTGAATTATAATATTTGAAAAGCCATTAAATTTTTTAACACTACATTAGCATCTCATCCCTATATGCTTTTAACAGTTCTCATTGTCCTTAGCATACAATCGTTCCTTCTAAATCTCATGCCCACGTGGGGACTTTCCACATCCCTTTTCCTCAGTGCAGATACTCCAGCAAAGTCTCATTTCTCTTTATATTTTTATGAGTTTACTTCAGTCTATGTGACAGTGTAACTAGTTAAGCTAATTTTAATTAAAAATTTAAGGAAGTTTTCATAAAGCATAAAGAAAATGATTTAGTAAAGTCCAGATATATTGCATCTACTAAATTCCCTTCATCCACTTGGTAATTTGATCAAAGGAATGCAATTGAATATGTCTGGCAGGATCTGTTCTTTATATGCTCATGCTGTTTATCACACGAGCTTTAATTTCTCTCTTGATGCATGTATACCTTTTCCCCTTAATATCTGCCTTGAAATTTTACTTAGAATTTAAATACTAATGGACGGAGGATTTTTTCTTGCTTTCTTTCTGAACTCTTTTTAACTAGCTTATTGTTCCCATTGGTTTTTAAATGTTTTCATTACCCCAATCCCAAAAATCATTTCCCAATGAAAACACAAGCACAGTGGGTAATATTCCTGGCAACTACAGGTGCTTTATTTAAACCAAATGCGCTTAATTGCTATGTTCAATGTATTCCTTTTTCAGACTATTCAGTTCAAACAGCTTATGGATGGTATCATTAATCTTCGGTACCATTCTCATCTTTTCAGCTAAATACTCCCTGATGAAATCATAAGGAAATCTGTAGTTTCTGAATCACATGTCAGCTTAACCAGAAGTTGTGTTTGTTTGTCGTCCATTTTAAAGTACTTTAAATACCTTATACCAGCCTCATAGCACATTCAATTATGCAAGCCTCAGCATATTAAAATGATGATTCTAGTTGTCACTTGGCTGCATTCTTTATGACAGGAAGTCAAATAATTACTAGTAGGTCTCTGAAAGTTCACAAATTGGCAATGAGGCTTAAAGTCTATCTACAAGATAAACAGAAGTCTCTAACTGGAATTTATACTAATCAAAATAATTTCCATTTTTTTAAAGTGACATTTTTATTAACTGTTTGTCAGTTAGAATAAATACACTGTAGTCAAAATCAATGGTCTTTTCTAAAGAGTTGCCACAGAAGTGAAAACAGAGTTTCCACACTTTTGCATACACGAGAAGTTGAAAAGGAATGAGAAGTCCACAAGTGGTAAAGCGTCAGACTGCTGGGGAGTTCAAGTCTCCCGAGAGGTGCCTTGGAATAAGTCGGGGGCTCTGCTTCCAAACGCTGTCAGCCTTGAAGATCTTAGGGAGCAGATCTACTCTGTAAACATGGAACCCGATCACCTTGCCATGGAGAACCACAAAAAAGAGGGCGTGGCCAGCAAGAGACAAGATATGTACGACAATGCAATCTGTTGTTCCACATGTTCAAAGTGGCAGAAAAGTTCACCTTTCGTTTTCTAAGTCCTACCAAGTACCCTGCTGGACACCCCTTGGCCATGGGTAGCAATCTTTGTGATTTTATTTATTGATTGATTTTTCAAATACAATGGTTGAATCATGTTAAAGAGTTGTGCAATCAATTTTGGAATATTTCTACTTTCTTGTTCTCTTTAGTAGTTCCCCATTTCCCTCAAACTTCCCCATAAACCCTAAGAAACTGTCTCTATAGATTTACTTATCCTGGATTTCATATGCAGAAAAAAAATCCCAAACTAAAAGCAAAAACAAAAAACCCAACAAGGAAATAAATCAGAGAAAAATCTCAATTGAAAGGAAAGCAGAAAATATCAAAACTTAGAACAAATTTAAAATTGGTCCAATGGGTAAACAAAGTATATGGTGTTAAATTTTAACCTAAATATGCCTATATTTCAATCTGGATGCTGAGAAATAATCAGAGAAGCTGGGTTATATGAAGACGTATAGAGCACCCGGACTGGGGAAAGGCTTACTAAATTGTGTGATAGCGAGAGGACAGCACCTTCCTTGCTGAAAATGAGCAGGACTTGAAGCACTTGCTGGTGAAGATCAAGAATTGCAGGCTTAAATATGAATTACAACTCAATGTAAAGAAAATCCAGTAGGCAACGCTATCATGATAAACAGACAAAAGATTGAAGTTGTCCAGGATCTCCCCTTGCTTGGATTCGCAATCATGTTCATAGAAGCATCAGTCAACAGATCAAACAATGCAATGCATTGGGTAAATGTGCAGCACAAAACCTCTTTAAAGTGCTGAAAAGCAAGGATGCTACTTTGAGGACTAAGGTGTGCCTGATTCAAAGCCTGGAATTTTCAATTGCCTCATGCTCATGTGAAAATTGGACATTGAATAAGGAAGATCAAAAAAAAAGTTACGCATTTGAATTATGGGGCTGGCAAAGAATATTGAAAGTACAATGGACTGTCAACAGAACAAATAAGTAAGTCTTGGAAGAAGTAAGCCAAATTGCTCCTTATAAGCGAGGATGACAAAACTGCATCTCTCAAGCTTTGGACATGTTATCAGGGGGAAGCAGTGGAGGGACAGAAAAGGGGGTTTGTTTTATGTTATTTGGACATGTTATCAAGAGAGACCAGTCTCAAAAAGGACATCATGCATCGTAAATTAGAGGAATGGTAAAAGAGAAAAAGATCCTTGACCAGATGGACTGACAAAGTGCCCGCAACAAGGGGCTCAGACATCAGCACAATTGTGAGAATGGCCGGTGGCCAGGCAGTGTTTCATTCTGCTCTGCATAGTGTTCCTATGAATTGGAAGAGACTAGGTGATACCTACCAACAATAGTAATACATCTACATTAATCCAACTTCAATGCACTCTGTCTGATTGGCAGGCTATTCACAGTCATGGTCACTAGCTAGAGGGAATTCCCTAGAGGCTTAATCAAGGTTGGTAACCTGACAATGTATTGGGACTTTCCCTGTCTTTCATAGCCTTCTGCAAACTGGGTTCACAGAAAGTAAACTCTAATGCCATTCCCTTCTCTAGTCTTGGCTTTCATCAGTTACAAAGCTTGGATCACACAGTGATGCGACACCTCACTTGTTTCATGACAAGCCTTGAAGCCCCTGTACATTATTCTTTGCACTAGTTGGTGCCATCTGATTTTTCACCACACTTTACAATAGCACCATGTTTTCAGTGATCATATGACCAAGTCATAAAAACTGTTATAATTAACTGTATGTTCAAACTGTATTCATAAGTCTGTAGTTTACATAAGTCCCTGATTCATGTTAACTATATCTTTATCATTTTATTAGAGGAGGTTATAAATCATCCACATAGGTAATACGAGGGGTACCCCAAAAAATGGAAAAAAGTCTCCACTTGGCAGAGCTTTCATAATATGCATTTTTCCCATTAGGTGAGCATTGAGTAACTGGCTCTGAGTTAGTGCACTGGACACACTGGAGAAATAAATCCATGGACACACATATGTGTCTAAGAAAGAGTTTTATATTAAACAAGAGGAATTGAACATTGAGAAAACATCCCTACCCAGTCCAGTCCCAAGGCCATAAGTCTGATATTAGCCTATATGTCCGATACCAATCTATAAAGTCTTCTTCAGACTCTCAAAACACATGCAATGAAGCCAAATGCAGGACGATCACCAGCCAGTGGGTAGAAAGTCTTTGGATCCAGTGGCATTGTAAGCATCTCAGTGCTGGCAGGAATCTCTCTGTGGCTTCTCTGGCTTCCGAAGTCTGGTTGCGTCCACGTGGCTTGTCTTCTGCAGTGTCTCCCAGAGAGTAGCAGAGGGAGAAATGTCTCCCACATCCAAGGAGGAAGTACTGGATTTCCCAGAATTCTCAGGAGAAGGCCATGCCCACACAGAGGTCTCATTGGCTATCTCCAGATTGACAGGCTAGACCCTACCCCTACACACTCAATCCTCAAATTGACACCAGATTAGGTGACTACCACATGCACCAAGTGGCAACCAATGCCTGGGAAAGTTCTCTTTGGTCACAGTGATTTTTTTCATAAAAGCAGTTTTGCTCGACCCTCGTTTTTTGTGATGGCTGATTTAAGAGAATAGTGTGTGATTGTGATATTATGTTTCCTGCTAGGGTGCAGAAATTGTTGTGATGTTGAACACAGCTTACAAGGACAGCACTTTATTCAACTCAGGTGCAGGACTGGTTTCCTCATTTCAGAAAACGGTGAAGTCTCCATTGATGACAAGCCTCATTCTGGACATCTGTCAACTTCTTAAATGGACTAAAGTGTCAACATAATTTGTGAACTTGTACTCAAGGACCGACAACAGACGATTGAAGAGATGGGGAAGTTATCTGGACTTTCTTGGAGCTAGGTTCATCAAATTTTAACAGAAGACTTGGGAATGAGAAGCTTGCTGCAAAATGTGCGCCTGGGGTTCTGACTGACCAGGAAAAAGAGCATTGAGTGGAAACATGCCATGCTTTGAAAGAATAGTTCTGAAGGGACCCAGACATTTTTTTAACCAACTTCATTACTGGTGATGAGCAAGGTGCTATTCTTATGACCCTGAAAGCAAACATCAATCAAGGTAGTGGAAGACCCCATTGTCACCTCACCCTCCAAATTCTCCAGAAGTGAAATCAGAGATCAATAAGATGCTTATTTGTTGTTGTTTTGGTTTTGTTGTTGTTGTTTTTAATGTGAGGGGGATAGTCCATTTGGAGTTCATTCCACCAGGTCGGACTGTTCAGTAAGTCTTCCATTTAGAGATTCTGAAGAGATTGTGTAATAGTGTGGGACAAAAAAGGCCTGATTTATGGCAGATGGGGGACTGGTTTTGCCACCATGACAATGCACTTGTTCATGTAGCCATCTCAGTGTGCCAGTTTTTGACAAAACCCAGCATGCCTCTCTTGCCCTGTGCACCTCACTCACCTGACCTTGCTCAATGCAATTTCTTTTTGTTTCTGCAAATGAAGAGGGACATGAAAGGACAACGATTTGACAACATAGAAGAGGTGAAGAAAAATGAGGGAAGTGCTGTCAGCCATCCAAACAGATGAGTTTTTAAAATGTTTCCAAGAATGGAATCCCAGATTTGACAAATACATTAAGTATAATGGAGAATAGTTTGAAGGTGATAAGTTTTTTCATAAAAAAAAAATTTAAATATATACCTTTGAAAAAAAAATTCCAAACTTTTTTGGGTACCCTCTCCTATAGTAATTCTATTGATCTTGTTGTTAGGTACCATCAAGTCAGCTCTGATTCGTAGCAATCCTATGCACAACAAAATGAAACACTGATCAGTCCTGTGCTGTCCTCAAAATTGTGGGCACTCTGAAGTTTATTGTTGCAGCCACTTTGTCAATCCATCTACTTGAGGGATTTCCTCTTATTCACTGCCCTCTACTTTATCAGCCATGATGTCGTTCTACAGGGACACGTCTCTCCTGACAACATGTCCAAAATATGTAAGATCAAGTCTCACCATCCTTGCCACTAAGAAACACTGGCTGAACTTCTTCCAAAACAGATTTGTTTGTCCATTTAGCAGTCTATGGTACATTCTTCAAAAGTACCACAATTCTAAAGCATGGATTCTTCTTCATTCTTCCCTTTTCAATGTTCACATTTCCTATGCCTACAAGGCAATTGAAAATACTAGTCCAAAGTCTCCTCCCTCTCCCTATGAAGTTATTGATCAGTGTTTTCATTTATGTAAAGACTAACCTTGGGATGTGGGTCCGAATTGTGTTGTATCGATAGATTACTTTATGTAGTATAGATATTTTCACAATATACAATCTTCCTATCCATAAACACAGGTTATTGTTCCATTTGTGTAGTTCTCTTTTGGTTTTTTGTAATAGTGCTCTGTTGTTTTCTTTGTACAGGTTTTTGTTAGGCTGAGTCCTAAATATTTCATTTTTGTGTGAGACAGCTATTTGATTTTATGTCAACTCGATGGCACCTGTGTGAAGGTAGGGGTAGAGCTCAGACTGTCAGTCAAGTGATAGCCTGATGACATCTCCTTGGGTGGGGTCTTTGGTAGAAGAGTGAGAGATACTGAGAACTATTCCTCTCTTGTCCTTTGCCTTCATCCTTGGGGGGACTCTGTGTCTGCCTCTAGTGGTAGTCGATGTGGCTGCATGACCCTGAGAGCTATTGGCATCCTGCTATGTTTCCACCTTGGATCTTATGGACCTTGGATCCATGCAACCCTCCTCCCACTTTGGTGTGATCTCCCTGCTTCCAGCCTCACCTTTCCACACCTTCAGTCTGCAGCTACGTGAGTCTGAAGAGGGTCCCAGCCAGAATCAGACTTACAGACTTGAGTTGGACTGGGCTGGGAACCTTCTTGATATGAAGATAATTGATATAAAATTCTTTCTTGTACATATAAGAGTTTCATTGGTCTTCTTTGTCTAAACAACCCAACCTAACACATGTGGCTATTGTAAGTGGTATTATTTTCTTGATGTCATTTTCAGAGTTCTCATTGCTAGTAGGAATCTAATTTATTTCTGCTAGATAATTTTATACCCCTCTACTTTACCAAATTCCTCAATTGCTTCCAACAGTCTTTTGTGGTTTTGTATTTATCAAATTATATCATTTGATAATACTGAGAATTTAGCTTTTTCTTTTCCCAATTATATTTCCTTGATTTCCCTTTGTTGTCTAATGGTTCTGGCTAAGACTTCCAGCACAATATTGAGTAAGAGTGATGCTATGGAGAATCATTGTCTGGTTCCTGTTCTCAAAGAAAATGTTTTCAGCTTATCCCCATTGACCGTGATATTGGG
>NW_022103898.1:59793977-59795710 GCF_000313985.2 Echinops telfairi
CCCTGGTATGAATTCCACTTGGTGATGGCAAATTGTCTTTTTGATATGTTGTTAGATTCTATGAGCCAGATTTTTTAATGAGAATTTTTGTGTCTTTTTCTTGAGGGATATTGGTCTGTAGTTCACTTTCTTTGTGGGGTCTTTGCCCAGCTTTGGTATCAAGCAGCTCATTACATAGAATGAGTGTGGGAGTCTGTTGTCCCTTTCTATACTCTGGAGTAACCTGTGTCGGAATAGTGACAGATCATCAATGAAGACATGGTAGAATTCCCCCTGTGAAACCAATTGTCCAGTGTTTTTCAGGCTTAGGAGCTACTTGATGACCTTCTCTATTTCTTTTATTCTTATAGGTCTCTTCAGGCTCTCTAAATCCATCAGCATTAATTTATGTAGATGACGTATTTCTAGGTATTGGTCCACTACTTCTAGGATCAAACTTAAAGTATAGTCTTTGGTAGTAGTGTGTTATTATTCTTTTTATTTTATTTGAATCTGTTGTGATGTTTCTCTTTTCATCTCTAATTCTAGATATTTGCATATTTTCTGTCTTTTCCTTTGTTAAGTTTACCAGAAGTTTGTAAATTCTATTAATCCTTTCAAAACAACAATTTCTAGTCTTATTGAGTTTTTCCATTGTTTTTCTGGTTTTCAGTTCATTTATTTCTGTTCTAATATTTCGGATTTCTTTTGTCGGCTTAGGGTTTATGTCATTGTCTTTGTTCCAGTTGATGAATGTGTTATGTTAAGGTGAAGATTGTGGATTTTCCCTCATTTTTTTCATATGTGCCTTGATTGCTATAATTGCTCTGTGATTAATGCCTTCCCTGTGTCCCAAAGGTTTTGGTATATTGTGCTACCATTCTCACTCATTTCAAGGAATTTCTTAATTTCATCTCTTATTTGATATCTGAGCCCTGGTGACATAAGGCTTAGATGTTGGGTTGCCAACCTCAAAGTAAGCAATTAAAAAAATATCAGTCACTTGTGGGGGAAAGGCTTTCTACTCCCATAAAGAATTGCAGTGTGGAAACCCACAGGGACAGTTCTACCCTGTGCTATAGGGTCACTATGGGTCAGAATTGACTCAATGGTAGTGAAGATTTTTACAAAAAAATATTATTTGATCTATTACCAGTCCTTTTTAAGTATTATAGTATTCATTCTCCTTGTTTGGTTTTATGTTCCTCTTCTTTACTTTGTTGATTTCCAGTTTTATAGCATTGTGGTCTGAGAAAACAGACTGTAGGATCTCGATGTTTGTTGGTTTTTCAATGTATTAAGGCTTGCTGAGTGGTCTAGCAGTTGGTCTATTCTAGAGTGCATACCGAGTGTAATGGAGAAGAATGTATATATGCTGCTGTTAGTGGAGTGCTCTGGGTATGTCTAGGAGATCAAGCTAGCTGTTGGGTTGTTTAGTTCTTCTGTTTCTTTGCTGAATTTCTCTCTTGACAACGTCTTTCCTTGATGTTGGTATAATTTAAGTCTCCAATTAATCGAGTCATTTATTTCTTTCTTCAACCCTATGAGGGTTTAATTGATGTATTTGAGGACCTTTCACTGAGGGCATATGCTTATTATAAGGACCCCTGGTGGTGTACTGTTTACAAGTTGGGCTGCAATCACATGGTTGGCAGTTCAAAACTACCAGCAGCTCCGAGGGAGAAAGAGTGGGCTTTCTATTCAAGAAAACAGTTACAGTGTCAGAAACCAATAGTAGGGTTGTTATGAATCAG
>NW_022103898.1:59796879-59798246 GCF_000313985.2 Echinops telfairi
ACTTTGTTTGAATTCAATTTCTGAGAGTTATGGGGACTCTGTCATAGTAGCCCATTGTATTTAGGTGATTATCGGCGGTTAGTGATTGTTTTTCTTGATTTGTAGAGTGTACTCCGGTCGACTGCTCCCTAGCATCAAGGTGCAGTTATTAAGAGCTGCTGTGTCATGTTGGGATAGTTGGCTTTGTCAAGTTACGGGGGTGAGGTGAAATAGGAGCTAGAAAGCATTTAGTGGAAAAATGGAAAGAGATGGGCAAATGGAAAAGGTAAAACAAAAGGAGAGAGAGAATAAAATAAAATTAATAATAATAATAAGGGGCCATCTTGATAGAGCAAAAGGTTTATAAAAATAAAGACATATATTTTAAGGTAAGTTATAAGATTTAAAGGTGTCAGCAATGTATTTCACTAGGGAAGGAGATAGAGCAGAAAGAGATAGTCAGTGAGGCAGGAGAAAAGTGTAAGTAAACAACCAGACCAGAAGAAGAGCATTAATATGTATCTATATTGAGAAGGGAGCTCTGCTTGTGTTGGGGTTACAAATTGGGCTGCGATCTGAAAGGTTGGCTGTTGAAACCAACAACCACGGCACTATGAAAAGATGGGGATTTCTACTCTCATAAAGAGTTCGAGCCTCAGAAATCTATGGGGTCCATTCCACCCTGTGTACATTTTTTTTTCCTTAGGGTCATTATGAGGAATTGACCCGATAGTAGTGAGTTTGGTTCTTGTTTATATTTATAAAAAGTAGAATTAAATAACAAGAAAGAAAATGAAAGTGGAAGAAAAAATAGAAGGAAGGGAAAAGAGAGAAGGCAAATAAGATAAAAGAAGAAAGGAAAAAGAGAAGGAAAATTTTAACTGTGCTGAGAAGAGATTAAAAACAAACAAATAAAAACTTGGACCTGGCTTGGGTATGAATATGCAGTTCTGTTACTATGGCGATGTGAATGTGGGTGAGTCTGTACCCTCAGGGGAATAGGGGGAAAAAAGCCAACCTGGTTTTAAAAACCTTGTTTGATTCCTCGGGTGAGGGCCAGGTAGTATGGCAGGAGCCAGACCAAATTCAGGGATACATATGGTAGCCAACTAAAAAGGAGGGGGGAGAAAGAAAAAAAAAAGAAAAATAAACGGGTAGCAGCATCTCAGGGCACTAACTCACCCAAGGGGAGGGTATTATTTATATCTCCACAGGGAAAGAGGGACCAGACTTCAACCCAATGCTCTAAGATGTGAATGCAACATGCCAGCATGGAGTAGGGAACCAGTGGAGAGGGCTGGGGGGCTGGCCCCAATCCCAACTATGTGGACACCTGCCCCTCCCCCCAGAAGAATTTATTTCAGAGGACAGCACTGAATCTACAGCTC
>NW_022103898.1:59799415-59803784 GCF_000313985.2 Echinops telfairi
CGGCCATCTAGCTCAGAAGCAACAAAGCCCACATGGAAGAAGCATACCAGCCTATGCGATCACGAGGTGTCGAAGGGATCAGGTATCATACATCATCAGAAACAAACAAACTTGTTTGGGTAAGTGTATCCTGACCTGCAGGTTTGCAAGTCTTCCTGGAAAACATACATATCTGCACAGGTGAGAGGACACATAGGAAGAAGTAAGAGTTAACACGGATAAAAGAAAAAAAATAAATAAAACAAGCCAAAAATAGGAAAACAAAAAGTAGAAACTAAAATCATAGTTTGGGTGGGGATTCTTAATCCTTTAGCTGCTATAATGTGCTCCCTTGTCTGATGCATGGTGAAGAGGTGGTGGCATGTGGGGGGAGGGATGCAAAAGATGAAGGAAAGAAGAAAAAAAATATTAATGGGGAAAAGTATTGTTTGGGTAATTAGTATGTCAACCCTAGCTACCTACACAGTCTGTTATCCACACAGGCCCCACAGATGCCAGCAAGGCAAGAGGTTTGGCGGGCAGGTTGGAACAGAGACAGGGAAGGATCCACTTGTGCAAGGGAGGGGGAGCACACAGAAACAACCTGGGATGCCGGTCAATGTAAAGGTGAGTCAGTAACAACAAAAAGGTGGTGCTGAGTTCCAACTTTAAGAAGCTTTGGTGTATTTAGCCTTTTAGTTGTTTCTGTGCCGTCCCAGGAGTGCAGGATTTCCCTACTAGTGGGACCTCTCTACTAGTTGCTAAGGAGATCTTCCTGTGATTGTTACCTGACAGCCGTATTCCCAAGAAGCTTTCTTGTCATTTTAAATGATTCTTTTAAGTGGTTCTCAAGAGAGGAAAATTTTTGAGCTTACAGAATTCAGAAGAAATAAAGAATAAGTTTGTTGTAGTACTTTATGCCCATACCCATTGTAAAAGTGGTTTTGGTTTTCTTTCTTTCAGGTACCATTCATATAACTACCACACAACTTAACTACTATCCCTGTATGAAGACACTGAGTGTTACACCCTCTCTCGTACCAACATAGATACTATTTGAAGTTTATGACACATCTTAGATTTCTAGTGAGATCCTTGTCTACAACACCAAAGGAACAGTCAGCCTCTGGTTCCTTCCCTGAGAAATTCTACTGCCCCCAGGTCAACGCTTCATTCTCAGGCTCCGGGAAATATCGCCCAGTCTTTCTTTCCTGGGGCTTTCCTTCAAGTCACATTGTAAAGAACTAGGCAGTCAGACATGCAAGCTTCCAACCTCAATACCCCCCTCCAAAAAAGTTCATTTCATCATTTCTTTAGGAATTCAATAACTAGTCACCTACCTCCTAAAGAGAAATGGTGTTTCCTATAAACATAAGAAAAGACATCATGTAGTTGACATTTCATATATAATTACATTAAATGCTTAGAAGCTCTGGACATCAATATAATTGTTGTATTTACAAACCTGGTGGAAATGGCTTTGAATAAATGTGTGTCCCTTGTTACAGCTACCTCACACTTTATCCCATTTCATGTTTTTATCTCCTAGATTTCTTCTTTCCACTGACTTTCCCTAACTTTAGAGACAGTTGAAGAAAATTTAACTATATGCAGAAAAAATTTAAATCAGACTTTTAATAAACCACAGATGGCTATATGTCACAGTAGTAAATATTACTAAAGTAATTCTTTGGGTAGAGTGTGATAGTATGCTGCTTATGAGGTTAAGATTGCATATTCATCTTTATTTGAGTCAGTTAACTTTACAGAGGGGGGAGAGAACCTTTCCACAGAAAAAGACTGTCTCTCTAACTACAGCCAATAGAGTAATTTAGCAGGATCACTGGGAAAAAATTTCAGAGAACATTTCCTGACAGCTGGTCAATTGCATCATTTTAGTATATGACAGACAGCACATTCTTACATTCTTATTCACGAGGAGGAGGTGTATTTCTTTGCAGAATTTCTTGCAGAATCAGGATTTACCAATTCATCTAGCATAGGGAAATCTGTTTAAGTTCAGTAGGGATGGGTTTAAGCCATTGGTTCCAAAGTAAACTGAAAATTACTTACATGAAATCCTAATAAATAAAATAGAATAAGCACAAGAATTAAATATGTAAAACTGAATGAGCTTACAAGAATTAAGAGGGGAGGGGGATGATTAAAATGTAGCCATTTTTGCATATTTGTACTAATGGAGAGCTATGATTATAATTCAAACCACTGATATTATTCCCAACCTACTTTAATGTTAAGGTAGTTTATAAGACATATGTCATCCCTGAGTGACAAATGGTTAAGCTCTGGCTAATTACTGAAAGGTTAACAGTTGCAGCCAGACATCAATTTAGAAGAAAGGCCTGGGAATCAGCTTCCCCAAGATCACACCCTTGAGAACCTTGCGGAGCAGCTCCCGTCTATTCCCCTCGCGGTGCCAGGAAGAACAGTTCCATGGCATCCAACAACCACCACATGGAAAACATTGCACGGCAAAATACCCAGGCATGAATTTTTGTAACAGGAATAAATGTCATAGTTACTGGACCACAGCTGCTCGTCTTTATTTTTGCCTGAGTCTATGATGTAAAACTAGTGAGAATCCCACTCATAGCAGAGGACTCAGAATTCATTGCCACATCTAGAAAGTTAGCTTTCCTCTGGGGAACCCGGTGTGCTCTCATAACCAAATCCCAAGCAATATGAATACAGTCCAGAATAAAGTCTATCAGGTTAAATGGAGATCTTCAGTATGAAATATGGTATGATATTAAAGTATTAATATGGTTTGCTGCCCTCCAAATTGCACCATGTGCATTGCCCCTAAGTTTCTAGACCTTACTTTTTTTTCTTGTATAGCCATTGTTTGATGATCTGTAAGAGTCCAGTAATTTTTGTAAGAAATTCTGTAAATTCTGTAAGAAATTCTGTAAATTCTGTAAGAAAGCTAGTAATTTGTACTAGCTTTCCATTCTGTCATCAAAGGAACTCTTCTTATTTGCAACCATATGGTTGAATGGCCCCCTTTTATAGCCCATGGGGGATATGTGTTTGTGTGTCTATGTGTGTGCGTGTGTATTTCCTAGGATGCTTGATGTAAACAGAGGAAGATTATAGTTTAAGACTACAGTTTATACTTACAGTATATGCTCAGTCTGAAATCTTAAAAACTAGAATTATAGAGTTATTTTGACTCAACAAGGAAAAAAATAAACATTGTAAAAACAGATACTTGCATGAAATGACAAAAGCAAAATGGAAATGGAAACAAGAGGAGAAAAATGTTTTTTAGAATCTGCCTGCAAGATACAGAGCACAAATTTGACTCTGGACTTATTTGACCAACACACAGAGAGAAACATAAATATGTCTCAAAGTCAGAAGACTCGAGAAAAGCTTCACTATTCTATTATTGAATCAGAAATACATTTCTACCATTAGTCTGCATAGAAAAAGAAATAAACATACAAGTCTGATGTTGAGAATAGCATCATCAACATTATACATAATTTTAGAAAATACAGTGTTGAGATA
The DNA here is from genome assembly GCF_000313985.2 of Echinops telfairi. Lineage (NCBI taxonomy): Eukaryota > Metazoa > Chordata > Mammalia > Afrosoricida > Tenrecidae > Echinops > Echinops telfairi. The sequence goes on from NW_022103898.1 coordinate 59,802,929, forward strand.
GAGTCAGGGCAGACCAGCAGCACCATGCTAGTATTGGATTGAACAAAAGCAGGTCTCACTGGAGAGTAACCATAAAAATGGTCTAATGAAAAAAATCACAGCAAAAAAATATTTTAAGATCTGTTGCTTCCGATAGGGGAGGAACTATCCCATGGGCAGCACTCTGAGAACACTGAATGCATTGTTGTTGTTCTTCGTCTTACATTGTGAAGGGCACTTACAGGCGTTTGTCCACCGTACTGGTGTCATAGTGGGTTAACCTTTGGTCCGCTAACCTTACGTTAATGTTCAAACACACCAGCAGCTCCTCGGGAAAACATTTAGGCTGTCTGCTTCCATAAAGCTGTATCTGAATTCCTCAGAACTAGTTCTGTTCTATCCTCTGGGGTAGCTATGAGTTGGAATCCACTTGGTAGCGGTGGACGATAGGCAACTGATTTAGTAGTTAAATGCTCTCCTGCTAACCAAAGGTCAGTAGTTTTAACCCACCACCAGCTCCAGGGAGGGAAAGAACTTCCGATCTTTTCCAGTAAAGATCACAGCCTAAGAAATCTATGGGACACTTCTACTCCGTTATATGAGCGGACATTCAATCCACAGCACACACAACAACAAAAACAGTTGGTTGACAAGAATGAGCCCATGATGCTAGACATCCTGCAGTGGATACATGCAATACAACATGGGTGAGGAAAACAGAGAAAGGGAGAGAGAACCCCGCCCGTGAAGATTTGTGTTTCAAGCTCTTTGCCAACATCGCATTAGTGTGTCTCTTAAGACATTAAGATCCTGAATATATACTTTGACTTGTGGACTAAAGAGTGGTAAATGTGTTTTCTGTTATTTTAACAATGAT
>NW_022103898.1:59804729-59809037 GCF_000313985.2 Echinops telfairi
TCCATCTGCTATCTTCATACTAAACCTATACATATATGAACATAGATCTATTTCCACATCCTCATATATAAATATATTTACATATGTACATGCCTTTATTTAGACCTCTATAAATGCCCTTTACCTCCTATCTCTTTCCTCAATTTCCTTTTGCTTTCCTCTTGTCCCACTATCATGCTCAGCCTTCACTTGGGTTTCAGTAATTCCTCTTGGTTATATTACCCTTGACCAAGCCCTGCCAGGTCTCCTACACCCTCCTCACCCCAGATTTGGATCACTTGTTCTCTTTTTTTGCTTATCATTTACAAATAAGTCTCTTTTTAATTACTTATCTGTGCACTAATTTTAATTATGATCCACCCACATCTCTAGCCTTTGAATTTTCTCCCTATTCAGAATAGCTTCTTACTTTATAACCTTAACTCTAAGTATTCATTCACCTAAGTAGTTAGTTGCAAGGATCTGAATTTTTCATTTTGTTTTCTGGTATCACTATGTGATCACTTACATACTAAAATACTTATTACTTTATTGTAAATTCTATTTCTTTTCTTTCTCCTTTATATTATAAAGTGCTTTATTGTTCTGCTATAAAATTATGAGTACATTTTATACTTGTCACCCATGAATTTCATTTCAGTATTTAAAATTAGGCTTTGCCAAATGTTTGTTTTCAAAAAGAGTTTTGAGTGTGATGTAATTGAGAGAGACTTGTAGAGATTAGGGAAGAGGGACTGATAGGGAAATGCTTACACAGAAAATTGGAGCGTCACCTCTGAAGCATATTGCCTAGTCTCCATCCTGACCCTGAGTAAGAAGAGGGAAAGAAATCTGAGTGAAATAGTCTTTGGACTAGCCTGAACCTTCATTATTTTGCATGGCAACAATGTCACAGATGATAACTGGGTATGAGCCCAAAGAGCCCTGGCAGTGAGACACGGACACGGATAGGTCTTACAGGAACATAGCTCCAATATTCAGCATATGATTCGATGGAGTAAATCCAATAGGCCCCAGAAGAACTACCACATGTTCCCTAATATAAAGCCAGTCTTTCAGTTACACAGAGCCATAGATTATCGAGGTAGGGCCACAGCCATGCTAGTTAAATGGGAGACATTTCGTCTTTCCCAAATTACATCTTGTGCCACATTTCACCATTCCAAATTATAAATTGAGTATAAACCCAGAAGACAGGAGGTACATGGAACAGTAAAAGGATAAACAGTTTCCTTGTCCTTAATTCAGATTTCTCCCTGATTGAAGATGAGTTAGAGAATTAAAAGACAAAAAAAACCCTCCACCACTATGGAGTCAATTCCTTCACATAGCTACTCTACGTAAAGCTTCCAAGACTTTAGAAATATACTATTGACTTTGACTGACTTTGTAAATCATCTACTGACCCTGCTTTCCCAACACCACCACCAGGATTCCTTGAGTTAGAGGGTTGGCGGTGCTTTACACTGTACAGAACTCTTAGACTAGTACCTAGATGGGACTAGAAGACAATAAAAGATCTGCAAGATCACTTACTGAAGCAATGAAAAACATTATTCAACTGAATGGATTTGACGTCAATCATTAGAGAAAAACTTAGATCATTGATATCAATATCTGTAGATGGTCCATACTTCAGTTAAGCAGGCACACCCCAAGTGCCCTTGGGTCATGATACTGTTCCCCTAAAGATAGCCAGCGTGCCACAGCATTGCCAGAGGCACTGTGAATGAATGATCTCTTTGTCCTCTCGCTCTCAGAAGAGCACGGACCTAATAGTGAGATTCCAGTTCAGGGTAGGTTAGTTTCAGTAGATCCACCTTATTCAAACTCTAGAAGGATTTCCCAGGACAACCCCTCTCAGAGTAAACATTCCCATCCAGCTTCACTAGAAGCAATGTTATACCCTATTCCATTCCTTGGAAACCCTCCCACCCTACCCCAATGCAAATAAAATTATTTCTCTCAGATTTAGTTCTCCATCAGTTCTTTGCTCTCTGGTGACCTGTTTATGGAGGGTCTCCTCTTCTCTTGGGGTTGAATCCAGACAGTATCCTCTTAGTTCATATTGCGTAGATACTGATTTAATACAGATGGATATGTAGATAGACTAATTTCTACTAAGCTAACAGGTCTACAATTTGAAGTTTGAAATTGCTCATTCTTTTTAAAAAGTTGAACAAAGAACATTCTGTGTTCAACTAGATATGTCTGTAATCCTAGATTAATAATATGAACAAATGGACAGAGATCTGAGCCCAATATTCAGCATTGTCCTTGAACAGTAATGGGGGAAGATGCTCTTCTTTGCCTGCCTTGACTTGAGCTTTTAAATCAACTGTGAACAAACCTTAGCAGCCAGAGTATCATTGTTTCTGCAAAACTCAGGGTTGCTAACCTTGCATTGTAAAACCTGAAAAAATAAACCCCCTGATGCTCAGGCCCCATGACGTCATCACCACATTCATATCCCCCAAGATCAGATTGTACAGCCTGCCTTTGTTTCTGATCTAACAGCCAAATTCGTGTTCTTTCATATAGATTATTTTCACAAACAACTTTAAAGTTATCAAAGGAAGTTATAAGAATACTTAAATTTTTAAGACCACAGATTGGCCTCTTGTAATTTGTTTCCATTCACTATATTGACTTTGTGAAGTTTGGTTTGGTTTTTTCCCCCCGCAAAGTAGTAACCCAAAGAGGTTGAATCATACATTTTATGAGGCATTGTGTGGACACAACTTGCTTAAGGGTACCAGCAGTGTCTGCCAGATAACAATGGAAGCGTCTGAGATAGTTAAAAAAGAAAGTGGTCAGAAAGCAACACTTTATCTTCATTGATATTACCTTCATGCCAAAACTAGGATAGCGGAGGACTTCCTGGAAGATGGCAACTAAGTAACACATACCAGAAGGATTCTGCAGAAATCAGCCCAGGAATGTTCCTAAGAGGGAAATTCAACACTGCTGGATCACAGGAGGAGCATCATAAAGATAAGTAGGCACAGATCCACAAGGTTTTGAGGGGTTGGGGGGCTTTTGGCTTAACACAGTGGAGGCCAGCTAGGGTTTGACCTTAGCCCCACCACTGTCTTGGCGAGAGCTGGGACCATTTGGAGCTGGTGCAAGGGCTTAATCTCAACATAGCCACAGTTTGCCACCGCCTCAGGGCAGGGATTAAACCCTTGCAGCCCCATGGGCAGGGATAGGGGCTCAGCTATATTGTTACTTTTGTTTTCCCCTCTTCTCTCTATCCCCCCACAGTCTCAATGGGCTTAGTTTTAGTTAGTTTTTCCCCCTCCTCTATGTCTCTTCCTTGTCCTCTCATATACCACTGCCGACCTCCAGACCACTCCCCTTAGCCTAGGACATTTACGCCTGACCCACACCCAGTTAGGGGAGCACTACCCTGTGCAGTGGAGTCCAAGGCTAGGGAAAGCCAGGCCAACCTCCACCAGGGGATCCTCCGCCCAACTTCTTCCCGGGGAATTCCTGCCTGTGTGGCTGGGGGAGCTCTTATTTTTCCTCTGTTGTCCCATGTGACTGAGAGAACTTCCTCCCATCTACCTTAGTGCCTCATACGGCCCAAGGAAGCTCGACCAACACTTGCCAACATTCCAAGCTGCTGCAGGAACCTCTGTCTAAACTCCGCAGTGATCTACCTGTCCAGGGCAATTCCGCCCACCATTTGTGGTGTTCTAAACCAAAGCAGGCAACCCACCAGCTTTCTGGGCCACTCCCTTTGAGAGTGAAGCCACAGGAGGATAAAGTGATAGGCTAATTCCATAGTGAAATTAGCTGTAGGCAGTTCGAAGACACATTCCTACAAGTTTCCCAGAGAGCCAGTGCTCTTAGACTCCCTGGAAAATGGCACCTAGCTCTTCTAAAACAACACAACACAAACAGCAATCAGCCCCAACAACCTCAACAAAAAACAGGAGAAACAAAAGGCAATGGCAGAAGATGTCCTGGACCTAATGACATACATAGAAGAAGTAAACATTGAGCTGCCACAGAAAGAAATTTTCAGAATGCTGTTTGGAGTCATACAGGATATCAGGGATACAATAAAGAAAAAGGATGAAATGATAGCAGAGATAAAGTCCAAACACCAAAGGGAAATACAAGAGCTTTGGGAGGAGATAACAAAAACCAGTAGCAGACTCACGGACCTCGAGAATCAACTTTTTTGGTCTTCAGTTAAAGTATAGTAAGGAACTCCCCAGGAGGCCATTGGTGCAGACTGGAAGAAAGAAGGTAATGTGACAGGAGTGGAGACTGTGGGCATTTGGGCCACTTCTTCATGCA
>NW_022103898.1:59820843-59827414 GCF_000313985.2 Echinops telfairi
GAAAATGAAGAGCTGATGCCAGGGACTTAAGTGAAGAGCAAATCTTTTGAGAATGATGAGGGCAATGAATGTACAAATGTGCTTTACACAATTGATGTTTGTATGGATTGTGATAAGAGTTGTATGAGCCCCTAATAAAATGATTAAAGAAAACCAAAAAACGAGGACAGCTTTGCATCCTACCCACTCCAGAGTTAGAGGTGCATGCTCTCACCTAGCAGGGCTCACAAACCTGAAGCCCTCTCATATTCTTCTCAGTTTACTAATTTCCCTACATCAACCTTGAAGGCAGATAGGTCTAAAATAAAGTATGAAAAAGGATTACATACATGGAAAAGAGCTCTGTCTCTACTTGCTCATAGAGGGATGAGTAGAAAGAAGAAAGGAGCAAATGAACAAAGGGAAGGAGTAAGTAACGAGCTCTCATGGCTCAACAGTTAAATATTCAGCTTCTTCGTTCAGAAGGATTTGGCAATCTGTTCCTGTAAGGGTATAGCTTAGAAAACCCGTGGGCAGTTCTACTTTGTCACATGTGGTTACTCTGAGGTAATCAGAGTCCCTGGGTGGCACAGATGATTAAGCACTCAACTACTAAACAAAGGAGGTTTAGAAGAAACCTGGAGATCTAACTCCGAAAAATCAACCCAGAATATGCTATGAATCAAGTTAATTCCACATCGTAGTGACTCCATGTGTCACTATGACGTGGAATTAACCTGATGAAAACTGAAGCAAGTTGTGTCACCTTAAATGCAGGTGTTTAACCTGGTAATTTGCCCATTCCACATCAGGGGCAGAAAGAGTAATTCTTATTTTTAATTAGTGTGTATACCAGTGATGAGACCACAGCAGTACAAAACAGACTGTCTTTGTGGTGTCCTCTTTGAAATCAGAGTACATGGAAAATATATGCCTTTGGCTTTGGAATGTACACTTTGGGGAGTCACGTATAGAAGCTTTATATTAACTCAGGCTTCAAGATAACCAAGGGAAACAACTTTTGACCATGAGCAAGCAAACAGACAATAAAATTCTTTAAGTCTTAGGCCTGTCTCAGGATGTCTTTGTTGACCAACTAGATAGCAGGGCCTGGCATTTAATTACGAATAGGTGTGTTAGTCTGGGTAGACTAGAGAAACCAATTCATAGAACTCATATGTGTATAAGAAAGAGTTTTATATACAAGAACAGTTGAATATTGAGAAAACATCCCAACCCAGTCCAGATCAAGTTCATAAGTCTGATATTAGCCCATATGTCTGATACCAATCCATAAAGTCCTCTTCAGACTCACGAAACACATGAACACTAAATGCAGGAAGATCACAGACCAGGGGGTGGGAAGTCTTGTGGATCCAGTGGTGGTGTAAGCATCTCATCGCTGGCAGGGGTCTCCACATGGCTTCTCCAGCTCCGAGGTTCTGGCTGCCATCAGCCTGTCTCCATGTGGCTTGTCAAGGAGAATGCCTCACAGGGACTAAGTCTGCATTCTGCCTCCAGTGAGCTATTTATCTTCTTAACACCTCCAAGTGAGGTCATCAAGAGACCTGAATGACAGACTAACCTCCACGCCTTCACTTATAGTCCTTTCAGATTGACAACAGATTATGTAACTAACCACAACAGGTAAATAAGAGAAGACTCTCGGCATTATCTGGCCCTTTTATGAGATATCTGCATCCAACCTGTCTGCTTTTGAGCAATGTAGCAACTTTAAAAATTCCACAGATACTGTATTAAGAAACATACCTTAAGTCCTTGGTTCTCAGTCTGTGGGTCATGACCCCTTTGGGGGTTAAATGACCCTTTCACAGGGATCGCTTAAGACCATCGGAAAACATATTTCCGATGGTCTTAGGAACCAAGACACCGCTCCTCTATCCATCCATCTCCAGGCAGGTCTACAAATACTCCCACATGCGAGCACCCGGAGTGAAGACTGCTACCTATGCTACACCAGGCTTCAAGACAAAACTTCATTTATTTGTAATTAGAAATAAATATTCCACAATATATAATTACATATTGTTTTGTGATTAATCACTATGCTTTAATTATGTTCAATTTATAACAATGAAAATATATCCTGCATATCACATATTTACATTATGCTTCCTAACAGTAGCAAAATTACAGTTATGAAGTAGCAACAAAAATAATTTTATGGTTGGGGTCACTACATGATGAACTGTATTAAAGGGTCGCAGCATTAGGAAGGTTGAGTACCACTGCCTTAGGCTGACTGCATTTTGTAAGGGAGATTTTTCTGACTACAGCAAGTAAAACAATGGGTTACAGTAGTAAGCGAAGAATGACTTAGTGTCTGAAGCAGAGGTTCATAAAATAGAAATTCAGATATGTAGCTTCAACATCTTCTCAAAGTTCATTAGAAATGCAATTCTCATCACCCCACTCCATACATAATGAATCCAAAACTCTGGAGATTCTAAAATCTGTATTTCAAGTAGCCCTCAAGTGATTAATTCATGGTGAAATTTGAAAATCATTAATTTCTGATACAGGTTATCAGGGTAAAGAGATGAGAATTTCCCCCTCAGGTTATCCTCTTCCTCACCACTCAGTTTTGATCACTAATATCTTTAATATTCCTACACTCCTTATCCAGCAGCTGAAACCCATGGAAGGGCTGGTGGGTTTGAACCACCAACTTTGTGATTATCAGTCCAATACTTAACCAATGGTACCACAAGGCTTCCTTACCACTGAAAAGATTGGATTTTAATTCTGTTGTTTTCTGTTCCTCTCCTAGTCCATGAGGGGCTATCACAGGAACTCCAACTATGTCTACTTCCCAAAAGTAAGGAAATAGGTTATACATTCTTTTTGTCACTGCCATTAATTAAAATAAGCTGTCTGAATCTAAATAGAGATTAATGAAAATGTTTCATTCTATAGGATATTGTTAAGTATAACTTAGTTTATTTTGAAAACTCTAGAAAATATGAAATTAAGGGATTTTTTTTTTACAGAAGATTGTTGTAGTATGTGGGTAAGTAAAAAAAGCAGAGCAATTACAGTTCTCCAGTTCATACATGCAGGGGATTATCCCAACAAAACATGTTTAAACATATCTTTAAAATCAGTGGATGGCTTGATGACATGCTTTCTCAGTAATATGCTTATCTTAATTTCCTCAGGATGTCTTCAAAAATCAAGATTCTTTTTTGGAAAAAGGTACTGATACCAACTTTTTAACAAGGTTGAAAGGAATGACCATCTTCCCAAATCACTGAAGCTTGGCAACAAGTTCATGGGAATGCTGACCCACATAAAACAACCTTGTTAAAAAAAAAAAAAAGAAAGAAAGAAAAACAAAAACCAACCTTGTTTAGTTGCATCAAATGTCTTAAGAAAGGCATGGAAGACCTCAAAGATGAGCCAAGAGAAGAAAGACCATCAACCTCACGAATGATGAAATTGCCGGAGGTTCAGAAACTAGTGGGAAAAGACCATTGAGTTATTGCTAATGTGATAGCTATGAAGTTGGGATATAACATGATTCCACATTTATAAGTTTAGGCAAACACTTTTTCCTCAGAAATCTTTTAAGGTAATGGGTACTGAAAGCGAAGTACAAACGTAAACTATCTCATTTTGCACCAGTCTTTTAAGCAAGATCAAAGCTATGAAGTGATTCTATCGAACAAATTATAAGTGGGGATGAGTCTTACATTTACCAATATGGTCCAGAGCAAGGTAAAACCAAAACAGTGGCTCTCTGAGGAGACCTGCTGTGTCTATTAAATTCGACAGAGAGATGAGTTCAGCAGGTGAGAGCGACTAGTTTTGGAGAGCCTCAAAGGCATCATCTGGATAGAAGTTCTTAAAGTCACAGGATGATCATGGGGACTTAGGAAGAAGACATTTTAAGAAAGTTGAAAATTGCATTGGTGAGAAAAAGACCAGGAAAACTACAGCAAGGTGTTTGTTTGTTTCTATCATAACCCCGTGGCTACTCATTCTTTGAGGGTAGGAGATATGCTGTGAAAATTTCATTTGGAAAATTTACCCCATCTACCCAACCGCCCTGATCTTGACTTTTTAGAATTATTTGTTCCATAAACTCAACATTTATAAGGAACTCAACTTTAAGTCCCCTGAGGATGCCAGAACTGTTGTTTTGACTGGGTGTAAATTGTAGAAAGCAGATTCGTCAGGGGAAGGTTAAAGAGATAGAATCCCACCGTCAGAAATGTATAGACCTAGATGAAGGAATACCTTCTTAGACAAAGAAATAGAAGGAGAAACAGGACCTTCACATTGTGTTATTTTTGTTTAATAACGGTTTCTTTGATTTTGATCTTATCTTCATATATGAAGCACAAATTAATCCTCATCTGCCTGGCAATAATAATCTCCAAATGTCATTGCATATACCACACATTAGTAATTGTTTTAAACCCTTTATAGCATGAACTTACCTAATTCTCATAGCAACATCATTAATTAGGAACTAATATTGTCATCCCCACTTGATATATAAAGAAATTGAGGCACTGGAAAGTTAAATAGCTTGCCTACAGTCACACAGCTAATAAATGAGATGGTCAGATTCTAAGTAAACAGGTGGCCTTGACAGTTTGAGTCCTTAGCTACATGCTACAATGCATCGAAGAGCAACTATTTTTTTTAATATGCGAGTTAATATTTTTATTCTTGCATTTTAAATCACATATCCTTAAGGATCATTTACTCATGCACTGCTGCCAAGTTGATTCTGGCTCAAGATTTCAGCTTTAGGAATGTATATGATTATTCTCCACCTTTGGTTTCTACCTTTGTTATTTATATTTCCTGGTCTCCGAGGCAAGGGCCTTGTAACTCCTCTACCTAACTTGTCTTGAACAAGATAAAAAATCAGTAGTTCTATGGACTTTGTAAATCTGAACAAAGTTTTGAATTTGGATTTTTTGTTTTTTAGGTTTGTTTTCATCTGTCACTATCATTATAATGACAAAAAAGAAGCAAGGAGTTGTTTGTTTGGGGTTTTTTGTTGTTGTTAACTGTCTTCTAATTCACCAAATTCATGGTGAATCCAGGCACAACTGAATGAAATACTTCTTGGTTCTGAACCCTCCTCTTAATGGATTACAGATCAGACTAGTATCATCTACAGCTCATTGAAACTTGCTCAGCATCACCATAACACACAGCTTCCCCTAACAGCTAGGTAGTGACTGGACATGAGGTATACTTTCTTGGAATTGAGCCCAGACCTACCACTTGAAAGAAGAGAAATATACACTGAACCACCACTGTCCCACGGAAACAAGAAGTGGGATCACATTTGTTCGTATGCAAAGCAGACAACTTAGTTTCAATTAATAATCAATAATCTGCTTATAAAGAGACTGGGAGAAGATCCACTAAGGGGAGTAGCTATTATGGGCAAATATAAGAACCTTTACCACCTTTCAATATACTTCATACATTCAAGAGGGCTTCAAAAGTTCATGGAAATGTAAGTAAAAGATTAAATTTTTCTACAGACCTTTGGAAGTCACTTTGTTGATCTTAAGTCTAGTAAGGGGGATAGACAGGTTCAGAGAGCACTGAAATATGTTCTTATAACCCAGATCCAAATCCGTATCTGGAAATGATGAGCAGTAGACCTATCGGTGGCATTAGCAAAGCATAGATTCTGAGAGGAGAGCAAAGTATGAATACTTTGGGCAGTTATTTCCTAAGCTTTGATTCAACAAAACTTAATTCTGGTGAAAAATAGTTTCCATTTGAGGAGCTCTGGTGGCATCGTGGATTCGCTTTGGGATGCTCATTGCAAGGGCAACAGGTTCAGACTACCAACCACTCCATGGAAAATGGTTTTTTTTCCCTTAAAGCATTATAGTCTTGGGAACTCACAGGGGCAGTTCTGCTCTATCCTATAGGGTAGCTAGGAGTCAGAATCGATGCTATGGCAGTGCATGTCACTTGGTTTTTGGTGGTCTAGTGGTTATGCATCGGGCATAAAGGTCAGCAATACTAAATCACCTGCTGCAGGAAAAAGAAAAGGCTTTCTATTCTCATTTCTCTGGTTTTCCCCTTCAACCATTGGTCTGCCTCTGAGCATGCACCTTCTCTACCCTGTTTTAAATACAGCTCCGCAATGTAATTTAATAGCAAGTAGGACTATTCCCATTCCAAAAATGCCTTTTTCCCCCCATTAAAGTTGTCCCTATTCTGTTAGATAATTTTCAGAACAATTTTCAAGGTCTAAAGATAAATAACAGACATGTGGTAGTTTCATAAGTTTGTGTCAACTTATATGATGAAGTCTAGCCTGTCTTTCAGGTCACAGCTGGATAGTAATTGCTGTGGGAGTGGCCTTTTCAAAAGGAGGGTTCTGGGAGCCTCCCTACCCTCTTTCTCTGCCTTCACCTTTCTGTTGATGCCCCTTGGAGACCTGCTCAATCCCTGTGATGCAGCCACAGGATGCATGGATCCCTGCAAACGTGACCCACCCGCCTGTGATCTTCCTGCTTCTGCATCATTGCGTGTGGCAGCATGAGTCTGAAGAGGGCCTTGTGGACTGGCACCAGATTATGGGTTT
>NW_022103898.1:59828375-59830056 GCF_000313985.2 Echinops telfairi
AAAATGACTATGGGGGGAAAAAGTGACTATGCCTAAATCTTCATGAGCAGATGAGTTAATTGAAACTTCCAGAGCAGCTCTGCAGCACACCAGAACAGTCACTGTTTTTACACAACGCACCTCCACTTCTTTAAATTAACCAAAAAGGCAAAGCTGTGTTCTCCTCTTCTGCAAAACTTCAAATCCAACTAGAATCTACCAAACTCAATCTGGGTTAAGCAGTGTAATAAGTATGAGAATAAATGTACAATTTCAGTGTCTCATCAGATTGGTTAAAATAAAAGTGTGAGTCTAATTTAGAGATTAAAGTACTATAAAAATCCATAAAAATTTTAAAAGTAAAAATCCAAGGCATTTACACCCTGGAGGCCTCATTTCCCACACTCTCAGCACACATCCTTGCGAATATTGATCTACCAACATGCTGAACCCCTTCAAACATCCATTTCTTTTCATATTCCATTATCTGTGGATGGAAGGCCCATTCCACACTGCTCCTTTCCTTTGTAGCTCTTAACCACTTCCAGGTATGAATGAACATTAAAAACACTATATTATGTGAAATAACTCAGGCACAAAACAACAAATACAAATGTGGATTAGCCTAATTATATTTAAGAAAATAATAATACACAACTTTTGTAAATGAACTGTGGTGATAGTTGCATATCATAGTGAATGTAATTAATATCACTTAATTGTATACTTAAAAGTGATTAAAATGGCAAATATTTTGTTGTATTTCATGACTTCTTTTCCAAATTGTTGCCTATCATCATCATTATATTTTGAAAAGAAGAAATAGGAAGGGAATCGAAACCCTGGTGGCATAGTGGATTACATGTTGGGCCGCGAACCACAAGGTCTGTGTTCAAAACCACCAGCCTCTACTCCCACCCTGCCAGCAAGCCCAAAGATGAGCCAGACTACTTCTATAAAGAGTTGTAGCCTGAGAACACCATAGGGACAATTCTACTCACTCTTACAGGGTTCCTCTGAGTCAGCATCCACTTGATGGCAGTGAGTTTGCAGTATTGAAGAAAGAGCGGGGAGGGAAAAAAACCAACCTCATTGCTATCTAGTCAATGCTGACTCATACTAACCTTATAGGATAGGATAGAACTGCCCCCTGTGAGTTTCTGAGACTCTAACTTTTTATGGGAGAAGAAAGGCCCATCTTTCTCTTGCAGAGTGGCTGGTTGTTTTGAAATGTGGCATGTGAAGACAACAACCCAGTGTGTAAGCACTACATAACTACAGAAAGAAACATTGTTTTCTACATTTGATTCAGTTTGGTTGTATGAAAAATTAACTTCATTTTCAGTGCGGTATCTTTGCTCTGCTAACTGGTAAAACTTCTGAAGGCAATGCCATCCTTCCAAGCCTCTCCAGAGGTATTCTCTGAACTTCAGTTTATACCTGTCAAGACGGCAGTTTGTCATCTTCAAGGGATTCAAATTGTGTTCCTTTTAAGTGTTCTTTGAGCTTGAAGAACAAAAAGAAATTTGAAGGGGTAAGAAAAAGGCTGTTGGTGTGTGAAGTAGTTTTCCAATTGAACCAATGCATAAAACTCGGGTGTGAGAGAGTATACTAGGTTGAATAGTGACACTCTCAAACTCTATCTCTGCGTGTGTGTGTGTGTGTGTGTGTGTGTGTGTGTGTGTGTACCTTAAAAAAAGTG
>NW_022103898.1:59830493-59831706 GCF_000313985.2 Echinops telfairi
AATGTATGAAAATGTTGACTTGTAGTGCACTAGGAGTTCATTCCACCAGGTCAGATTGTTAATCAAGCTTTCTATTTAGAAGTTCTGAAAGGATTATGTAACAGTGTGCCAAAAAAGGCCAGATTTGTGGCAGGTGGGGGACTGGTTTTGCTACCACAATGTACCAGCTCATGCAGCCATCTCAGTGCACCAGGTTTTTGCCAAAAAACAGCATGCCTCTCTTAACCTCACACACCTTACTCACCTGACCTCACACTGTGAAACTTCTTTTTGTTTCCAAAAATGAAGAGGAACATAAAAGGACAGCAACTTGATGATGTTGAGAAAGTGTGAAGAAAAAATGAGGAAGGTGCTGTCAGCCATCCAACAGATGAGTTTGAAAAATGTTCTCAAGAATGGAATCACAGATTTGACAAATGTATTAAGTGTAATAGTAAGTACTTTGAAGGTGATAAGATTGTTTTGTAAAAAAATAAAATAAAATACATAGCTTTGAGGAAAAAAATCCATTTTGGGGGAGTGGGGGGGCATACCCCCTCAGATATACAATATCTTTCAGCACCTATAAATGTGACCCTACTTGGGGAAAAGAGATGGTGAGTCTTTGCAAATGTCATTAAATTAAAGATGCTAAAAGTAGAGCATCTTGTATTTAGATTAGAGCCTGTAATAGATCATTTTGTCAAATTTCAGATATATAACAGTATAGGAATGATATCCAAACTTTCAATCAAATCTCAGCCTGGTGGTGCCTCCTTGTAAACATGGCCGTCTAATAAGGCATGCCCTGGGAAACTCCACTCTCTCTGCCTTCACTCTCCTGCTTGCTGGCCAACTTGAGAGCAGCTGAGGCCCTGCCATGTTACCACTGACCTTGGATGCACATGAGCTTGCCCCGCCAGCCTGTGATCTTCCTGCGTTCTGCATCATTGCACATGGACCCATGAGTCTTACGGGGGACTTATAGACTAGTGTAGGACTTATGGACTTGAGTTGTAATGGGCTGAAGTGTCTTGATATAAATTACTTCTTGATATAAAGCTCTTTCACCACCTGATAATATCAATAGATGTGGGGAAAGCATTCGACAACATCTAACACCCATTCCTGTTTAAGAAACTCAAGAATATAGGAATGGAAGGAAAATTCCTCAATATAATACAAGCTATATATCAAAAACCAACAGCCAATGTGGTAGTCAACAGGGAAAAGA
>NW_022103898.1:59832865-59838112 GCF_000313985.2 Echinops telfairi
CAGACAAAGGCCTTATTATTAAAATCTACAATACTCTGCTAACTTCCAAAAAAGAAAAAAAAACTAATTGCCCATTGAGGATGTGGGCAAAGGACCTGAACAGAAGTTTCACACGGGTAGAAATCTGAATGGCCAATAAACATATGAGAAAATGTTTCCAATCATTAGCCATAAGATAAATGCAAATTAAAACAACTATGAGATAGCACCAAACACCCTCAAAGATAGCTCAATTAAAGAAGTCAGAAAGCAACAAGTGTTGGAGGGGCTGGGAGAGACAGGATCTCTCATACACTGCTGGTGGACCTGTAGGTATGTACAAAATCGATTTTGCGATATCTAAAACAGACAGAAATCGAACTACCTTATGACCCCGCAATCCCCATACTGGGTATATACTCAGAAGAGGCAATAAACAAACCATGGCCAGACATCTGTGCTCCAATGTTCATCGTGGCGCAATTCACAATCAAGGAGTTGGAAACTACCCAGATGTCCATCAACGGATGAATGGATTAAAAACCTGTGGTACATACATACAATGGAATACTACGTATCTCTAAAAAGCAGTGATAAATGCATGAAGCACATCGCCACATGGGGAGAATTGCAGGAAATTATGCAAAGCAAAGTAAGCCAAGCACAAAAGAACAAGTACAACATGAGTCTGCTGAGGTAAGCTTAAAAATGCAAAGGGGGTATAGGGGGAAAGCTTCTATATACATACATTCCTGGGGTGAGGTCCAGATCCTATGGCAGGGGCCAGACCCAATCCAGGGATACATGTGGCAGCCAACTAAACAGGAAGAGAAAAGAACGAAGGAAGGAAGAAAAGCCATGGGTAGTAGGGGAAGAGGGCACTAACCCACCCGAGGGGGGGGTATTGTTTATATCTCCACAGGAAAGGAAGAGAGGGACCAGACTTCAACCGTATGCACCAAGTTGAATGCAACATACCTGCATGTAGCAGGGAACAAATAAAGAGGTCTGTGGGGCTCGTCCTAATACCAACTACATGGACACTTTGAGGGACAACACTGGAGGCACAGTGTGGGAACTGTGCCCAATCTGACCCCACCACATCAGGGCGAAACACTAAAAACATGCAACAGAGCAGCAAGGGGGGCAAAGCAATGAAGTCCCTGGGAAATACCAAAAATAGACTTTGGGGCCAGGGCATGGCACCCCATTAGACTTGACTGGAAAACACTCCTAAATGTCAACAAACAGACCTGGACCTATTTATAGGCTTTTCTCTTTGTGTCCTTGGTTTGTTGTTATTTTGGTTTTGGGGGCTTTTTTTTTTTTGTCGTTTTGTTTTGCTTTGTCTTGTTTTCGTGCTTATTATTGCCTCTTCATGTCTATCTAGATAAGATAGGTGGGATAAACAATCCAGAGGAGAAAACAATGGGACCAATGGTTCAGGGTGGGGTGGGGTCATGGGAGAGGGGAGGAGCAGGAAAAGAAAGGGGCTGTCAACTAACCCAGGGACAAGGTAACACCAAATGATCAAAATCGGTGGTGAGGAGGGTGTAGGATGCTTGATATAACCCTTGAGAGGAATTACTTAAATCCAAATGAAGTCTGAGCATGATAGGGGGACAAGAGGAAAGTAAAAAGGAAATAGAGGAAAGAACTACGAGGCAAAGGACATTTATAGAGGTCTAAATACAGGCATTCATATATGTAAAACATTTTTATATAATGATAGGGAAATAGATCTATGTGCATATACTTATATGTTAAGTATTAAGGCAGCAGACAGATATTGGGTCTCTATTCAAATAATCCTTCAATGCAAGAACACTTTGTTCTAATAATCTGGCATTCTCTGATGCTCAGCTTCCCAACAGAATCACTGTAGACGAAATGGGTACATAAGCAAATGTGGTGAAGAAAGTTGATGGTTCCCGGCTATCAAAAGATATAGCTCCGGGGGTCTTAACGACTTCAAGATAAACAAGCAGCCATTTAGCTGAGAAGCAACTAAGCCCACATGGAAGAAGCACACCACCCTGTGTGATCACAAGGTATTGATGGGATCAGGTATCGGGCATCAATAACCCAGAACAAAAAAATCATACCTATGTGAATAAGGGGGAGGGCAGAGTAGAGACACTGTACAGGGAATCCAAGAGAGATAAACCCCTCAGGACCAATAACAAGAGTAGCGATACCAGGAGGGTAGGAGGAAGGTGAGGGAAGAAAGGAGGAAACAATCACAATAATCTACATATAACCCCCTCCCTGGGGGATGGACAACAGAAAAGTGGGTGAAGGGAGACAGTGGATGATGTAAGATAAGAAAATAATAATTTTTAGTTTATCAAGGGTTCATGACATAGGGAGGGGAAAATATGAGGAGCTGATACCAAGGGCTCAAGTAGAAAGAAAATATTTTGCAAATGACGATGGCCCCAAATGTACAAAACTGCTTGACACAAAGGATGGATGGATGGATGGATGGATTGTGATAAGAGCTGGAAGAGCCCCCAATAAAATGATTTTTTTTAAAAAAAGATCTTTCACATATATATGAATGTCTCTGGAATTGTTACACTAGCAACCCAGTGTAACACAGGGCCTAACTACAATGATGGATTTCAACAAAGAGGGGACGTTACACCACAAAGGTACAGAAATGAAAGTCATGGGATGAAGGTATTAGATATTGATGTGATGCCACTATGAGCCAAGGAACAAAGATTGCCAAAATGAAGCCAGGAGAGATGAATGGAAAGGATTCTTCTTCAAAGCTGCCAGAAGGAACCAATCCTTTCAACACCTGGGCTTTTGACTTCGAGCTTCTAGGACCGTGGGAGATGATTTTCTGGTGTTTTGAAGCACTCAATTTGTGCTAAATATGTTACTGCAGATCTATAAAACTAAGAGGAATTGTTTCAGTGTAAGATTTAGAAAAACATCATGAAATTAAAGAAACTGGAGGAGCCTGTAGTTTAAGACATGCCATTGTGTTTGATATCTCATGCTACAAGTATCAGAGTGATAGTATTTGCAACTTTGCATTTCCTTTAGTTGAGAGTTGGTAATCATATGTAGTCATAAGCTTGTCTGACCAAATTAGGACCAGTTTCAGAAACCACAACAATAACACTTTCCATCAATTGCTTTTAAAATCTCATGGAAATGAAATCATGACGATTGTGAAAGTAATCACAATTTTTTTCCTGGACTTTATAACCCAACATTGGTGTCTTTATTTGAACAGATAGGTAATATCATTTTATTACTGATGGATGAATGAAAGTAAAATTCGTGGCTACTGATGGAAGCTGCAATTCTGCCACTGCAAAATGAGCTACACTGACTCAGAATCATATGCACATTCTCTGTTGGAGACAAAGGAAATGAACATTTAAAGACAATTTTAAAGCTTATTTTAATAATATGCAGAAACAAATGATTATATCTGACTCTGGGTTTCTGCGAGAAAAGTCCAATATTTTGTTCTAACATTTTCCCATCAAACATAGTAAAAAAGTTGGGTTGATGTGCTCTGCAATCTGACATTTAAGCTTATGTTTTTAAAATTTTCATGTTTCTCATGTTTCTGATTCATTACATTGTGCAATGAAAGCATCTCTATTTCACTTAGTATTCTGTTGAATCTGCAGAGATCTTGCTACTTTAAATGTATATGCACTGTTCTACCAGCATAAAAATCAGCCATTAAATTGAAATGATGGCGCAGTTATTTCTGGGTGTGATAGAGATTAACCAGGCTTACTTCCTCCTGCAGAGACTACCTAGCTGACATGCTGCACGTTGACGACCAAATAGGAGATTGACAGATGCAAAGAACTCTCATGTCCTGTCAGACATCCATTGGATTTTTCCAAATATAGGAAACGATCTTTGGCTTTTTAAGATGCGGTTGAGTAATGCTACCATCCATTAATTACTAAAGGCACTAAGGAAAGTCCTTAGCCAAGATGTGGATGGATAGCTATTTAGGAAACTAAAGGCTAGAAAGAGAGCTATTTAGTATTAATGAGGTTATAGAGTAACTTGATTCATTATGGCTAGTAGCTGAAATTGAATGGAACAATCAAAGTTCATTACTAGACCTGATTTCCAGAGTGGAAACAGTGAAGATGTTGTGTATAAGAATACCTCCCTCCCTCACAGTTTCACTTGTATTTTTTTCCCTTAAGATTTCTTATCAGTAAACGTTATCATCTTCCTATATGCTTTTCTTAAGGTAGCATACGCATCAATAGATATTTGAGAAGAAATCATTTATGATCTGCACAATGAAACAGAAAACTATAATTATTTATTTTAACAATTCCTGTAATACAATTGTGAAAATGGTGTGAAAACAGCATCCAGTCTTCTCTAACTTCACAAGGGTTGGGGAAATAGAAAATGACCATTGACATCAGCCAAAGACGATGACGCAGAGCTCAGATAAGCCGCTGTCCTCCAACCTGTACACCAATTCTGACATGACCACTCTGTTTCTCTACTGGTATTCCAACATTCATGAAAGTGGCCACCAAGCACTCCCAGACAACATTTTGGTTTATTAGGGAGGTAACAAGTTACAATTCCTGATCAGGAAAGCTCCGGATACAATTCTTCAATCAGGACAGCCTCTTCTCGGCCACGCCTCCAGAGACACCACTCTCTGGAGGTCCTCAGCCTGGCCGCTACCCTGTTCTGGCAAGTGTTGCAAACTCTTTGATCTGTGTCAGTAACAGCTCAAAGGCACCCACTTCTCCAACAAGGCTCTTGCCAAAGGCATTCCGATTTCTCACTGTGGGCTGTGAAGTCCACCACACCGTTTCCTGCCAATCACTTGGCTCCGCCTCTGCTGCTGTTTCTGTCACTGGTTCTCACTGCTGCTCATTGTCTCCAGTGTCACAGGTGTCTGTCTCCTGGACCCAGGAAGTTCAGCATAGAAAGGTCAGTTCCAAAGGATGCACTAACTCTTCCTTCTTTCTACCTCTGGGACAGCTCATTTTCATCCTGCACTGTAGGCCCTACAGGATGGCATAACTTAGCAACCCCTATATTACCTCTGCATGCACCTATTTGCATGGTCTTACCCCCAGAAATCATATTATCAATGAGCTATCCAGCCCTTTAGGTATACCACAGATACCTCATAATTGCATAGTCATGCTCAGTCATTTAGTAAGATTAATAAAGAATATAGCTTGAAGGGCTGTGTGTTAAGTAATTCACTGAACTGCAACAATCTTACTTTTTTAAAAAGCTGAC
>NW_022103898.1:59839015-59857459 GCF_000313985.2 Echinops telfairi
CTCCTACTCAGTGGATTTCTCAAAAGCATGGAACCTACTAACATGTGTTGAGTTCCTGCGACACAGGCCTTTATCTGCTGCTGTTGTGTGTCACCGAGAAGCTCCTGGCTCCGGCAGCTCTATGTGTAAAAGAATATCGCAGCCCCGTCCTGGGTCATCTTCACACTTGCGGCTACGTTTGAGTCCGTTTTGACAACCGTCTCCTGGAGGCTCTTCCTCTTTTCTTCTGACCCTCTTCTTTACCAGTCCCTTCTCCAGGGATTGGTCCCTCCTGATAACATGGCTGAAGAATATAAGGTTACGTTTCTGTTTGTTCTCCTGGAATTCCATAGTCTCTTCAACATTCTGCAAAAAACGCCATAATTCAAAGTTGTCAATCCTCCTGCAGTCTTAGTTATTCGCTGTCCCACTTTCACATGCAGATGAGGTGATTGGAAAAAACCACAGTGGGAGTCAGGTTCACCTCAGTTCACAAAACAACATCCTTGCTCTTTAATACTTTGTATAGTCTAATTTAATCCTCTGAATGATGCATAGAAATAAATGTTGATAGCCACGTTTTATAAATGAGACACGAGATTCCGAGGATTTAGGAGTCAGGAACAGCTGAGTGACCTTTGGCAGTTTCTGACCCCGCAGAGCCTCATTTTGCACATACAAAACAAAATAGTTATCTAAACTAGTGCTGGAGAGGCAAAGATAAGTGAGGTCACACCCAGGAATCAAGCCCAGGAAGGCACTCAATAAATGACAGCTTGGGCGAAGCTAAGCAGTGAAAAGATACAACTTTTGAATGGTTCCTTCAATGCTTTCAGGGATTTAGAGCTATTGATGCTATCAGCAGCACAGCAGAATATACATGTAAAAATATATGTCCAATATGTATTTCAATAGCGATTTAATTGTTTTCCTAACAGGTTCTACCAGTCCGTTCAACATAAGACAAACATGTGTCATTGAGTTTTCTGTTTGTTTGTTTTTATTGTTTTGTATTGTCATCAAAGACTAATTTCCCACTGTTGAAAAACCCCAGTTAAATGTAAAACACTGAATTCTTTATTAGTAAGTCATTGAAACCATATCATTAGCTTTACTTGCCATTTAGAAATGGAGTAAGGCAGCACTTTTAAATATCTAGAAAACCAAATCCATGACCTCAGAAAAGGCAATAATTGTTCTGTAAATTAAAATGCTTTTCCCCACTCCAGCCAGTACCTTAATCTTCGGATGTAAATGCTGTATGCAATATGAGTAACCTGAAGGAAGAATCACACATCATTTTACCTTAGTGCCAGCAAAATATCTCCAGTTGGCAGTTACTAATTTCTAGTCAAATTCTCCTGGAAGAGGCTCAAAGAGAACTAATGGTTTGACTTTACGTTCTAGGGAGTGCTGTGCTTCCGCGGAAAGCAGTGCTTTGTAGAGAAAGCTGCAGCATAACACTCTGTGGGCCCTCTCCAGGAATCTTAGCCAGCTCATTTACCACACTCACCCTTCACCAGTTCCGACACTTCCCCAACTACATTGAAAGCATCACAGCTTTGTTTATATAGGTTTGGCAATGAGTGAAATGTAGTATTCTTATTGTTGTGAATCACTGTGACCTCGTGTACAAAAGAAGAATATCCTCGCCAGTCCTGTGCCATCTTCCTCGTCATCATAGGTTTGAGTCAATTGCGGCAGCCACCGTGCCCTTCTACTTGGCTGAAGGTCTTCCTTCTTTTCAGTGACTTAGCATGAATTCAAGGCAGTGGTCCCTCCTAGTGACATACTCATAGGACTAATACTGTCTGCTTCTTTCAAGACAGAGGTAGTCCTTATTCTGGTATTCAATATTCATTGTCAACGCCACAAGTCCAATGCATCCATTCTTTTTTTATTTTCCTGACTCATTGTTCCACATCCATAAGTATTTTATGTAATTGAAAATGCCGTGGGTCGAGTCAGGTGGCCCTTAATCCTCAAAATGACATCTTTGCTCCTTATCACTTTAAAAAGGTCTTTTGCAATTGATTTTCTCAATGCAATAATGCTGTTTGCATTCTTGACTGTGGTTCCCAAGTAAAATGAAATCCTCGATAGCGTCAATATTTTCTCCCTGTATCATTTATCATGATGTTGTTTACTGGTCCAGTTGTGAGAATATGGGTTTTCCCTATGCTGAGGTACAGCCCACACTGAAGACTAGTCTTTGAGCCTCATCAAGGTGCTTTAAATCCTTGTTGCTTCAGCATGTAATATTGTGACACCTGCATATTTCAGATTACTAATGACTTTCCTTCGGATCCTGATACTGCATTCTTCTTATAGTTCAATTTCTCAAATCATTTGCTCAGTATATAGATAGAATAATTATAGTGAAATGATGCAACCTTGGCCCACACCTCTCCTAATTGTAACCATACAGTATCATCTTGTCCTGTTGGTCTGTGTACAGGGCATACATAAGTGAGAGGTCAACACTGAGACAGGAACGGAGATAGGATCGAGACAAAGAACGTGAGGTTAAGAGCGGCTTTGTTAGGGTAGGGAAAGAGCTCCCAGGCAGGATGGGAGAGCAGAGAAAGGGACAGGAGCATCTTGAGCTCCTGGAAAGTTCCAAGACCCAACGAGTTGGGTCAGGGAAGTCACAGCTTGTCAGTGAGGTGGTGGGAGATATATCGGTTCGAGCTAGGGAGGTATACGCTGACAACAAAAAGGGAGATTTTATTGCTTGCAGCTGGAGGACCTTGAGTCAGGATGCGATCGTGGGAAGTGCCTTTGTTGTTTGCCAACATACTCGCTGGAGTGCCGGGACAGGGGCTGCACAACCTTGGCCTGGAGAGATCAACTCCTTGGAAGGTTGGGTCTGAAGATGCAGACTTCAATAGGTCATTTATCTTCCCAAGAGGCTGGAAATGGGGGCCTGGAAGTTCTATCCTCCTGAGAAGCTAGAGAGGAGATCGGGGGCTGCCTAGTCTAGACCCGGCCCAAACAATGAGCATAATTAAGTGTCCGGAATTTCTACCCTTCACAATGTTATCCATAATTTGTTACAATCCACAGTCAAATGCCTTTGCAAATGGCTTTACTTGTATTAAAACACCGGTAAACGTCTTTCTGACATTCTCTTCTATCATGACATGATGATGATATCCCTAGGATTTCTGGCATTATCTTGTTGATGTATTTACTACAACCATTTTCAGCAAAATTTTACTTATGTGTGGTATTAATGATACTGCTTGATAATTTCAACTCTACACAAATAAGGATCTCTTTCAGTTAGTCGGCCAGGTTGCTGCCATCCAAATTTCTTGGCAAATGATGCAGTGTTGCATCATTCAAAAAACATCTCAGTTGGTGTTCTGTCAAGTCCTGGAAAAACTTGCTGCTCGACATTGCTTGGGTTTCATCCTTCAATACCATCAGTTCTTGATCATATGCTACCTCCTAAAATGGCTGACTATCAATCAATTATTTTGGTGCTTCTTTGGATTTCTCTCTTCTTTTGAATGTTTCAATGTCCATAGAATCCTTAAAAATTGTAAGACGAGCCAGTCAGGTTGCAGGGTAGCAACAGTGAAACATACAACCTCTTAAATCATTCCTCCCCCCACTATCATGATCCCAACTCTACCTTACAAATCTGGCTAGACCAGAGGATGTACAGTGGTACTGAAAACACAGGGAATCCAGGACAGATAACCCCTTCAGGATCAGTGGTGAGAGTGGCGATACCTGGAGGGTGGAGGGAAGGTGGGGTAGAAAGGGGGAACCGATTACAAGGATCTACATATAACCTCCTCCCTGGGGGATGGACAACAGAAAAGTGGGTAAAGGGAGACGTCAGACAGTGTAAGATATGACAAAATAATAATAATTTATAAATTATTAAGGGTTCATGAGGGATATGTCAGATTGTGATTCAGAAGGCTTTCACTGGCCTATTTTTTGGAAGTGATTCTTCTTCCAAATCTTCCCTAGTGTGGAAATTCCACTGAAACCTGTCCACTATGGGTGACTCTACTGGCATTTGAAATATCAGTGGCATAGCATCCAGGATCATAGCAACATGCAAGCCATGTTGCAATACACAAACTGACAGACACATGCTTGGAGTGAGATGTATAAAAAATGTAACTTATCTAAAATTACATGTCTGGTTATATGTCTGTACCAATAATTAAAGCTGTTACTCTTTTCATTCACTCTTCAGTCCACCATGTGCTTTAATTTGGGGTATGTAGCATATGGAAAATGTATAAGGAGCTCTGACTATACAGTGATAACAGTGCTGTGTTGCTAAACAAAAGGTCAGTGGTTGGGAGCCAGGAATTACTGAAGAGTTTTTGTTAGCGAAAGACATTTTTTTCTCAGTTCCAGTTAGGTGATCCTTGTAATATGGGATATGTCATGGTTGAATTAATAACTTTAGTCAGCTAATAGGCAATTCTTTCACTTCACTCACAGAAAATTTAGCCAAATTCCGTTTTATCCTGTGGCCTGTGTATAATGCCAAGCAATTCTTTTTAGATTTCGCAAAAATTGTGGTGCTCATTCATGTGCACAAATTAGATTAAGTAAAAGAAGCTTGTTGGAATTCAATAGCTGCAGGATAAATTTAAAGAGCACCACAGTACAACAGAAGCAGCGTGATGTTTGCATTTCGAAGACCTACTGCCCAATGGCCTAGCAGTGGCCATGTCTCCTTGGATAAGTCACTACCTCTCATTGAACCTCATGTCTCTCTTAAAAAACTGAAATTAACAGTCAAAAGATTATGTGGCATTTAAAAGAAATGTCTAAGAAAGTGCCCTTGCTGACTGTGATTGTTGGGTTTTGTGACTGTTTGGGTTTGGCTGGACTAAGAAGCTCAGTGGTTTGGCATCTGGGACCTAGAAATCCCCCACGATGTGACCTAACCAACTGTAATCAGTTCCGTGATGGGATCTGCTGTGAGCAACCAAGCAGTTGCTAGAAGATTAGGGTGGAGTGAAAATCCCTTACTCAGGTCAGAGCCTTGATGCGGTTGAAAGGTTTCCTTGGGGGTGTGGCCTAGTTCCTAGAAACTGCAGAAAAGTCTGTTGCTTTATCCTAGGTTTGGATCCTGGAGCCATCAGCAGCCTGCCTTCTGGCTTGTGCCAGCCTTGGATTTATTCACATTTGCCAGTCACAAACCTGATCTGCTGACCTTGAATCTGTCTGGCTCTGCAGCCCGCGGTGCTGCTGGGTTTATCATCAGCTGTTGAAGCTGTGTGAGTCAGGAGAAGCCTCCAACTTAACATCTGACTTGAAACTAGATTGGGCTTACCCACTTCCACAGCTAAGTGAGCCATGTGCCTGAAGTAACTGCATTTCTACATATACATGCAGAAGCATTTCTAGTTTTGCTTCTCTAGAGAACGGTGCCTAACGCATGGACTATAAAGCACCAATATATCATGATAATTTTAGTAACTTTATTGAGACATAATTTGAATACTAGTCTAAAAGTATGTATTTCCATGATTTTTAGTATATTGACAGTATTGAGCAACAATCTCCATAATCTAAATTTAGAACATCTTCAACTCTCTTAAAAGTAACCCATACCAATTAGCAGTTACTCTCAATGTTCCCTACTTTTCCCACCTCCATTTGCAAACAAAACCTAATTAATTTTTATTGCTATTGATTCAGCTATTCTGGATATTTAATATAAACATAATTAGATAATATGTAGTCTTTGGGATTGCTTTCTTTCAATTAGCATAATGCTTTGAAAAATCATCCATACTCTATTATATGTCAATGTTTCATTTCTTTTAATTGTCAAAAGAAATTTCATTGTGTGGCTTAACATTACTTATATAGACCCTCAATTCAAGAACCCACCCAGTATAATATATTGCTAATTATGCATTTTTTTAACCAAGTTAATTTTAGCACTCAGTAACCCTGGCTGAATGGTACAGACCACTTGGATTTTAGATTTTGTCTTTCAAGGTGGATAGCACTTTTCATAAACCACATCAGAATTATGTGATTTGAAAACCCCACAAAGGGAACAGGACTTTACCTTAAACACACCTCTTGCCAATAAAGGAACATAAATACTCCTTCGGAGTTAAAACTGAAGCACCCAGGGTGAGAAGCAGCAGAGCCCTGCACCTAAAGCAGGAGATTTGGATGCTCATAAACTTTGGTTCACATCTCTTGCTTTTGAGGTTTCCCATTAGTTAGCAACTTAAGACGACCATATACTGGCCGTTTTCATCCCACCTTTGCTTTTGTGACACGTGTTAGTCCTGCGGACATGATTTTCCATTAGTGAATGAGTGTGGCGGAAATTTTTGCCTTGTGTCTAGCCCTCATTTTTTTTCTTAAGCAGCTTTCAATTACTTAAGTTTATATCCTGTACAAGTGAACATCCCATGTATTTAAGTGTAAAAAGCATTCCTACATATATATTTTTTTTCAGTAAAGCACTTTGAAGTCTGTACCATTGGCTAGATAAATTATGCTATCACCTGAATTACCCAATGTCTCATGGAGGTTACTTAAATTATTTCACAAAAGATGATGATGTTACCTCTAGAGTGGGGACTAGGGTTAGAAATATAGACATTTGATACACAAATGGATTTTGAACTCACAATCATAAACATTAATCAAAGGACAAATAGTTTTGATGATGTGGCCCTTGCAAAATACTTGCCTCATGAAGAGAACACTGAAGAGAGGGGTTAATGAAGAAATCAGATGGTGCCCAGCTATCAGAAAGAAAAGTACATTGGATCTTAAAGGCTTGTCATAAAACAAGCAGTCATTTAAGTGAGGTATCAGCTCTGTCCACAGTAAAGGCACACACCAGTCCATGTAATCCTAATCCAAGGATTGTAAATAATAAAATCCAAGATCAGAAGAGAGGATTGTACTAGAGCTTAACATCTGAGCACCTGGTTTGCACAAGACAGAGGATAAAAATTCAAGCTTAAAAGATATTTTCAGAGTCTACACAGTATTAAGCCTCCAGAGAATTCCCTTGGAAAATTGACCAGCTATATAAATACGTTCCCCTCCGAGCGCATTGGAGAGTAGACGACTGCAGTACTAGTTAGGTTAAATTTGAATATATTATCATTTGTTTTCCCTTAGACCATTTTAATATGTTCTAGTTTCTGTTAACTTCTTCTTTCTCTTGAATTGAGGTTTCTCTGTGTTGCAATTTGTTGTCATTATCAGTTGATTATGTATGATTTTCTCCATATGAAATATAAGATAGGTAAATCAATAGAGACAGTAAATACATTTATAGTTCCTTACGGTTATGGCATAGGAGACAGGGTGGTAACAACAAGCTAACAAGGGACACAAGAATGATGAAAATGTTCTAAAATTGATTATGGTGATGATTGAACAATCTGAAAATATATTAAACCACTGCATTGTATGGTACATGAATGATATGTTAATTAACCTGCTAAAATAAAAAATTCAGTTGTACAGATACGTTGTTGTGGTTAGGTGATATCAAGTCAGTTCTGACACACGGCGCCCCGCTGCACATTCACACATTCGCTTGACCCTTTACTGCAGCCACTCTGTCCACCCTCTCTGGCACTGTCCTTCTCCCGACAACATGTCCAAAGTATGTAAGACAGAGGCATCCTTGCCTCTAAGGAGCACTCTGCTCATATTACTTCCAAGACAGATTGGTTGGTCCTTTCAGCAGCCCAGGGGCCTTTCAATATTCTTCTTTGGCAGCACAATTCAAATGTATCCATTGTTCTTCAGTCTTCCACCTTCGAGGTCCAACTTTCACATGCATAAGGCAATGAAAAGTACCATGGCTTGAGTCAGCCTCACTTCACTCCTCAAAATGACATCCTTTTCAATACCCTAAAGAAGTCTTCTGTAGCAGATTTACTCAGTGCAATGAATACGTTGATCTCTTGACTGCTGCTTCCATGAGCATTAATTGTGGATCCATGCAAGACAAAAATCCATGGCAACGTCAATCTTTTCTCCATTTATCATGGTGTTACCTACTGGTGCAGTTGTGAGGATTTTGCTGTTCTCTATATTGAGTTGTAATTCGTAAAGAAAATTGCCTCTTCGTCAACAAGTGCCACAATTCCTCCTCACTTTCAGCCAACAAGGTTGTGTCGTCTGAGGTGGTTAATAAGCCTTCCTTCAATCCTGATGCTGCACTTTTTCTCATATAATCCAGCTTCTCTGATGATTAGCTCAGTACACAGACTGAATAAATATGGTGATAGGATACAACCCTCATGCCCACCTTTCCTGATTTAAAACCATACAGCATTCCCTTATTCTATTTGCATAACTGCCTCTGAATCCATGTACAAGTTCTGCATAAACATAAGACGTATTCTGGAATGCCCATTGTACTCAAGGCTCTCCATAGTTTGTTGTGATACACACAATGAAACATAAGGAATCTGCTTTCTGATATTCTCTGCTTTGAGACAAGGTACATTTGACATAAGCAAAGATATCCCTCAACCCACATCCTCTTCTGAATTGTTGGATAATCTTCAGCAACATTTTACTTCATGTGATATTAATGATATTATCTATAATTTGAGCATTCTGCTTGGTCGCCTTGTTTTGGAATGGATACAAATTGGCTCTCTTCCATTCAGTTGCCCAGGTAGCTGTCTTTGAAATTTCTACACAAAGACAAATGAACGCTTCCAATGCTGCATAAGCTTGTTTCAGCATTTCAATTGACATTCCATCATCTCCTGGACCCTTCCTTGGGGCTAATGCCTTCAGTGCAACTAGGACTTCTTCCTTCAGCACCACTGGTTCTTGCTCATATGTTGTCTCCTGAAGCCGTTAAATGATGACTAGTTCTTTTTGGTACAGTGACTGTATATTCTTTCTTTCGATGCCTTCTGTATCAATCTTTTTTCCAAAGAATTTTTCAATATTGCAACTTAAGGCTTTAATTTTTTCCTTCAGTTCTTTCAGTTTGATATGCTGAGTGTGTTCTTCCTTTAGATTTTCTAACACCAGGTCTTTTCACATTGCATTATAATATTTTACTTTGTCTTCTCAAGCTGCCCTTTGAAATTTCCTGTTGGGCCCTTTAGCTCTATCATTTCTTCCCTGTGCCTTAGCTACACTGTGATTAAGAACAAGTCTCAGAGTCTCTTCTGTCACGCACATTGACACCATCTTCTGACACCCTCTCCTACCTTTTTAATGACCTTTGCTTTCTTCATGAAGGATGTTCTTGATGTCTTCCCACAGCCCATCAGGTCTTCTGTCATTATTGTTCAATGCCAAACCTATTATTAAGATGTTCTAAAATTTCAGGTGGAGTGAACTCAAGATCCTATTTGGGGTTTCATTGATTTAACTTTCTTCAACTTCAACCTGAACTCAAATATGTGCAATTGATGGTCTTTTCCAATAATCAGCCCCTGGCCTCATTTTAGCTGCTGATATTGAGTTTCTCTATCTATCTATCTATCTATCTATATCTCAATATATTTATATCTTTTTCCACAGATATAGTAGATTTCTGTGTGTTCCGTCTAGAGAAATCCATGTGTAGAGTCGCCCTTTGTGTTGTTGAAAAAAGTATATGCTATCAAGAAGCCATTGGACATACAAGACTCTATCATCTGATCTTTAGTTTTATTTTTATCACAAAAGTCATATTTTCCAATTGTTCCTTTTTCTTTGTTTCCAACTTTTACATTCCAATCACCAATAATTATGAATGCATCTTAGTTCAATTTCAGACTGAAAATGCTGATAAAATTCTTCAATGTCTTCATCATTAGTTTGTGTGATCGGTGCACACATTTGAACAATAGTTGTATTGATTGGATTTACCTGCGTGCGGATAGATATTATCCTGTCACCGACAGCATTGTCCGTCAAGATAGATCTTAAGATGTTCTGTTAGATAATGAATGAGACACCATGCCTCTGGAATCTATCGTTTCCAGCATTGTAAACTATCTGATTTCCTGATTCAATAAGGCCAATATCAGTTCATTTTAGCTCACTAACACCTAGCAATTTCATCCTTATAGGTTCTATTTAATTTTAGACAACTTCCAGTTTTTCTAGATTCATACTTGTTACATTTCAAGTTCCAATTATTCATAGCTGTTTGCAACCGTTTCTTCTCCTTTTCAGTGGTGCCTCATCAGCAAATGAAGGTCACAAAAGCTTTACTCCATCTGCATCACTATGGTCCACTCTGCTTTGAGAAGGCAGCTCTTCCTCTTTACCTCAGCTATCATTTGAGTGCCTGCTGACCTGAGAGACTCGCTTTCTGGAACTATCTCTGACAAAGTTCTGTTTATAGTCACAGGTGTTCAGTATGTGACAGTGCCATGCTGCAATACAGAAGGTTTTCAGTGGCTAATTCCTCAGAAGTGGACAGCGTATTCCTTCTTTGTAGTCTGTTCTTAGTCAGGAAGCTCGCTGAGCCCTGTTTATTTTAGGTGACCCTGCGGGTGTGGGAAATCCTGGTGACAGGGCTTCAAGCATCACAGCAACACAGAACCACAACAGTATGACAAACTGACAGACGAGTAATGGAGAAAAATGTATATGTACCAAAAAAATATCTTCTTGAACTTAAACTATTTATGGTTCTAAGTAAGTTAATGTTTCTGATAGGTTTTGTGTCGACTTGGCTGGAGCAAGATTCTCAGTGGTTTGGCAGTTATGATTTATCATGTGATCTAACACAGTGTAGTTAACTCCATAATGGAATCTACTACGAGCAGCCAGTCTTTGAAACAAGATTAAAGTGTTATGCAACATCGTTACTAAGGTCACAGATGGATGCAATGGAAAGGATGTTTCCTAAGGTGTGTGTCCTATTTCCAATACAAGTGGGACATTGTGGAAAAGTTTGCTTCGCTTTCTGCTGAATCTGTCTCCTGCATCTGGCTCATCAACCTCTGGTTCTGTGGACTTGAACCAATAGTCTGCCATATTGCCTACTGATCCTGGGAGTATTCTGGGCCCTGTCATCTGACCTGCTGACTGTGAATTAATTTGCTTCTGCAGCCACAAGCCTGACCTACTAAT
Source organism: Echinops telfairi (assembly GCF_000313985.2). Classification (NCBI taxonomy): domain Eukaryota; kingdom Metazoa; phylum Chordata; class Mammalia; order Afrosoricida; family Tenrecidae; genus Echinops; species Echinops telfairi. The sequence goes on from NW_022103898.1 coordinate 59,850,065, forward strand.
CTTGGATTTGTCTGTCTCAGCAGCCACTCAAAAGACCATCATGTGGTCTTCCTACTGATCTTGGGATTACTATCTCCTGAAACTATGTGAGTCCGGAGAAGCCTCGAGCCTAGCATCTGGTCTACAAACTTGAATCCTGCTTGAACTTGGACAGGTTAACTTTTATAATTGTGAGCCATTTTCTTCATATAAATTTCTTTATATAAGTACCTTTATAAGTGTCAATAGTGTTGCTTGTCTAGCGAACCCAGCCTACGGCAATGTTCAACAGATTAAGATTAGAAGCCTTTATATTTGGGATTTTTTAATTCTCTGAAAAATATTCCATAAATGATTCCTTTTACAGGTATTACAAATGACCCAATATGTTTTAAATAAAGCCATATTCTTCTTAAACTTCAAAAATGTCTATCCTTTGACTTTGGGACATTTTCTCCAGGTTTTCTTACCCCAATATTCAGTGCTCGTAGGCATCCAAGCAACATGAAGATTCTAATCAGGACTTTTACAGATACATCAGAGAAACTATAGAGGCAGAGATAAATTCAAGCAAATATGTACTGTGCTTGCAAGCCATAATTTGGTTGAAAGTAGGTTACTTCCAGAATATAGGGTAGAGTAGGTATTTTAACCTTAGAGGAAAGCGACTTGCTTCCATCTTACCAAGGTGAACCTACCCTACACATTTATCTTTACATAATACATTCAGTTGTCTCCATTTTAATGTAGCCAGGGTGCATTAAAAGGAAGTAAGATACACGGAGTAAATAACCTAATCCCTTAGATGATTCAAAGATATCTTTATTTTTTTCCAACAGTAAAAACAAATTAATTTGGTTTCTTGCCTTGGCATTTATGAATGCTAATTTAATCACATAAATTTAGACTTCCTGTGAGAGAATTTGAAACCACATTGCGAACATCATTTTCACATAAGGTTTGTTCCTTTTTCCTGAATTAAGAGGACAAAAAATAAATAAAACTCCATGCTTGTATTAGACCCCAGGCAAAATGAGCACAGCCCTGCCATCTCCTGTTAGGTTGATTCAGGACTCTGGGGAAGCAAGTCACCATCTGGCCGAGCGTATGCATGGTCAAAGGGAGGCAGGGGGAGTGTCCTCAAGAAGACCCCAGCTGACTGAGCGGCCACCTGTTACCAGTATGAGTGAAGGCACAATAGATCGCATTCATCATAATCCATCTGCTTCTAGTCTCCGAAAAACGGTACAGTTGACAGCAGGAGAGGACTGGTGCAGCGCAGCTAAGCAGACACATCCAGCTACGCAGACCATGTCTGGACGATAAAGAAAGCAGGTGAGGAGGCCAGTTTGGGAAAATCACAAAGGGAGTGAAGGCAGACTGGGCGGAGTGGGAAAGCAGGAAAGCCATAAGAGCAGCTAACCCAAACCAAACTCCCTGCCAACAGGGCCATTCAGACGGGTTTCCAGGGCGAAAGCTACAGGTTAGCAGAAACCTCATCTTTCTTCCATGGAGCAGTTGGTGGTTTCAAAGTGATCACCTTGTGGCTAGCAGCCTAACCCATAGCCCGGTGAGCAGAGTGCCAGTGCCGTGGATTCGGACTCAGCGCTGCTCCTTGCAGACGGCCCATCTTTCTGCATTGGGCAGAACGGGCTGTTGTACTGACCTACTTACTGAACACAAGTGACTGGACTTGTGTTCAGTAAGTAGATGGTGACTGGGGCTGCAAGACAGACAGAGAAGAGTGGAATAATTCAACTCGGGGACAGCATGAATATAAAATTCATAGATGATTTTGTCGCCTCAGTGACAAATAATAATAATAGCCAATGTTCACGTAGCATTGAATAAATACTTTAATCCTCGTCATAACCCTTTGAACGAGTCCCGGTGGCATAGCAGTTGCTTATGGGGCTGCTAATCACAAGGTCAGCAGTTTGAAATCACCAGCCCCTCCTTGGGTGAAAGATAGACCTTCTACTCCTATAAACGTCACAGCCTTGGACACCACAGGAGCAGTTCTACCCTGTCCGGTTGGGTGACTGTGAGTCAGAATCGACCTGTGGCCATGAGTTTGGTTTGCTTCAGAACTCTTTGAGATAGATAGTATTGTCATTCCCCATTTGCAGAAGAGTAAGAGTAGGCTCCGTGAGTTTTAGTCACTTATTCTGAGTCGCAGAAGAAGTGGTGAGGCTGGTTCTGCACTCCTGGCCACGACCATAAGCCACTTTCCTATCCTGCTCCCTCACCCCACTCTGAAGGCAGAAACTGGAGGGCCCTAGGATAGAACTCCCTGATATTTGGGTTAACACAGGCTGTACAGCTTACGTGACAAAATGTAAAATAATTAGGAAGAGGGTGACAGAAGGAACTTAGGCACAGCAATGTCCTGGCAACCGTGTCCATGGTGAGACACTTCCCTTAGTGACTCACAGGCAACAGACATCAAAGAGACAAAAGTAGATTAATGTTGTTGATCCTGAGATCTCATGAGACCCCTCCTAGAGATGCCTAGAAATAAATGGGATGTTTCAGATGGGGACAGGAAAGAACGGAGGCCTCACAGTTGTGCAGGTAAATGTCAACATGCAGCAAACTGCAGGCATGAATGTTAATGTGGCCGCATTGCCAGCAGAGACTGGGGAGGCCTGAGGACATCTCGTGTGCTAGTTACACAGGACTACGAAGAGCAAAAGGAAAGCAACATAACATCCCCTTCAATCATGTCAAGCACAGCTGCCAATATATTTTGCTAGGATAGTTTGTAATCTTCCAATGCCTTTTGTATCCAGTTTTAATTTTATAAATATTAACATAAATATTGTACTTTATATATATTAAGGGGGCTTAGCCTTTTTGCTATGAATCATGCTCACGTTGCACAAAGTGGTCTGCCTTTTTCCCTGCTAGAACTGACATTTGTGGACCATGCTTGTTCTCCAGACATGATTCGATTCAAGCCCTAAGAAGTTTGACTGTGTCCTCTTACCTGTCCCAAAGGGATTGTTCTTCCTTAGCTTCCTGAATAAAGTAAGATTCCAATGAGGACCAGGTAACACAAGGGGTAAAAACAAAATAAACACTTTTGATCTAAGTTAATGTGACTGAATCATAGGTAACAGCCCTGCTGTCCTACTTCGTTTTTGGTCGTCAGCTAGAACAGGCAATCTTGGGGAGAAGGGCTTTAAAAGAGTCAAAAAGGATTATGTATGAGCAGATGTCCAAGAGCACGATAAAAGAGCACTGCAAATAAAACGCAGAGATTTATTGACGAGTTTTAGCGAGGTGTAATAGAAAATGTGGAAGACCTTAGAGTACAACACTAAAAGAGAAAAGGTAAAAAGTCTTGTTTTCATTCAATTGTGTTCAGTAAATCGTGTAGTTTCAACAAGTTCAGTTCCTATAAGTTATTAGTTGTCAAGTCTAATTCATTGTATGCAAAAAGTTTTCCTCTACATGTGTAGAAAAATATATCACATGTATGTAATATTGTATTATAGTGTAGTAGATAATACTGTACTTAAGTAAAGCTATTTTATAAAATCAATATAGTTGCTTTATGTTTATATTTTATCATTTGAAAGAGCAACAGATGAATTATATCAATAATCAAGCCATCAAATTACATAGGGAAAAAAGAATAACATGGAGAGACAGCTCATGTTCTTCTAGCTTAAGAAGTAGAGGATAAAAAATAAAAAGTAGAGAATATGGTTAGAGTGGGAAAAAATCAACTCTTTCTGTACCTGCTGCAAAAGTATAACCAAAAAGTTCTAGAATATTATTTACCTGCTAATAAGGATTAAGTTCACAAATATGCATTTTCCCCCTAAAATGAGTTAGGTACAGTGAAGCTACAGCGAGTACACAATACCTGCTATATAATTCATGAAGAAACATATATATAACTAACTAAAATAGAAGAAAAAAATAAATAAGATTCAACAGTAAGTGATCAAATTGTCTATGAACAAATAAAATACAAAACAATATTCAACAAAAACCAGTGCTTTATTAACACAAAGGAAGCAATCATTAATTCTAATTCAGAGTAGCATCGCTCCACAGTGGTGGCAGCATTTGACCTGAGCTGTAAGGAGTGAGCAGAATGCTGATGTGCAGGACATTATAGAAAGGCACGAACACAGACTCAGAGGACGAAGAACAAATATTCCAAGTGGCTGGACCATAGACCATGCTGGGATCAGGGCAGTCCAGTTATCAAAAAAGTTCCTTTAAAGAACAACAACATTGGTTGATTATCACAATTTAGAGTTATTTCATTAGAATAAAATATTATCTTATGTCCTTATTGTAAAAATTCTGTACATCATAACTTATTTGGTACTCCCAAAAAGAATGAAACGAAATGAACATTCTGAGTTCAGAATCTTTTGTCTTATACTTTGTACAGCTGTTTTCCATGAACAGGAAAGGGTCAAAGTAGCTCAATGTAAGAAACACAGCCATTGGAAATACTATTGAAAAGAAAAGTGTTTGAGTGCGTAAGAAATGTGATCCTGATACAGAGATATAGATATGTATAATTGGGTAATGTCTATGTCTTTGACTCTGAGATGCTCATCTGCATTGCTGGCCAAATTCAACTCCTGTCTAATTTGACAGTAAGACTGATACTTAAAACAAAGTGCATGAGAATTGGAAGTAAAGTAATGAACTTAAGTTTAGACATGCTGACTTTGTGGTCCTATGGGGCATCCAGATGAAAATGTTGACTAATTAATTACAATAGATTAGAGAGTAGGAGATACTAGAATGTAGAGATTGGGATGCATCGAGTAAGAGTTTATCATGGTTACTGTCACTGGTCGGTGCTATTGAGTTGGTTCTGGCTGATAGCAACCCTGTCTACAACAGAAACACCTCCCTCTTCTGCACCAGCCTCACAATTGTTCTGATGTGTGTGCCCATAGTTGTGGCCACTGTGTCAATTCATCTCGAGGACCTTCTTTTTTTTCATGGCCCCTCCACTTGGCCATGCATGATGTCCTTCTCCAGGGACCGGTCTTTGCCGATAACATGTCCAAAGATGATAATAGTTCATGTAATTCCTTAGGGAGAGTGAATTCGGCTGGGTTCTCTAGAGAAGCACAACCAATGAAGCTTGCATGCACATAGAAAGGTTCTTATCAAGAAGTCTCTTCTCATTGTAGAAGGGCATTAAGTTCTGTTGGGTTCATGAACAGGGGCCAGATGTAAGCTAACCCCCAAAGCTGAGAGAACTAACGAATAAGCAGCAGGAAGACCACAGACTGGTGCATGCCCAGCTGAATGACCCTGAGATCAGCCAAATGAATCCAAGTTTCAAATGCATCCAATGATTGCTCCTTTGATGGGCAGATCACATAATAGGAGGCTGATGAACCAATGTAGGATTCAAATTCAGCAGTACGAATGAGCTAACTTCCATCCACTGTCTATTTATACTAAGCATGGACCACTTTCTAACTGAAACTTCCCTCAAACATATCAAGGCTGTGACCAGATTAAGTGGTTTCACTTAGGGCTACTATCCGAAGGTCAGCTGTTCAAAACCATAAGCCACACAGGAGAAAGACAATGCTTTCTACTCCTGTAACGAGTTACAGTCTCAGAAACTCACAGGAGCACTTCTATCCTGTTATACAGAGTTGCTAAAAGTCTGCAACCACTCGATGGAAGTGAGTTAGGTATTTATTTTGTTCTCCCCACAGCTGCTTAAGTGCTTTGCCAAAAATTGGATAGTGGAATTGACCACACTACGTTAGATGACATCATGGGAGAATCCTGTTCTACTCACCTTTACATAAACCTAACTAACACAGAGACTATATAAGAGAAAATGACTATAGACAAATCCCAGGAAACACAAGAGCAAAGGAGTAAGTGGGAAAAGAGTCAGAGAAAGTAAGAAGCTAATGGTGAATCAAGGGTGGGTGATGCTGTAGAATCAAAGAGAAGAGGACATAAGATGAATGTAAAGGTGAGTGGGGGTGTCAACTATCAAGCAACAAAGCATAAGGAAAACTGAAATAGCATCAATTAAGAGGTAATTTCGTTGAGAAATCTGAGTAGAATAGAATAAATTCAAGAGTATGTTATTCCAGAAATATGAAAACTAGATAATTATTGTTAGCAAATCCTAAAAAACTTGACTTTCATTTACTTCCTTGGAATGCACTGCTAAACCAAAAGTAATAAATAGATAAAAGGATATCCCCTGATTAAGAGATACCAAAACCACTGTGGTAATGAACATCAGCAAGTGAGCACAGAGATGCATTCAAAAATATATTAATTGCAGATTGGTTCATATTTTTAATGGAAGTAAATCAGTAGAAGACTATATAAATAAACTATAGTTTGTTCAACAATAGCATATAGTTTGGAAAATGAATGAACTTGATCAACACTTATCAACAAAGATATCTCAAAAACAGTGTAGATTACAGAAAGAAATGTCAAATGATTCATATATATGAATGATTTCAAAATGTCTTCAATGTGTTATCAATATTCATTTTTTCATAAATACAGCGTATGGTGGTAACATTTGAATAAGTACCATGAATCTGAGAAAAAAGCAAGCCTTGTAACAATCAGGACAGAAAAGCAAACAGATTAAAAGTACTATGTCAATCAGGGTATATTCCACAAAATTCAGGGAATGTTTCAAATGAAGAGGATTTAAGACAGAGAATTAGTTCATTGATGTTAGTAATCTAAGAGAGGAAAACCAGGCTAACCCCGAGCTTAATAAATACAGAAAAGAGAAGTGGCCATTAAATGAAATAGAGGTCAAGTTGGGAGCTGTTAGATAAAGATAGGAGACAAAAGAAACCCCAAACCTCAAATATCATTTGTAAAGACACATTTATTATGTCTTAAACAGGACAACGACAGGACAGAAAAAGAAAAAATTCATCCTGATGAAGGAGACCAGGAGCGGGAGGTCATAATGATGCCTAAGGATTTGTAAGAAAATAAGGACGCGCATCGATTGGATGGTAGTGAGCTTGACTGCTGAAGCAGGACATGGGAGTACAGGACAAACTGACACAAAAGCATGATTGGCAACAGACCAATACATCTGCAGGCGGGCATACAGAAGCAGAAGCAAGACCATGATTGGGAGGCATGCAAAATGCTCGAGAGAATTGCTTTTCAGGGCCTCTGACCAAGATGATCAGAGTATGACTCATGATCATGATGCTCTAGTACTCCAATTGCACCAAAGACACAGGAAAGCCCTTGAGGGAGGGCCTTTCCCCTGTTCCTCAGCTAGGGGAGTGGTAGTAATTCACTTTCAATGTACCCAGGGAGGAGCCCTGGTAGCATAGTGGTTATGCCGTGGACTGAGACTTTTGTCAAAACCACCAGCAACTCCTAGGGAGAAAGATAGGACTTTCTATTCCT
>NW_022103898.1:59858278-59859314 GCF_000313985.2 Echinops telfairi
GGCCTCTGCTCATGCCCTCCCTCAATGTAAGAACAGTGTGTTCTAACAACCTGGCATTCTGTGATGCTCAACCTCTCGGCGCAATCAATGAAAACAAAATGGGTGGTTAAGCAAATGTGGTGAAGAAAGCAGATGGTGCCCGGCTATCAAAAGATACAGCACCTGGGGTCTTAAGGGCTTGAAGTTAAAGAAGCAGCCATCTAGCAGAGAAGCAACAAAGCCCATACAGAAGAAGCACACCAGCCAGTGTAATCATGAGGTGTCAATGGGATCAGGTATTAGGCATCAGAAGACCCAAAACAAACAAACAAAATCATATTGTTGAGAACGAGGTGGATCGGAGCAAAGACTCAAAACCCATCTGTAGACAATGGGACATGCCCTTAGAAAAGGGTCACAAGGAAGGGATCAGGCAACCAGGACATAGGATAGCACCCATGAAACACACAATACTCCACTGGTTCCTTGAGCCTTCCTCACCTCCCACTATCATGACCCCAGTCCTTCCTTTCACTGCAGGCTAGACCAGAGCATGTGCACAGGTACAGATAAGAGATAAGAGCTCAAAACACAAGGAATCAGTAACAGAAATGAGAGTAGCAATACCAGGATGGTAGAGAGAAGGTAGGGAAAGTAGGGAAGGAAGGGGGAACCAGTTGCAATGATCTACAGCTACCAGCTGGCCCTTACACCTGTGGTTGTTACACTCTGGTACAGGGCTCCCCAAATTCTTCCCCAACCTGCATATGCAACACCCGTGACCATGAGGAGTGTTGGCTGTATCTTTGCAGAGATGTTTCATCGGAAGCCTCTCTTCTGTGGAAACTCAGAAGCTGACCAGTTAGGCAACATTTTTGATCTGATTGGCTTGCCCGCAGAGGAAGACTGGCCCCGAGACTTCTCTCTCCCCAGGGAGCCTTTTCCCCCAGAGGGCCGTGCCCAGTGCAGTCAGTGGTCCCCGAGGTGGAGGAGTCCAGAGCACAGCTGCTGCTGGAAATGCTGCTTTTTAACCCACAAAAATGAACCTCTGCCTTCC
>NW_022103898.1:59860331-59894990 GCF_000313985.2 Echinops telfairi
AGCCCAGCACAAGACCATTTGTGCCGGCCAAGAAATGGGATATTTCTAGGAAAGTTGACTTTTCAAATAAATTCACTTTATCGGCCGTGAGTCAGAGCGGAGAACCCAAAGGAATAGTTCAGGATGCGGGAACTGGAGGTGATGTTTGTACGTCATTGCATGGATCATTCTGTTTAGCGGGATCAGCACAAAGCTCTTCCTTATGTTCCGGCTTTTAAAGATGTCCTAAACTCCAACTTTTCCAAAACACTGCACCATGCTGTCCCCTCTGAGATGAACTGCTATTCCCCTGGGAACTCTCCCTCACTATTTCCTGAAAATAGTGAAAATTTGATAGTAGCGTGCATAGTTCTATGACTCTAATTACACAAATGATGGGAAGTAGCTATGATATAAGCAAAGGCAAAGACTATAGAAACACTTAATTCGTTGTCAATATTTTCAAAAGCAGAAGCGTGTGGCGCCACTGGGGCTGAGTGACTGCGTGGCAGCAAGTGGGCTGCTGGAAGGTGCCCCCTAGTTCTCTCCTTGCTCAGCAGGCGTACTTCCCGCCATGAAATGCCTTACTCTGATCCTCATAGAGGGTGGGTGTGGGTCAGAATTGACTTGATGGCCGTGAGTTTGGTTTGAGTTTAAATTTCTCTTATAAACCATGAAGTGCTCTTTATTTAATCCAAGCGTCTCCAAATTCTCTATCTCTGGAGATGGTCCACAGAACTGGTGGGTTAGAAATGTAAGAGAATTGGGTTTAACTGGGGGGCAAATCGAACTTCAAAGTCTTAGGCTAAAATATTGATCTTCCTCTCCCTTTCTTTAGCCTTCCTTCTTCTGATCATTTTCTGCTCTCTAAAGTTGTTTTCTAAAAACACTCATCGTCAGAGCTCGCTGCTGCATTTGGAATCCACAGACTCTTTCGGTTGTTGTTTATAGCTGTGTCCTTTGCTTTTTTCCATTATTTCTGTTTCACTGACTAAAATCTCCTAACCTAGTTTATGAGACCCTTCATGATCCATCTCCTGCTTACTGCTTCAGCTTCCCCTCTTTCCATTCCACTCTATTTCCCCTCCCACACTGACTTCCTCCACTTTCCCACATGCAATACATCATGCAGGGAGAGAGCAATCAATTCCAGGAATAATAAACTATTGCAATTGATAGCAGATTACTACATAATCTAAAATGTCGTACATTCTGGTAGGGAGATCTTCCTTTATTGCTGTCCTATTATAAACTCCCTGCTAATATTAATTTTCCTTTTAAACAAACAAACAAAAACTAAATAACAAATTGTTATGGAGCTGATTATAGCTCATCGTTACCCTACAGAAAGTTTCTGAAACTATAAAGCTTTACAGGATCAGACAGCCTCATCTTTCTCCTGTGGGGCAAATGGTGAGTTAGAACTGCCGACTTTGGGGTTCATAGCTCAAAACCTCATTCATGGCACTGCAAGGGCTCCTTAATTTCCCTCTTAGTCACTGGAAGGCTTCCCTGATCCCCATGCCTAAAATGAGTAAGGTGTACTTCCTTAGTAAGCTCATCAGCACCTGTACATTTAGTCCCTGGAACACTGGATTATAAACTCAGGTGCAAGCTACTCTTGTCTCATAGCAACCCTACATGGGATTTCTGTAAGTTGTTATGAAAGCAGGGACCCTCATTTCCCCCCACAGTAGCTGATAAGTCTGAACTGCCAACCTTGCAGTTAGCCACCCAATGTCTAACCCACAGCACCACCAGCACTCTTATTATGTTGGTAGATAATAAAAGACATTGTTTTATAGGAACTTCTTTATCTTTCTGTCTTCACTAGATAACCAGAACCTTGCAAGCAGCGCAAACGACACAAGTGGCTAAATTAAGTAATATCTAAAGTTTAATCCAGGTCGATGGTTTTCACAACTGCATCTCTTCACTGTTGTACATTACACATTACTGCACATTAACTACACAACTTGGAACCAGAAAATTACGGCTCCATTTCATGTCTTTTGATTTTCTGCACTGCTTCATCTCAAGTCAAAAGTGAGTTTTCTAATTATCTCTCTCCCCAGCCCCACCTCAGTAGGCACTCTCGCCACTTATGCTCTGGAAATACATTTTCTGATTCCACAATGTGATATAAAGCATGATCACAAATGATACTTTTGTAGGAAGCATAACTCAAAATGAGACTACCGTTTTCTCAGGCAGCAGACATGGATGCTAACACACCTCTCCTGGGCCCTTCCTAAATGGAGCCCACTCATGACACAGTTCAAACTCCTCAAACACAATCTTCCCTCTTCACAGGCCCCTCCACCCCATCTTCTCTCTCCTTGACACCCACAAGTCCACAAGCAATTCTTATTACACAAACTTGGCCAGACTTCAATTATAAGAGATGTCAGATTAATGGATTGGGGGTGACACTGTTCCTTTTCCATTCAAGGAACATAGTCAATAGGACATAAATCTCCATCCATCAATGTGCTAGCAATCAGAGGTTTCTCAGGTCACCTAGGAATGCCTTGGGACTCTGTGAGATTATTCAGTGGCACCCGTTATTCATTTGAGACACAAACGCGACTCTACACTAAAAACAAACAAAAAAACCAGACATGAACAGGACTAAGGAGCTCAAGTTTAATTTCACTACAATTGACCAAATTTAGAGCAACAGAACAGAAATCTCAAACAAGCCAGTCCTGTAGAGTTTAAATTTATACTGGGCTCTGAACACCTAAATCGTGCAAGCTCCCTAATCAGAATGCACTGGTGTGCAGAGAGCAGACGAATCCTCACATAATCCAAGAAGTAAATGGCAAACCCCTAATTCACTGAATGAATAATAAACATAGTAATTTAATCAAATTACCTGCTTCTTGAAGGCTTATCTTCATTCCTGGAGTGGTCTGCTAGTATGCTATGTCTTTATCTCCCTGAAAAAGCCATTTTTATCATGTCACTTGCTTAACCCAGAGAAGTGGCTCCTTAATAGCTGCACGAGCTTGCAGGCACAAACGTCACTCAATATCTAAGGCCGTCCAGCATCAAAGCCCAATAGGCATCCTTCTTCATCTTGTTCTATTTTCTTTGTTCTTCCAAAACATTGTCCCAACTTGTCACACCAGTTTCCAAACAGTTCCACTAGCCCAATAGTCACCGTCCAGTCTGAGAATTCTTCTCCTAGTCACTGACACGCGGTTAATCCCTCTTTCCTTTAATTTTCAAATGTACTTAGAATCATACAAAGAGCTAAGAGCAACTAAGCACATGCCATCCCGTCTGTCAGGGCTTTCAGTTGTTCATTTGTAGAGCACTGAACCATCTCCCATGACCATCTTTAAACAAAGCCGCATGCGGCTGCGGTTGTTGTTCTTAGTGCTGGCCAGCTGGTGCTGAGTCGTACGTGGAAACCTGTTGTGCTCAGAAGCCCGTAGAACAGGCGCCACCCTTGATAAGGATGGCAACGGCGTCTGAGGCAACCACACACTCATCACCATAGACATGTTAGGAAAACATCTGATCTAGCTCAAGCTCTCCATTTCACAGAAGAGAATCACAGATAGTAAGAACTTGCCCAAAGTGAGAAATGGAGTCGAGAGAAAAAGACCTTTCTAGCCAGAGGCCCTTGCTCAGAATCCAATACTTGCACACTACTCAAGTCAACATCAGGGTTAGCCAACACACTGAACTGTGAATTTAACATGAACGCACATGTGGTTATACAACCCTTGACCTGTAACTTTTATTACTCAACAAATATATCTTATGTACTTGCTGTATACCAAGAACTGTGCTAGGTGTTAGAGATTTAGAAAAGAATGAAAAATGGTTCCAGGAGCCCTGGTGGAGTTGCGATGATGCATTGGGCTGCTAACTCCAAGGTCAGCAGTTCAAAACTACCAGCTGCTTGAAGAGAGAAAGATGAGACTTTCTACTACTGTTAAGAGTTACAGCCTTAGATTCACAGGGGTAGTTCTCCACGGCCCTCTAGGGTCACTCCAAGGCAGCCTGGACGTGGTGCTAGGAAGAGTTTTGTTTTGTTTTTGCTCTGTGGAGCATATCCTTGGTTAACTATTGAAAAATTAACTTTTTTCAATTAAAATGAATAGGAATTTTTAACAAGAGGGGAGTTCGGGTTGAAATAAAAAAATGACCCAATGGAGAGGGAAAATAATGACGAAGCTAGGGAAGAAGGAGACGGTCCCTGCAGTGATCACCTTTCACCAGGGAGGCAAGACGGCTTCTTATGTACCAGGACAAGGTGGTCTTAGACAGAAGAATGAAGAGTTCATACCGAATATTGGGGGAAATGGGGGAAATAAAGAGTCATGGATCAGGTTAGTAGACAGATATGGTATACGGAGTTACTATGAATGAATGTTAAATTTTGAAAGTTCATTATAGGCAAAGAGCCTAATAAGAAGGCTGGTATAATAGTATAGATAAAAAATCTTAGTGATGCACTAAATTAATGACAATGAAAATGAATTTTTATTAAACAAGCATATAATTTACTTTATTGTTAAACCTTACCAGATGGATATTTGTTTATGTATTTATATTGAAAATAGTTAAAATCACTAAACTCTATCTCAGAATAATTAAAGATAAAGGGAAAATGTTGTGCTTCTATTACAAACATAAGAAAATAATTGCCCAGAAGTTTTTGTTAACGTCTCATTGGGTGACCACCAAATTCTTTCCACCTTTCCTCGGTCAATTTATTTTATGCAGTGATTGGTGTGATAATGTGAGGCTTGAAGCTATATCACAAGTATTTCAAATACCAGCAATGTCAACCATGGTGGACAGGTGTGAGATTAGCTTTAAAATTATGACAGATTAGGAAGAAAAATATGGTGGTCTACTGCTGAAAAAACTGACCCCAGAAACCCTTTGAGTAGCAACAGAACATTGATCTAATGCTAGAAACTAAACTCTTCAGTTTGGAAGGCATCAAAATAAGACTGGGGAAGAGCTATCTCCTCAGAGCAGAGGAAACCTTAATGCTATAAAGGAAGCAAGGCTTTCAGGAACTTTATTTGCTGATGTGGCATGGCTCAATGTACAAAGTATGACTCTAGGAACATTAGAAGGCATAAAATATTAAATGGGATGCGTAAAAATTGATACCCTAGGCATAAGTGAGCTGAAGTAATCTATCTAGTAATCTGGTATTGCCATTTTGAATCAAGCAATCACTTGATCTACTTTGCTAGGAATGGCAGTTGAAGAGAAATGACATATATGACAATCATCAACAAAAAGCATACTCCATGATCTATAATAGAGTACCATTTCAAGATGTATAATGAAATATAATACTGCCTGTGATAGTACAATATCCGTATACCTACAAAGAAGACCTGTTGGGGACCAGCCTCCCCACAATCAAAAGGGTCCAAGGGGTGGTTGTGTAATATGCAAGAGACATCAGACAGGACATACAAGGGCTCACCTCTTCTGATGGAGACATAGAACCAGAGAGAGGCAATAATGGATTCTCTCACAAGCTTATCTAATCTTGGGCATGAAAGCCATGGTAAACACATACATAGCAGGAAGGGGTTGTATTAGAGGCATACATGTAACATGAGGGGGACAAGCTAGGAGTATGCATAGAATATGAAGGAAAAGGTACTGAAGGCATACATATGACAGGAAAGTACATACATAACAAGGGGAGTAGGTCCTAGAGTCAAGAAAGCAGCCCAACCGAGCTTCCAAGGCAGGCAACTCTTGGAAAGATAGCCCTCAAGCAGTTAGTTACTCTTCAAGAGTATCATAAGCAACCATGTGCTTGCAAGTAGCACCTTAAAACTGGCCTTATCACGGGGAGACATCCTGGGCAATAACTTCCACTTAGGAGAAGGAGACTGGGATGCATCTCCAACCCACGAACGTGAAGGCCTCGCTCCACGGCAGCCTCGGTCTCCCAGACTCCGTAAGATATGAGCAGAGAGAACTTGTCCGCACGCACTCTCTTCCCAGTTCTCAGTCCCCGACTAAGACCAGTGCATGTCAGCTCCCAGTTTCCGCTACCTGGTATGTGCGGACAATGAATAAAGAAGACTAAAGAAGAATCAAACCCATGTGTTGGGGAAGACTTTTGAATATACAATGAACACATAAATCAACTTCAGATAACAAAATGCTCCTTAGAAGAGAGAACTTTGAGACTTTCTTCTACACACTTTGGACATATTATCTAGACTCTCAATGGTTCTCAACCTTCCTCATGCTGCGACCCTTTGATACAGTTCATGTTGTGGTGACCCCAACCATAAGATTCATGTTATGGTGACCCCAACCATAACTGTCATTTTGCTACTGTTATGAATCGGGCGGCCCCTGTGAAAGGGTCATTCGACCCCCAAAGGGGTCACGATCCACAGGTTGAGAACCGCTGCTCTAGAGGGATTCGTCTATGGAAAAGGACATCACACTTGATAAAGACATGCACTAGTGAAAATGAAAAAGAACTTCTACACGGAAAGCGGATGCAGTGAGTGCAAGATGGGCTCAAACATTGCTGACGGAGGACGGCTGCGCAGCGGTTTGCGGTGGGGACACAGGGTCCTTATGGGTCGGAACTAACTTGATAGCATCTAAAACACCACTCCCAAATTCTTTTAATCTTACATGGATATGGTATTATGTCATACAAAAGAAACATACCAGCAATCGATTGTGTGAGTTCTGTTAACTATTGCCTGCTTCCTGTTTCCACCAATTCCTGAATTAACATATATGGTAACTTTCATTAACTTTCTCTCTTTTTTTAATAATATATTACTTTATATGACTAAAACTAACAGGTGATAGGGCAGGGAGGTGGATCTTGTTCACAAACATAGTAAGGATTCGATTTAAAATCAGACATTTTCCACAGAGACAGAAAATACATTTATATATTTTTTCAACATGGTCTTTATTATTTTGTAACTCCACCACAATGTGTATTTACTATTATTTTCTCTTTCAAAGCCTAAACTAAAAATTGTATTGGTAACCATTTTGCTTTTATTTAGTCACTTGATGTGAAACCATCTAGCATGCACAAAGTGCAAGATTCGACCCCACTTCCCAGGGAGATTGGAAACATGCCTAGATTCTCGGGTAGAAAATAGGTAATTCCCAATGAGGGAAAATGTTATGCTGTAAATAGCTGCCTCTTGTATTAATTCACAGCCTTTACTATTTTCTCCATTTTCTTTCATCAGATTAACATTTAAAAGCTTCTTTGTCACAGATTGAAATTGAATTGTGAAATGTGCTCCTGAATAAATAATTTCTTGCTGAATGTTAATTACATTGGCAATAATACTGAAGTGTAATTTTACATAAATACAGTGTTAGGAATTCTACAGATATGAACAACTCCACTAATGCTGCTTGATTGAAAATAAAGTTTCTAAGGATTAGATGAAAGTGTCTAACATCCTGAATAAATATGGAACATTTTATGTACTGAAAATTAATCTGTATGCTTAGAGAACTCATCACAAGGCTTTAGGCCAACTGCACAGCTAAATATCGAAAAAGACAAAATATGCATTTTTTATTTTCCTTATATACTCAGCAATGACAAAATAGGCATATGTAAGGAACAAAACCAAATGTTATAAATTAAACAAGTTCCAATTATAAGTAATCTGAAACCAATTTATCTAATTTTTATATTAGCCATATTTATTTCAGGTGAGGAACTTTACATGGAATTCTAGGTTTCTTATTTAATACTGGTAGTGATGAACTCATTTTCATAAACAGTTTATTAGATTTTGTGTCAAGAATCCCAACTACAATGAAAGTCACTATCAAGTTGGATGTAGATACCCTGACATATTGAAGGCACTTTACTAATAAAATATTTAATCTTTACAGTAAGTAGTGCTTACTGCACCACTGAGTACTTTTCCTGCATTGTTCCTTTTAATTCTTAAAGCCACACTATGCCATGTGTCATCCAAGTTAGAGAACCAAGGGTTATGAATTTAAAGAAACTTCCCCGAGTTCACACAACAAGAGCAGCAACTGAATGGTAAAACTAGAGTTCAAATTCAGGTCTTACTAAGAACAGAGTCAATATGCTCAAGTAGATTCCATCTTGTAAATTAGAAAGAAAGGGTCTAGAATGGTCCAAAGTTGAAAATTTGTAAATCGATGCCTTAACTCCTCTATTTTCTTCTTTTTGAAACACTGCTTGTAAGTTGATATTAGGACTGATTTAAACACAGTATCCAAAAGTCAGAATTAGAAAGATAACAATTGTAATATTTGCTATTATCTTGGAATGCAGTCCGTTGAGGTTCTAATTTTTAGCTTCCAAATGCTTCTAACTCAATGTGTGGTCCATAGACCAGACACAGAAGCATCACTCGGGACCTTGTTAGACACTCGGGCACCACCCAGACCTGCTGAGCAAGACACCAGCTTGAGAAACATTGCTATAAATAATGGGCCATCCAGGTTCACATAGACACAGTACTAATCACCTTCAAAATTAAATAGAAGCACAGTGAAATGTACAAAAGTGTCATTTGCAAGTAGGCCCACAAGAAAATGTCTGGCACTTGATGCAGACGGGAAAGAAGGTCAGCAGGTGCTCAGGGTGAGATTCACAAAGGACTGCCATTGGGGGCTTTAGAAATTCCACCACACATTTCCATCTACATCCATAACCCAGATAAGCTACTATTTAGAGACATTCAGACAAACAGTGATTACTATTGCTTATATTTCCGCAAAACTTCTGTGGGAGGACTCTCTTTGGGGGAAGGATCTTAGTCACTGGTTTAAAAACATATAATGAACAGATATGATGTTCACATCTTATTAAGGCTGGCCTGTACTCTTATTCTGCAGCATATTTTATGCATCACAAAATGCTATATTGATATCACCAGCAGTTTTATGACATGTTGAAGTGAACAAATGATCATTCTGAATTCACAAAATATTAAATAACTTGCATATAGAGTTATAGGGACATTATTATTATTGTTATTATTATTATTATTACTATTACTGGTTTGCAAGAGGCCAGCATGGGATGTTGAAGACATGACATTGCAACAGGAGAAGGTATATTTGGAGAGTGAGCCATCTGCTCTTGCAACCTATTAATGCCTCATCTAGATGAACTCTTTTGCTGTTTCTATCTGCTGTGAATTGAACTATGGCTCCCTCCCCACTCCAACTTGTGCTGGAATTCTATAGAGTCGCTGTGAATTAGGGTAGACCTGATGGCACTGGATTGGGGGATACTAGTGAATGTAATATAACCCCCTACTACAGAGGCCATTCCAACTCACAGCAACCCAGACAGGGTGTGTGAGGCTGTAAGTCTTTATTGAAGCAGAGAGCCTAACCTAGAATTTTCCCATCAAGCAAGGAGTTGTTTTGAACCGTTGACCTACAGTTAGCCATGCCACCAGGGCTCCTCTTGCAAACATGATCATGTGTTTTAATGTGATCAATTGATCGGTAAGGTAGTACACTCATAGGATGAACCCTAAACCAGAGTTATATAAAGAGAATAGACCCAGAAAGAGACGCGCACTGAGGAAGACAGTTGTCATGTGAAGATCACTAAGGAATGGAGACACAGGACGGTTGCCGACAATAAGGAATCAATATGGCCAGCACAGTAAAGTGTTTAGCCTCCAACACGGTTATAAAATACATTTCTGTTCTTTAAAGTCACCTACTTGTGGTGTTTCCACTGTAGAAGCACTAGGGAATTCAGACATCTACCAAGGCATTGCTGCTGGTTTGTCAGGCCCTCACTTGTTAAGAGGCCCTGGTGATGTAATGGCTTACAGCGGTCCTCAAACTACGGCCCGCGGGCCACATGCGGCCCTCCGAGGACATTTATCCAGCCTGCCAGGTAATTTTGCCACTTTTTTTTTTAACTTCACAATAAGATATGTGCAGTGTGCATAGGAATTTGTTCATAGTTTTTTTAAAACTATAGCCCGGCCCTCCAATAGGTCTTAGGGACAGTGAACTGGCCCGTGTTTAAAAAGTTTGAGGACCCCTGGCCCAAGTTAGGCTGTTAAGCACAAGGTCAGCAGTGCAGACACTCAGGAGAAAGATGAGGCTTTCTACTCGCTAAAATATTTTTACGCTCTTGGAAACCCACAAGGGCAGTTCTGCTCTGCCCAGTAGGGTCATTATGAGTTGAAATGAACTTGCTAGCAAGGAGTTGAATTGACCGTGGTAGTGCTGTTGAGTAGGTGTCAGTGATTCAAATCCACCAGCCACTCTGTGGGAGGAAGATTAAGGTGCCTGGCTCCCATAAAGGTTTGCAGTCTCAGAAACACAATATGGAGTCATTATGAGTCAGAATGAAATCATTGGCAGTAGGTTTGAGTTTGGCTACCGTAAAGTCATCAGTGAAGTGGGTCAGCATGCTTGCCTTTAAGGTGGTGAAATGATTAATATTCTATATACTAAATTGTGAAACTATGAAGAGAGAAAGATGAGAAATTGAACAATTGGTATTGCTCTGAATTATGACACTGAGGTGGTACCATCCCTGGATAGAAAAAAAACTGACCCATAGGGTCCACCAGCTTCCCTCACTACAAAAAGGTCTACTTAGTGATAAGATCTGAACTCCTACTATTAAGCCTCTAAGTGCACTCATGCAGATGAATGATGAAATGCCCCAGAGATTAATAGAGTATTAAACTACTACTACTTATTTTTAACTAAGTAAATGTTTATCAGTCTCTTTCCTCTGTAGCTGTCACTGGAGATCATAGCACTCAAACAAACAAACAAACACATTTTCTACTCATATTTTGCAGGCAGTTACAGATTACAGATATTATATTATTTCATCTGTTCATTATTCTCTGCCTAGCAAGTATTTGAGGCAACCACAGTAAAAACAGATTTATAATCCCCATTCTAGAGATGAGAAAAAATGAGAAGGAATATAAATAAGTTCCTTGAAAGACGGGTCTGTCTGTCTCCAAAGGTCTTTCTCTTGTCCCTCACGGATGAGCATCTGGATGGGAAAGAGATTTGCAACTTGCAGCAAAACCAAGTGCAAGCTAGTCAGGGAGAGATTGATGGGGTGGCTACCAGGAGCCCCAGGCAGGGTGCTAAACTGCAAAAGTATCAAACTGTCAGCCCGCCGAACGCAAGTCAAGGATATGGTTTTCCAAAATGCCGAATTTATTTTCAGCATTTAAAAAGTAAAATGTTTCACACAAGAATCCAGATGTCTTTCTATTTCTTGAAAGATCAGATGATGTGGCGATGCTGGTCCCACATTTTCACATGGCAACATTAGCAGCAGTTAAATCACTACCTGTCCCTTTAGATGATCCACACTCTTCAATTCACCACAATATCCAGCAATCTGTTTATACCTGACTCATCTCTCTCTCTTTTTTAAAGTAGCCTAAAATATTCATCAGGAAGAGCCCTAGTGGCATAGTAGTTAAGAGTTGGGCTG
Organism: Echinops telfairi; assembly: GCF_000313985.2. NCBI lineage: Eukaryota > Metazoa > Chordata > Mammalia > Afrosoricida > Tenrecidae > Echinops > Echinops telfairi. The sequence goes on from NW_022103898.1 coordinate 59,871,793, forward strand.
TGATCCCAAAGGTCCACAGTTCAAAACCTCCAGCCACTCCTCCAGAGAATGGCAGTGCTTTCTACTCCCATGAAGAGCTAGTCTCAGAAACTCATGGGGCAGTTCTACCCTGTTCTATACGGTTGCTATGAGTCAGAGTGGATGGCAATGGGCTAATACTCATCCCTACCCCATGTGCTACAAAATTGCACTGCTGAGGAGTTTTCTTGGCTGTAATCGTTTTGGAAACAGATCACCAGGCCTTTCCTTCATGGTGCGATTGCATGTATTCAAACTACCAACTCTTAGGTTAGCAAAGCATTTGTAGAACTCAGGGACTGATTGTGGTCACCATGAGTCTGACTCAGTGATCATGGTGGGTTTTTGTTGTTGTTGTTGTTGTTGGTGGTGGTGGTGGTGGTGTATCAAAAGCATGCACTTAAATTCACTATTACTACCCTAGCCCGATGTGGGGAGCAGAGGAAGGTGGGCATAAATAACAATCTAAGACAAAATCCTGGTAGCTGAAACACAGAAATATTATTTTGATGCCAATTATTTTAGGAATCCATTTTCACAATTGCTTTAACTATTTAAACAAACCAAACACTCATCTAGTTTGATTCCAAATGTCAATGTAATTGAATGAGTATACTTACAGCTATAATGAATTCCATCTTCCTCGAGATATTTAGCAATCAACTACTGAACCTCTTTCCCCCAAATCATAATAGGTTTAATGTACTCAATAAACACATTTGTTTTAGCAATTCCTCTGCACCATATACTCAACAATGTATGTCAGTGCTGCATAAATTCTTCATATCCTTGCTCTGTGGAAGAATAGTATCAGGAGCCATCACTGTTAATTAAGTTTATCCAACATCAGAACATCTGTTCTTTTGGCCAGAGTTTATAGTCTGCTACCCTGGCTCTATTCTCCGATGCTTTGTAATGGTCCTTCTCTACCACATCCTTCCGTTTATGTGTATAACACAAACCTATTCTGTTGATTTGTTTAAACCTGAGTACTAAGTGCTAATAGACCACACTAGTGCTATTCAGCCTGGCAATACACGCACAGCACTGAAAAGTAGTCTGTACCTTTTAATTACAATATGAATTCCAGCTCAGCCACTCAGAAGCTGGATGACCTTGAGCGAGTTACTTGAGCTTTCTGAGTTCTAATTATTTGTAAAATGGGATAATAACACCTTTCTCATCACATAATCATAAGGATCAAATGAGATAATATAAGTGAAAGCCTTTTGCAAGCTATTGTGAACTAATCATATGTGACTTTATTGAATGTTGCCCTACTATAATAAACTTCTTGTATTAAACACCGAAGTAACTATTTTCTGGCTAGCATATGCCTTAGCACAAGATGACAAAAGTGTCTGTAATAATAGAGTTCTTGCTGGATTATGAGGCATTCTGGTGTTACTGTGGGTTAAGCATGGAACCGCTAACCATAAAGCTAGTAGTTCAAATCCACCAGGTGATCTGGGCGAGAAAGATTGACAGTCTGCTCCTGTAAGATTTAGTCTGAGAAACTCTATACGGGGTTACCATGAATTGGAATTGACCACATGGCAATTTATTAGGGTTTGGAGTTTGGATTTTATCTATATTATGAGCTTTTAAGACCTCGTTCTGGGACTTACTTATCTCTGTATCATTATATCTCATATAGATCCTATCTCCCTATCTGCTTCTATCAGGCAGGATGTTTAGAAACTAGGATAATCTAATTGCAACTGGTACCACTCTTTAATTTTCCCTGCTGGTCTACATTTGGGTCATACTGCCTCTGTCTTTTTTGTGTGCCTTTGTGTGGTTTTGGACATTTGAATTTCACAGAATAGTAAAATATGAAGAATGATTTTGAAGGTTAATATGGACTTGTCAAGATATTTTCCCATCTAAGTAGATTTTTAACAGTCCCATTGACTATAATATTTTAGAAAAGAAAATATATTTTAACCTTAGAAGAAGGATATAATCTTCGGATTTATGGAAGAAGCTAAACTTAAAAAAATTATCCACGCTGTAATTATTTCTCTTATGCTTGAACAAATAGGTTTTCAACTTAGTCATCAACTTGGATTTGGGAGCCAACTTCCTGACTTTGCTGACTAAAGCTTAGGCATCCCAGTGCACAAAGGAACCCTTGAACCCTCTGATATGCAGCGCAATTAGCCCTGTGATGTTGCATAATGAGTTTGACTCATGTAATTCTGACATTCAACTGTTTTAACTTGCCAAAAAAAAGAAAAAAATTATCTTATGGTTCAACCATAACACCATATTTTTGTCTACGCTTGACCATTTAATAATGCCAAACAAATGTTAGAACTATTACAAATGTATTCACAGTCATTGTGTGGAATTATATTTCTTCTGAAGAAAGTGTTTAACAGGTCTCCACACCTGGCTCGTTTTGGGGCGGGGAACTTTTCCATGTGCTGCTTTTCATGTTCTACACAATTGCTGGGAATCTATTGGAACTATTAAAACACTAAATCTTTTAAATAACAGATCTGTAATTACTTTACTTACATCCATTTTAACAAATCAGCCTATCACCAAATTAAAGATTATTAGGCACGTATCATAGTGCTTCCTCCTCCCTCGCACCCTGAAGGGCTCATCTGTCCTGGATTCCGCGTGTTTCCAGTTCCTATCTGTACCAGTGTCCATTCTCTGGTCTAGCCAGATTTGTAAGGTAGAATTGGGATCATGATAGTGGCGGGGAGGAAGCATTTAAGAAAGTACAAAGTATTCCTTTTAAAAAAAATCAATTTATTGAGGCTCATACAATACATCACAATACATAGATCAATTGTGTAAAGCACATCTATACATTTGTTGCCCTCATTATTCCCAAAATTTGCTTTCCTCTTGGGTTCCTGGAATCAGCTCATTTTCCTTTTTCAAAGTATTTCTATGAGCAGGCCCTGACCCTGTGGGGAGAGACCTGTAGAATTTTAGTTGCTTTGCCTGCCACAAGCAGGACAATTCAACTATAGGGAGTAAGGAGTAGAAGCCACCCCATTTTAAACTTATGTCCATATGATACTGCCCAATTCTGCTTTACTACTAGTACAGCTAATATTTTTGGTGCATATTTGACTCCTAGGTTTATTCCCTGGTGTAATTACTTGAATCACTTAAGCCTGAACAACAACCCTGGAAACTCAAGCTATCTAACTCAGTCTCTATGATGCTCATTGTCATTGCTAGTTGCTATTGAATTGACATTAGCTCATGGCAGCCTTGCATAGAATAGAAGAAACATTACCCAGTCCTGTGCCATCCTGACAATTAATTGTACACTTAACTCTATTGTTGCAGCCACTGTGCATTTTGAGTGACTTCTTACCAGGGGGCTCATCTTCCAGTACTGTGTCTGAGAATATTCTGCTAGGATCCATCAGTTTTCACTAACTAATGTTAGGGAATCATAGAGAACCATGGAGAGTTGGGGAGGTGCACAGAGATTCAAATGTCCCTTCGAGCTCCCATATTCTAGGGTCTAAGAAGCATTAACACTTAAAGATGTTATGAACTAGGCTCAACAAAATGAGTTCTGTGACAGGATGGCTCTCAATTTAACAGATTATACTATCCAAACTAATTTAAAAGAATTTCAAGCAGCAGCCATCTAAGAGAAATGTCAGCAAACCCACATGGAAGAAGCACGCCAGTGTGTGTGATCCAAGGATTGTAAATAATATAATACAAATCTAAAGGAGGGAATAGCATCAGAGCTTAAATAGTGAACACATACTTTGCAGAAGGTTATAGATAGCAGTGGAAGCCCAACCTCCATTTGCAGCATCCACACATGAATTTAGCCTCTGATGAATCCCTTCTGATCATAGGTGAGGGATGTGAAGAGCCCTGTTATCAAACAGAGAGCATTGTAAAGTTGATTCTGGCAGACAAAGTTGGGTCAAGATGTAGAACCTTTTCGTTTGATCTCTCTTTAGACCCATTTTAAAGCTGTTTCAGTTAAAAAATATAAATGTATGAAGGGGAAATACATGTGAATTAAGCCCTGGGAAATTCCTTCTGACCGTGGACCTGGGATGGGAATAGCCTTGCGAACATGCAGACTGCCTTGGAAAGTGGATTGTTGAAGATACAGTTAGGTTAAAATCTAACACCCTATCATTCGATCTTCCTTTTGATTCATTTAAATTTATTCTAGTTTTTAATATTTTTTGCTTTCTTTTCAATTGAGGTCTTTATCTGTTTTACTTTGTTATTCTTGTTAGTTTTTGTTGTTGTTTGGTTGGCTTTTGATGCTTTTCTGTATGTGAAATCTAAGATATATTAGATCTATAAAGACAGTAACCAGATTAATGGTTGCCTGGGGGTATGGAGGTTAGAGGGGGTGTGGGGTGGAGGTGCAAGCTAATAATAATGAGTACTCTAAAACTGATTGTGGTGGTGATTGTATAACGCCCCATGATGTGATCAAACTATTGAATTGTATGATATGTGAATGATATGTCAATCAAATTGTTAGAGAAAAAGTTTCAAGTATTTCACTTTTTATTCTAACACATTTCTGAGAACTGTTTCATAAAGTAGGTTGCCATCAATAAAATGATAAAAACAATAATGTAAGTGGGGTCATGTACCATCAAGTGCATATATTACAGGTTCACCAAATATATAGAAGGTCACAATGGACTGATATCCTTGTCCTGATCCCTGAAATTGAAGTTATCTACCCTGTAGTGGGCAGGGAAGCTATAAATCCCCATACCCCTGTCACATGGGCAAAGCCTGCTCTAATGAAAACTTCAAAAACAAAATTATTATATAAACTAGTGTCTAATCATTTAAAGTTACAAATGAGTATAATGTCCTCTACACATGGATTATGTTAGGACCAATATATTAGTGACACACAAATATATAATTCTAAATCATTCTGTGTGTAAATAATTATCTTTATCTTTCTCAGATGAGGACATCTTATTTTATGTGGTAGCTAACTGAAACATTTATAATCTCATATTTCCTATAGTCAGGAATCTGAGTAGAGCGTAGGTAGGCCCTCTGTTTCTGAGTCTCTCACAGAGTACAATCATGGTGTCAACATGCCATAGAAACCTCAAGTCTCAACTAAAATGTGGGGGTGGGGGGACATGGGTAGCAGGGGAACAGGACACTAACCCACCCAGGGGGAGGGTGTTGTTTACATCTCCACAGGGAAAGAGGGACCAGACTTCAAACCAGTGCTCCAAGATGTGAATGCAACATACCAGCACAAAGCAGGGAACTAATTGAGAGGCCTGAGGGGCTGGCCCCAATCCCAACTACATGGACAGCCCCTCCTCCCTCGCACCCTGAAGAATGCACTTCAGAGGACAGCACTGAAGCTACAGCTCAGGGAGAGAGACATATCTGATCAGAGCACACAGGAGCAAAAGAAGGGTGAGGAAGAGAGAGTGGAGCACATCCTGGCCCACAAAGCCCTGAAGACAATATTCCTGCTCAGAGCAGCCAATGCACACAGAGGACCAGAGAGCCAGCCCCACCAAAAGACATGATGTCCCTCATTGACCCATAATGCTATGAGGGACAACACTAGAGACACAGTGCGGCAATTGTGCCTGATCTGACCCCACCACACTGAGGCGAAACACTAAGGGCATGCAACAGAATAGCAAGGGGAGCAGAGCAACAAAGTCCCCAAGGAATATAAAAAATGGACTTTGGGCCAGCATGTGGCACCCCATCAGACTTGACCAGAAAACACTCTTAACAGTCAACAAACAGACCTTGAACTATTTATAGGTTTTCTTTTGTTGTTGTTGTTGTTTTGTTTTCTTTTCCTTTGTTGCTTTGTTTTGCTGTGTCATGTTTTTTAAAGAACTAGGAGGCAAAGGGCATTTATAGAGTTCTAAACATGGGCATATACATATGTAAATATATTTATATTTGACAATGGGGAAAAAATCTATGTACATATATTTACAGGTTTAGTATTAAGGTAGCAGATGGGCATCAGGCCTCTACTCAAGTACTCCCTCAATGCAACAACCCTTTTTTCTATTAACCTGGCATTCCATGATGTTCACCTTCCCGGCAGGATCACTGAAGACAAAGCAGGTGCATAAGCAAATGAGGTGAAGCAAGCTGATGGTGCCTGGCTATCAAAAGATATAACTTCTTGGGTCTTAAAGGCTTGAAGACAAACAAGTGGTCATCTAGCTCAGAAGCAACAAAGCCCACATGGAAGAAGCACACCAGCTTGTATGATTACGAGGTGTCATTCGGTATCAATAGGATCAATAGGATCAGGTATCAAAGACCCAGAACAAAAAATCATATCATTGTGAATGAGTGGGAGGGTGGTGTGGTGACCCAAAGCCCATCTGTAGGCAACTAGACATCCCCTTACAGAAGGGTCTCGGGGAGGAGACAAGCCAGTCAGGGTGCAATATAGCATCAATGAAACATACAACTTTCCTCTAGTTCTTTAATGTTTCCTCCCCGCCACTATCATGAGCCCAATTCTACCTTACAAATCTGGATATACCAGAGCATGTACATGGGTACAAATAGGAGTTGGAAACACAGGGAATCCAGGACAGATAAACCCCTCAGGACCAATATTGAGAGTATCCATACCAGGAGGGTCAGGGGAAGGTGGGGGGAGAAAGGGGAAACTGATCACAATGATCTACCTATAGCCCCCTCCCAAGGGGATGGACAATAGAAAAGTGGGTGAAGGGAGACACTGGTCAGTGTAAGATATGAAAAAATAATAATAATTTATAAATTATCAAGGGTTCATGAGGAAGAGAGTAGGGGGTGGAATTTTTTACAAGTGAGAAGCTGATACCAAGGGCTCAAGTAGAAAAGAAATGTTCTGAAAATGATGATGGCAACAAATGTACAAATCTGCTTGACACAATGGATGGATGGATGGATGGATTGTGATAAGAGCTGTATGAGCGCCCAATAAAATGATTAAAAAGAAAAAGAAGAAGAAGAAACCTCAAGGCTCCACACGGGATGGTTTAACCCTCAGGCTTACTCACACGGCCACTGTCAGGAATCTGTCCCTGGTGAAGGGTTGACTGGAGGACACCCCCAGTTCCTCACAGTGTGATTGCCCCCTAACACTATCCACAGTGAAGTTAACCTCAACTTTTGGTGGTCCCCACGTGTGCCAGAGTCAAACGGAACTCCTTTGAGTTTTCTTCTCTTCTTAAGCTTTTTCTTGTGACTCCGTGAAGGTGTATAGAGTAGACCACCGTCAGTTTTACATCCAACAGTCCCTGCACAGTTGGCAGGCCTTCACTTGTATCACAGCACAGTCACATCCCCGTTTCCTGCTCCCATCCCTAACCCTTCTTTCCTAACCCTCTGGGTTGGGTCCTGGGGTAAATACTACCCTTTTGATCTCTTGGTTGATTATTCATTGTGGTGAATTTACTTCAAGTTCTGAAGGATGACTAAGGACCCGATCTCTTTTATGATCTTGAGTTCTGGTCCACATTTTTATCCGTTTCTTCCAAAGGAGATCTTTTTCAGAGCAGTTGGTCGTGGTAGCTGGGCATCATCTAATTGTTCTGGCCTCAGAGTTGTAACGTCTACAGTTTCCATGGTCTATCATTCCATAGTATTAATTTGTGTCTATCTATGTCTTTCTATTTTCATCATTCTTCTTTTGGGCAAGAAGAGACCAATGGTTGCCCCTTAGATGACTGTTCACAAGCTTCTGAGACCTCAGATGGTACTCACCAAAGTAGGATGTAGACCATTGACTTTGTGAATTTTGTTATGTTAGTTGACCCTGATGCCCTCCTTGACTATGGTCCTATATTCACAGACAAGCAACTCATTCCCTCAAGGTATTTAATTTGCTATGTCTAAGAAGTTTTCATAACTTTACTCCTGGTATGCTCCATTACATTCATGTATATATTTGCAACAAAGATAAATTTAAAACAAAACAAACAAAAAACACTCATTGTCATCAAGTCAATCCCAACTCATGGTAACCCTATAGTACAGAAGAATCGCCCCTGTGGGTTTCCAAGATATACAGCCTCACCGGAACAGACAGCCTCATTTTCCTCCTATGAAGCAGCTGGTGGGCTCAAACTGCCGACCTGTGGTTAGCAGCTCATTGTGTGACCCAATACATATGTTTCAATAGCTTCTGTCAATCCTTTAGGGAACCCTGGGAATGCAGTGGATACAAGTTGGCTGCGGTGTGCAAGGTTGGAAGTTTGAAAACACTAGAGAATGATAGGGTTTTATACTCCCCTAAACAGATACAGCCTCAAAAACTCCCAGGGACAGTTCTGCCCTGTCCTATAGGATCTCTGAATCAGTATGACAGTGAGTGAGTCAAACATTTATAACGACTATGTATATAGCAGTTTCCCTCTTTTGCCTTTAACTCTGGAAAACCTCCTAGTGTCTACCTCTGCTTCTATCATTTTTCCCTAACACCCTTCTTGTTCTATATTGATTTTCCCATCACCCAAGGTAACATGTGTGTACCCTTCAGTTCATGATTGAGCGCCCCTTCCTTCCCTCACCCATTCCTAGCAACCACCAAAAAATTGTTCTTTTAATGTGTAAACTTTTTCTTGACTATATTTGAGTGGTATCCTACAATATTTATCTGTTGTGGTTGACTAATTTCACTCCATTTTCATCCATGTTATAAGCGGTTTCTCATATTAAGTGAAGTTGTGTGTCTATTTATCGATTTTTACGGATCCATTCTTCTGCTGCTGGTGAGTTAGGTTCCTCCCAATTCTTTGGGTAAATAATTTTTTAGGGACTCAAAATTTGACCTAAAACTAATATGGAAAGCATGAATAAAAATTAGATGCTTAATTTAAAATATTAATTTTGTGTGAAAACTAGCAATTCAAAAGATTTGAGTTGGATGGTTTCGCTAGCCCAGGACTCGCTGAGAGGCTGCACAAGTAAGCCGAAAAAGAGAGATTCTCTTTCTTTCAGTAACTTTCACTCAAGGTGCCAGAGAAATTCAAAATCATTTCGCTGGCCTTGCAGATGAACTTAAAACATTAAACCAGGTCCTCAGTAAAGGTTTGTTGTTGATGCTAATGATAGGGCTTCTCCCAATGGAAAGCATTTTAAAGGTCAGGAATGACCCAATATTTCTCTCCTTTACCCCTGTCTACTACAGAATTTTGTTTATACATCCTGCATCCCACACATGTTTTAATTGTATACTGAATTGAATGCAAAACTTTAAATGTAGCCTCTCAGAGGGAAAATGAGTAGTGCCACTCAATGGGACTGACTTCATTAGCATCGAGTTCATTCTGACTCATCCAGACCCTGTAGTACAGAGTAGAACTGCCCTGTGGGGTCCCAAGATTGCAACTTTTCATGGAAGTAGAAAGCCCCATCTTTCTCTTGTGAAGCAGTTGGTGATTTTGAGCTGCCCATCTTGCAGGTAGCAGCCCAATGCATAACCCACTATGCCACAAAGGCTCGTTAATGGTGCCACTAGGAATGGTAAATGATTCAGTCTCACCTTTCCCCTGCCTACATGGCATTTGTTACAAAGGATCAAATCACTTCAGACTCTACAGGACAGCCATTAACAATGACTAGATCACTAGCACAGTGATGCTGTGGGTTAGGTTTAGGGCCATTAAAACCACTCAGTGGGTGAAAGATGAGGCTGTTGATTTCAGTAAAGATTTACAGTTTCAGAAAACCTATACAGGGGCACAATGAGTTAAATCAACTTGATGGCAGTCGGTTTGGTTGCTGGTTTATCGTGAGGGCATTGGTGGTTCAGTAGTCGAATGTTCCCATTCTATACGGGAGCTCTGGGAAACCAGCAAATACACTTCAAATAAAGCCACTAACCAACAGTCAGTGGAGCCTGCAGGTTGCTATTAGGCTGAGAAGGTTTCAACAGAGCTTCCACACTATGAGGGACTAAGAGGAAAGGAGTATAAATACTTTCAAAGACCCACCAGTAAAAGCCCTATAGATCACAACGGTCTGATTTGAAACTGATTATAGGAACAGGGCAAGACTATACAGTATTGCCTTCTGTTGTCTATGGGGTCTCTTTAGGCTAAAGACAACTTGATTGCAGATAACAATTGCCATAACAAAGCAATCTCAATACATAAAGATTTAAAAGAAAGCACATCTCTTGCTCACCTAACTGTCAAGGGCATAATACTGAATAAGGCACCTCCCATGTAGATAGAGTCATTCAAGGACCAAGAATCCTTTAGTTTTGTGGTTCTGGCAGTACATAGAGCCTAATGCTTATCTGCATCCTGCCATCAGAGGGTAAAAACAATAGGAAGAAAAAAATAAAACCTTCATGGAAAGTTTGCATGAACTAGTGTGAGAGTGGCATATATTACTTTATTGGCTATAGTTCAATTGCCTGGCCCCTATTAACAAGGAAGGATGCATGTACAGGTTGTGTGTAAGCACAGTTAAATATTTGGAATTCTCATTCTTCTCAAGGCTATCTATAGTTCATTATGATCCGCACAGTCTGCCTTTGTACAGTCAATAAAAGACAAGTACACATCTTTCTGGTGTTCTCTGCTTTCAGCCAGGATCTAGCTGATATCTACAATGATGTCCCTTGTTCCACATCTGCTTCTGACTCTGGCCTGAATTTCGGCACATGAATCAAGAGACAGTTGTGAAAATAGAACAAGGGAATAGTATATGTTTTAAAAATCAAGAAAGAAAGTTGTGCATCCGGAGGGAATCTGGAAAGCCAGTATTCCATGGTAGGAAAGCCACCACTCTGGTAGTTGGATATATCGCCCGAATAGATTTTCCTGCAGTAATGTATCCTTTCCACAGTTTCTCCCTCTAAAGCTGTGCTGCCTTAAAGTGAGCACATGGTTGATTCATTCTCCCTGTAGAAGCACACATTCTTATTTGCTCCTTTTCTTCCCAACGCGGCATCTAGCCCCTCTCATACCTTCCTCCAATAGAAGATAGGCTTAGGAGGACTTTATCCTCCATGCCTGGATTCAAAACATTTACCATAAGCCTGAATTTTTGGCTATATTAATTGGATCATGAAGTTTTTCCTTGACAGCTTTCAAAGTATAGAAAATAACCATGTAGCCACTGTGGCTCTTTTGAATTTTATGTGTAAAACAAAAGGAGGAATTGTAGGAAACAGAAGGATTTCTCCCAAGTTGTCTCCCCCAAAATATATGCCAAACTTAGCTGCTTGCGAATGACTATACACTTGGAGGTCATCAGGAGTAGATCAGGGGTCATTCTCCCTAAGAGCTAACAGCCATCTAGACCAAGCAGACACCACAGTTTATCCTACAATAAGGATAGTAGTTGTCAATTTCCTTGTAGGAGACACCAGAGAGGTCAAACCCGCCCAAGGATGACCAAGGTTAGGCTGCCATCATGAGTCTAGGGTCCGCCCATCTTGTCACATGTATACCCCTAGACCTTCCCATTCCTATGGGCACACCCCTAGCTCATCCCCTTCCTGTCATGCTTATGCCTATCATAGATCCCCTACCTACGATGTGTATGCCTATTGTACTGTCCCTTCCTGTGATGCATGGTTACCTGTAATCATGCCTCCCAAAGGAGATATAACCTTTGGCTAGCAATAAAGTTGGGGAGCGCTCCTGCTCTCACATCTGGGGCTCTCTCCTGCTCTGGTGGCCGGGCTCTCCCCATGAGGACCACCAAGCGGGGTTGAGGTAAGCATGCAACCGTGAAAACAAAAAACAAAAAAAGAAAGTTGTACATCAAGGTTGTATCCTGTTCCCATATTTATTCAATCTGTATGCTGAGGAAATCATCAGAGAAGCTAGTTCATGTGAAGAAGAATGAGGCATCAGGATTGGAGAAGGCTTCTGGATATGCATACCTTTGATATGCAGATGACACAATCTTGCATGCTGAGTGTAAGAAGGCCTTGAAGCACTTGCTGCTGAAGATCAAGGATTGAAATCTTCAGTATAGATTACAACTCAATGCGAAGAAGACCAAAATCCTCACAACTTAACCAATAGGTAGCATCATAATAAACAGAGAAAAGATTGAAGTTGTCAAGGATTTTGTCTTGCTTGGCTCCACTATCAAAGCTCCTGGAGGCAGCAGTCAAGAGATCCAAGGATGCATTGTCTTGGGTAAACCTGCTGTGCAAGACCCCTCTGTTGTCTTAAAAAGCAAGGATATTCCTTTGAGAACCAAAGCGATCCTCACCTAAAGCCATAGGATCCTTAACCACTTACATGCATGTGGAAGTTAGACACTGAAAAAAGAGGACTCATGCAGAATTGATGCATATGAATTATGGCGTCAGCAAATAATATTGAAAGAACCATAGACTGCCGAAAGAAGTACAGCCAGAATGCTCCCTTGAGGCAAGGCTAGTGAGACTTTTGCCTCATGTGCTTTGGCTGTGTTGTCAGGAGAGACCAGTCCCAGGAGAGAAGGACATCATGCTTGGGGAAATAGAGGGACAGCGAAAAAGAAGAAGACGCTGGGCAAGATGGAGTGACACCGTGACTGCCACACTGCGCTCCAACATGAGAACGATTGAGAGGGCGGTTGAGGGCCAGGCAGCGCTTCCTTCTGTTGCACCTGGGTTGCTGTGAGTCAGAACTGACTCGACGGAACCTAACAACTGCGAAGGAACTTGGGAAATACTGTCCAGCTCCATGCCAGAAAGAAACCAATTTTAATGACTAGCTAGTAGTCTCTGCCCCATCTTATCTTTTCAAATAGAACTTCAGAGATCCATGAACTCAAAAGTCTAAAATGACCCAATAAATAATATAAATTAGTGAAAAGACCCTGATGAGAACTGTCCAAAACGGAGGAGCATTTCATGTTTAAAGGGGCCCTCACTGTTTGAAGCCCGCCGAATGCTGTCATTAAAAAATGGAAGCAGAGGGTTGCCAGACCTGATTTTTAAGAAGAGCCAGAAATCTAGATTTATTTTTCTTCATGGACTCTTCCAGTTTTAAAATGCTAGCAACTATTCAATTAAAAAAAAATACAACACAGGTCACACAAACATCTCTGCATGCACCATTTGATTTCAAAGAATATAAATTACATACTGCTTTAAAAACGTAACTCAGCTCTAAAGACATTAAAAATAAAAGACACTAAGAACTTAGTACCCCAATACATGGGGACATGGACTGAAGCTAACTGAGAACCAATACATTTCAGAATGGAATCATGAGTATTCGTCATGCCACCTAGCATGGATAGCACAACATAATGCAAAGAAACAAAGAGCAGGAACTGCCAATATCTATTAAATCCTACAAACATCTTAACAAAATCATAAGTGGGCTAATTAAAATATTTTCTATTGTATTGATTGACTGTCTTCCTTTGTTAATTGACCAGGAATTATGATGTGATTTGTTTATCCATTTAACAAATGTTTACTATATGTATAAGGTATTGTGTTGGCTGCTGCAGAGGAAATAGGAATGATTCAGATTAAACTCTTCCCTTCGGGAGCTTATATCTCCATAAGGAAACATTATGAATCCATAGCTAACAATAATAAGGGGTCAGAAACAAAAGAGCCATTAGTGAGTTATGGCCTCAGAGTTCAGACAAAGCATTGTATCTCTGGGGGTGATCAGAAAAACTTCCTGGGGAGAGTGGTGTCTGAAAGCAGGATTTGAGTGTGTAGAAATGCAGTAGAGATTCCATTAAAAGCACAGACTGTTAGAAAAGGCATGGAACTGGAAATTTTGTAGAAGAGTATGAGGATAAGTGGGCTAGAACATGAGGTTCCAGAAAGCAAATAAACAGATCAAGTCTGTAACACTTTAGTTCTTTATTTTTTCAGTATTGTGTAAAATCTTGGAAGCTCGTCAGCAGAGATATTTTCCTCCCAAGGGGAAAAAATACATAACAAAACTGATGCCAATAACAAACAGGAGTAGGTAAAATGTTATTAATCTAGATGTAATGACTTCAAATTAGTGCTATTTACAGTTGCTCTTTGAGTTTTAGGAAGTCCAGTATTATTCTGATGTGTTCTTGATACAGCCTGCAATTCCAAATGTTGTCATGGACTTCCTGTACCAGAAATCTGCAAAAAGCCGAGACCGGAGCTTTCTGGTCACAAGCTGCTTTTATTACATCAGTCACCTCCTGTTCAGAGTTCCAATAGGTGACATTTGCATGGTTCCATCTGTCCCATTTATTCTTCTCAGAGCCATATTGTTTCAGTGACATTTGGGGACCTTCCAAATTGTTGCTTCTATATGTCTCTGGTTGGTAGAAATTACCTTTATAGTCAATTTCTCATGATTCATAGTCTCAGAGATATTTCTTTTGTTTATTTTAAAGAAAAAATTTCATGTTTCTTGTCCAGGATTTATAACTTATGCTTGTTTTCATAGTTCAGATAAATCTGCTTTCAAGTGAATTTCGCAGTACTGACCAAATTCATTACAATGTCTCTTACTGGGGTTAGAAATATCCTGATGCGTGTCAAGGAGCAGGCAGCAACAACTTTTTTAAGTGATGTCAGAGTGAGAAAGATTTTCTAGGTTTGTAAAATTTCCAGTCCAGTTAGTCATTCTGAAGCTACACTAACAGCAGGGTAACTCTGTCTAGTTTGATATTCCTTGATTCCATCTCTTAAATCTTCTGGTCAAACCCAGATCCTATGCTAATTTTGTTCCCCTCTTTTACTGAACTGTTTCTACTTAGTAGAGCAGTTATAAACTTAAACTCCTTTATATAGTGAAATTTAGGGAATAAAACAGCTGGTCTGCTGCATAAGATCTCCTATAAATTCAGTTTTATGGTTCTAAGCCAGCATATTTATTATCTTTTCTTTCATATTTAAATTTTGAGGCTTGATTGCTGTTACTATGACTGTTATTGTAAATATCATTATTTAGGATAGTGTATTATCCGATGATTCAATATCTAGATTTGAATTTCCTGATCCACAGTGCAGTGCTCTATTTACAGTATCATGCTGCTAAACTAAGTCAAAATAAATATTCTTTCTATGATTCAATTTAGAACCATCGTCTATTTAATCAAACAAACTTTTAGATCAAGCCAGTAAGACAAATTTATCAAAGCAAGGACACAAACATTTCAATGAATGGAGCTTGACATGATAGAAATTGCTCATGTTCTGAAATGTATAATAAAAATTATCTTTATAAGCCTATTTGGTACTTTTCATTTAAATATTTGGTAATTATGTCTCTAGATTTATCTCTCCAAATCTGGGCTTTTTCCTTCATAAAAGAATGCTATGGATCTCTTTTCCCAGACAATGGCTGAAACATGCACCTCGAAGATTCCCTTCACAAAGTGCAAAATGGAGTAAAGTTCGGACAGAATCCCCAGTACTTAACCTGTGCTTGATTTCTGTTTTCCTTTTATAAGGCTAAGAGTACTGATTAATGCTTAATGCTTAATACATAGATAAGCTCTGATAAGATAGTTTATCATTTTCTAAATTTTGGAAACAATTCAATACCTATCGGAAGTTTCAGGCAATTGCATAGCTTAAAATATATATTCATTTAAAAACAAATAAAAAGGGTTTTCACTGTCTAGTGCACACCTCACTGTGGCATTCTAGAAACCCAGTTATATGGAAAATATTTTGACATTTAGCCTTTATTCAACATGTGTAGAATTTACAATGTATATGTAACTCTGAAAATATTTACAGATATTTTATTATTTTATTCTGAATTATCATAACTTATTAGTCTGTGGTCTGGGTTTCTTTTTCCTGATAGCTGTGGATTTCATCTTTAAAATACCTGCATTTAGTGTACATAGCTAGAAAAATACACAAGACAGCCTGAATTGATTAGACCTCTGAGCATTGGGTTTCTGGGCACAATTTATTTTTGTGGAACTGTATTTATAAAATTGAGTCTCAAAAGTACCTCATTCTCATATTTTTTTTTAGCTAACATGCAATATTGTTGAATTGTTGGAAGTAGAAACCTTCCATGTTTCGTACTTTTGAAAAAACTATAAATATAAGCAATCCAATTTAGCAATGATAAATGCTGCCTTCCAAATTCCAATCATATCTGCCCTTAGTTATAGCAATTTCCAATAAAAAAAAAACCTTTGGTGATACTCAGACACATATCATTTTTAAGACCTAGAAATAAAGCCCTGGACTAAGGCCAGTCACTTGAATTGTGGGGATATCCATTCCAAGAATATCTTTTACAGTTATCACCGCTCACTTGTCACCGTGATCTATTGAACTGCCCAGCTTCCTTACCATTGGAAAAAAAACACAAAACTTTTTATTTTCCATTATTTATCTTGTTCTTGCATGCTTTCTGCCTCTCTGTAAGTATTACTCAACTTGCTTTTCTAAATAAATTCGCAGTAACTTTGGTATCAAACTGACCATTGTGGTTCCCTACTACCACCTCCTTTAAATTCTGGAAGTAAAGTTTTCAAAGTTCCTTCTTACTCTCTGGAACAGGACAGGAGACTTTCAAACAAGTTAATGACCACTTTTCACTTAATGACTCAATTTCCATTGCTTTATTTTTTCCATTCTCAGATGACATTGGTTGCATATGCATCATAAACTTAATAACAGCTTTTTAGGGAAAAACATAGCACTACATTCATGCATGCAATTAGTTTTAATGAACTGACAACAAAATACATTTATTCATAGAAATATATACCACTCTCTTTTTTAGTAAAAAAGATAGGCCTACCACCAGAAGCATTTCTCCCTCAGGTGAAGGAAAGAATCGGATGGCGGGAGGAAGTCAGCAGACAGCCGGCACCAGCCGGCTCCTTCTTCTTCATCTTCTTCTTTTTGGTTGATTGGGATTCATACAGATATCAAATCATTCCACAATTCAACCATGTCCAGCAGAATTGTGCATTTGATTTCACAGTTTCCAAACTTTCTTTTCCTGTATGGACCCCTTGACATCATCACCCCTCACCCGCCCCTGCCTCTGTGCCTCCCTCCGGCCAAAGCCCTTATTCCCCTGGCTGACTCTACAGGTTCACAGGTTCTGGTTTTCATACACCAAAAAAATTTAAAATAAAGTAATAATTTATAAATTATCAAGGGTTCATGAGGGAGGGGGTGGGCGGAGAGGGAGGAGGAAAAATGAGGAGCTGATGCCAGGGGCTTAAGTGGAGAGCAAATGTTTTGAGAATGATGAGGGCAATGAATATACAAATGTGCTTTAGACAATTGATGTGTGTATGCATTGTGATAAGCGTTGTATGAGCCCCCAATAAAATGACTAAAAAATAATAAAAATAAAAATACATATCACAACTTCAGGAGGGTGACACCTCCCCCAATGACATAACACTTCTGAGATACCCCTAATATGCACAATAAAGAATCTGCTGACAAGTTTTAACTGTTCAAGTCAGGCGTACGCCTCTGACCTTCTGTACTCAACTCTCCAATGCCCTCCATTCTTGGTTTACTTCAACTACAGAGATTCACATATCCTGAGGCCCAGCCCTTCTCTATACAGTTATATGTAGAGTAAGGAAGATGGATCAACTATTTTGGCCATATACAGAATGCCCTTGTCTTCACTATGCATAACTAGAAGTTATATACCATTACCACTTCTCCTTAACGTCAGATAGCTGGTGAGTACCTGAACAATAATCCTTCACATCCCTTGTCAGGCCACACCAACCTCTCTGAGCTTCATTTCACATTCTGGTCTACCTGGCAACAAAGTCAGCCCATTCCTAGTTCATTTAATTCTGATGAATGGTGGCACCACAATGTTTTCAAATGGCATTAGAGGCCCCTGAATATGTATTTCTAATTCATAACTGAAACCTTCCCAAACACCAACCCACTGCCATCGAGTTAACTCTGACTCACAGAACCCTGATTGAATGTTTCCAAGGCTGTAAGTCTTTAAGGGAGCAGATAGACTCGACTTTGGAGTTGCTGGTGGGTTTGAACTGTGGTTGGCAGTACAATAATTCACAGCTGAAAGTATAACTTAATTGGCTATTATAAATCCAAAACTCATTGCCACTGAAGCATTCCTGACTCACAAAAGCAATGAAATAAGTAATCAATCTATCTTATTTTCTACTCTTTATCTGTCAGTGTGTCCTATTGTGGTGACTGGTGTGTTGCTGTGATGCTGGAAGCCACGTCACTGATAGTTCAAGTGCCAACAGGGAACCCAAAGTGAACAGGTTTCAGCGGAGCTTTCACACGAAGAACAGACAACGAAGAAGGACTCGACTCTACTTCACAGGAAGATGCTGCTGAAAGCCTTATGCAAAGCTTCAAAGCATTTTCAAATACTGAAAGCCTAAACAAAGGAAGCAGAACATCAATGGAGCTGCTGCAGGCATATGGGCACATCAGGTCAATGGCATCCAAAATGTGACTGCAGAAGAGGTGATTGATTTTTTTTTCCATAAACCTCTATGTAGCTTCAAGCCATCAGGACACAAGCCCCACCACCCACCACCCCCAACTCCCCTAATCTCCTCAGCTCTTCTGCTGAATATTTTGGAATTGGGCCTTCACAATGACAGATTGCTTTGGGAGCTTTCTCTTCCCCAGAACTTTATAGCAGTCTGACCATACCACACCGATGATGAGAGAGACTCCAGTCTTGGCATCATTTACCTTTATCTGCTCACCAACCAAGTTCCACAGTAGATCAAGGTTAAAAGTAGGGCAGAAGCTCTGATTCTTCTTCAAGTGGTAAAGCCTCATAATGATTTTTCCAAAGTAACCTGCTTGGTATTTGTTGAAGTTAACCCTGTGATGACCAGGAGTTTCAGGGACTTGCTGATGCGGGCATGGCTATGTATCAAATGGCCCTTACGTGTCTGGGTCTTCCTCAGTCTGGAGGGCATGTGGGTGGCCAAGACTAGAAGAAATGATTTCTTGGATGGAAATAGACCATATGAGGTAAGTCCAGTAAAGCCTATGGGAGTGGGGCCTTCAGGATCTTCATTTACTGATGAAGCATGACTCACGGTAAGGATAAACAGCTGCCAAAATCTTCTAATAATCAGGACTTGGAATGAGTGAAGTATGAATTTAGGAAAATTGGAAATGGTCAAAAATGAAATGGAATACATGAATATCAGTATCCTAGGCATTAGTGAGTTGAAATGAACTAGTTTGGGCCATTTTGAATCAGAAAATTATATGATATAATATGCAGGGAATAACACAATCAAAAAGAATAGTGTGGCATTCTTTGTCAGAAAAGGATCTTGCTAAATACATCATGAAGTACAATGCTGTCTGTGATTAGATTCTGTCTGCCTTCAAGGAAATCCAAACAATACAACTATTATTCCAACTATTATACACCAACCACACAAGCTAGTGATGAAGAAATTGAAATTGAATTGATCAAGCATGTAATCCAGATTCATTGATGGTTGCTGGACAATGGAATGCAAACGTTGAAAACAAAGAGGCAGGGACAGTAGTTGGTGTATTGACTTGGTGATAGAAATGAAGGTGGAGATCTCATGATAGAATTTTGCAAAACCAATGACTTTTTCATAACAAATACTTTTTTCCAACAACACAAAAGGCAACTATGCACATGGACTTCCTTAGATGGAATTCACAGAAATCCAGCTGATTACATCTGTGGGAAGACACAATGGTAAGCTCAATATCAGCAGCTAAAATCAACAGACTGCAACAGACCATCAATTGCTCATATATAAGATCAAGATAAAACTGAAGAAAAGAAAAACAATTTTACAGGAGTCAAAATATGACCATAAGTCTATCCCACTTGATTTTCAAAAACAGATTTGACACATTGAACACAAATAACAGAAGACCTGATGAACTGTGGGAGGACATCAAGACCACCAGCCATGAAGAAAGTAAATGTCATGAAAATATAGGAAGGGAAGAAAAGATCAAAGTGCATATCAGAAGAGACTCTGAAACTGGCTTTTAATTGTAGTGTAGCTAAAGCAAATGGAAGAAAAGCTGAAGTCAAGGAGCTGAATAGAACATTACAAAGGGAAGCTCAAGAAGACAAAGCCAAATACATATGTAAATATATCTACACATGATGTGGGGAAATACATCTTCGTGCATATATTTATAGGTTTAGTATTAAGGTAGCAGATGGACGTTGGGCCTCTACTCAAGTACTCCCTCAATGCAAGGACACTTTGTTCTATTAACCTGGCATTCCATGATGCTCACCTTCCCAACACCATCGCTGAAGGCAAAGCAGGTGCATAAGCAAATGTGGTGAAGAAAGCTGATGGTGCTCAACTATCAAAAGATGTAGCATCTGGGGTGTTAAAGGCCTGAAGATAAACAAGCAGCCATCTAGCTGAGAAGCAACAAGGTCCACATGGAGGAAGCACACCAGCCTATGTGATTACGAGGTGTCAATGGGATCAGGTATCAGGCGTCAAAAAATAAAAAAAATCATATCATTGTGAATGAGGGGGAGCATGGAGTGGAGACCCCAAACCCATCTATAGGGAACTGAACATCCCCTTATAGAAGGATCACAGGGAGGAGATGAGCCAGTCAGGGTGCAGTGTAGCAACAATGAAACATGCAACTTTCCTCTAGTTCTTTAGTTTTTCCTTCCCCTCACTACCATGATCTCAACTCTACCTTACAAATCCACTAGACCAGAGCATGCACACAGGTACAGATATAAGAGCTGGAAACACAAGGAATCCAGGACAGATAAACCCCTCAGGACCAATGAGAATAGTGTTACCAGAATGGGAAGGGGAAGGTGGGAACCGATCACAATGATCAACATATAACCCCCTCCCAGGAGGATGGACAACAAAAAAAGTTGGTGAGGGGAGTCATCAGGCAGTGTAAGACACGAAAAAATAATAAATTAACAAGGGTTCAAGAGGGAAAGAGAGTGGGGGAGGGAGGGGGAAAGTTAGGAGCTGATACCAAGGACTCAAGAAGAAAGAAAATGTTTTGAGGATGATGGTAACAAATGTACAAATGTGCTTGTCACAATGGATGGGTGGGTGATTGTGATAAGAGTTGTACAAGCGCCCAATAAAATTATTTTTTTAAAGAAAGAAATTTCTACACTCCACCCTACTATGGCTTTACAATTAATCTTGATTGGGGAAAAAAAGAAAAGAAAAGGGAAAGGGAAGAACACACAGCATTTCTGAAACTGAAAGAACTCAAGGAAAAAAATTCAAGCCTCTATTGCAATTTTGAAATTGATTCTATAGGTAAAATATTGAATGATGCAGGAATCATAAAGCGAAGATGGAAAGAATACATAGAGTCACTATAACAAGAAGTACTAATCAACAGTCCACCATTCCAGGAGTTAATATAAGAGCAAGAACCAATGGTGTTGAAGTTCAAACTACATTGAATACATTAGCCAAAAACAAGGCTTCAGGAATTGATGGAATACCCATTTCTGAAACATCAGAAAGCAGAAACACCAGAGGCCAGAAAATTTGGAAAAACAGCTACCTGGCCAACTGATTGGAAGACATCCATATTTTTGCCCATTCAAAAGAAAGGTGACCCAACAGAAGGCTCAAACTATAGAACAATATAATTGATATCACACATAAGTAAAAATTTGTCCAAGGTCTTTGAACAACAATTACAGAAGCACATTGACAGGGAACAACCAGAAGTTCAGTCCAGATTCAGAGAAGGATGTGGAACAAGGGCTACCATTGCTGATGTCAGATGGATCTTGGCTCAAAGCAGAGAATACCACAAACATGTTTATTTATATTTCATTGACTATGCAAAGGCATTCCACTGTGTGGACCATAGTAAATTCTGATAACCTTGAGAAGAATGGGAATACCAGAACACTTCGTTGTGTTCATTTGAAACTTGTACATGAATCAAGAGGCAGTTGTGCAAAGAGGAAAATGGAATAGTGCATAGTTTGACATCAGGAAAGGTGTGCATAATTGTTTTCTTAATCTCACCATACTTGTTCAATCTGTTTGCTGAGCAAATCATCAGAGCAGCTGGATTATATGAAGAAGAGCGTGGCATCAGGATTGGCGGATGGCTTGTTAACAACCTAAGGTACACAGATGACACAGCCTTGTTTGCTGGAAGTGAGGAGGACTTGAAGCACTTGCTGATGAAGATCAAGGATTGTAGCCTTCAGTGCCGATTCCAACTCAGAAAGACCAAAATCCTCACAACTAGACCATCAGATAACATCATAATAAATGAAGAAAAGTAGAAGTTCTCAAGGATTTTGTCTTTCTTGGATCCACAATCAGTGCTCATGAAAGCAGCAGTCCAGAGAGCAAAAGATGTATTGCATTCGGTAAATCTGTTGATAAGACCTCTTGAGAGTATTGAAGAGAAAAGATGTTACTTTGAGGACTGAAGTGCACCTGACCCAAGTCATGGCATTCTCCATTGCATTACATGCATGTGAAAGTTGGACATTAAATAAGGAAGACTATAGAAAAAGTGATGCATTTAAATTGTGATGCTGGAGAAGAATAATTGAAAGTACTATAGACTGCTAAAAGGACAAACCATCGATAGTGGAAGAAGTAAGGACAGAGTGCTCCTTAGAGGCATGGATGGCAAGACTTGTCTGACATACTTTGGGCAGATTGTCAGAAGAGACACAAGCCTGGAGAAGGATACCATGTTTGGTACAGTGGAGGGGTGGTGAAAAAGAGGAAGGCCCTAAACGAGACGGATTGATACAGTGGCTACATCAATGGGCTCAGGCATGTGAATATGAACACTTCTGAGGATGACACCGGATGGTGGAGTGTTTTGTTGTGTTGTGTAGGGTTGCTATGGGTCAGAGACAACTCAATGGCTCCTAATAATAACAATGTAACCTATTTTGGAATGAAGTATTACAGCTTGCTAAGAACCAGATTTGACTTACTGGAAGAGGGTTCAGTTTTGTGGGTTTAGTCAGGAGTTTAAATGTAAATAGAAAATAAAATTGTAAATGCAGTACAACTATAAAAGATGAAATTCTGATATAACCTCGGTGTGTTTCTGAAGGTGACTACTAATCTCATTTCAGTAAGGTAGAAAAGCAGGGACATTTGTTTCATATGCGAGATCTGCAGGCAGGGAACAAGTGATCTAAAATCGATGCAGAGAGAGTGTAGGATGCCTTGTAGGGCTTGATCAAGGGCAATGCAACTGAGAGGAATTACTGAAACCCGAATGA
>NW_022103898.1:59898959-59899896 GCF_000313985.2 Echinops telfairi
ATCTAAACTATAATATACTAATTGCATGACTTTAAGCTAGAGAGTTAATGTAGTGCTGTGCCCAGAGGTCAAATAGAACTGAGACTAAACTTGTCTCCACTACTTTACATCTGTGTGAACCTACATCACGTAACATCAGTCTTCTCACTCTTAAATGATTAAAGTAACCCATACTGTGTAAAATCGTTAGATGATTCCGTGATATGATACTTGTGAAAGGTTTTCCATTGGGTCTGACAGGTAGTAGGTATTCAAAGAATGTTAACTCTCATGTGTTTTCAGTCTTTATGTTTGCAATCACACATCAGCCAGTATTTCTGTTAAATCTGATTATTTATGCCCTGCTTGGTACTCAATAGAGTTATGAAATACCAAGACACTGAAGATGTAACTATTTGTACATAACAGAGATATCTCCTCTTCCATCTTCATTCATCTTGAACATCGACACACTCTGGTCCAACTCCATAGAAGCTTATATCCATACACTTCCCTACTATCTGTCCAGGGCCTTCTTGTAACTAAAGAACATCATTGAGAACTACAGGAAAATCATCATGAGGCAACTGAATGGTAACCTGGTTTAATCTCAAGACTTAAACAGGACATCACCCCAACTCAAAGACTCAATATGAGCAAAACAAGGTCTCACATATTCAAAGACTGGGCAATAGGTGATCAAGTGGAAGACATGGCCAGGGTAATGATATAACTCACTATGATGAAACAATATGCAAGAGAGTCCTCATGACAAAAGACATATGTTGTTGTTTTGCTGGCACCTGTTTGAAAATTTTTATTATTAATTAGGAGTTAATATGGATATATCATTCCATAGTTTAATCATGTCAAGGAGTATTATACAATTGCTAACACAATCATTTTCCAAACATTCTTTTTCTTCCTGGACTCCTTGACATTGTCTCCCTTTTACCCC
>NW_022103898.1:59901793-59902963 GCF_000313985.2 Echinops telfairi
AATTTCCTGAGGTGCAGACCTTGCGGTAAGGCATTTTAGACACTTCCCATATTATTCTGTGTGCGGCCCAAATTGAGAACCACTGTGACAAATACTAGTTTGTAGAACTGAGCTGCAGGCCTATTTGAGAACGAAGAAAATGTCTTCCCCATTGACATCACTTAAGAAGATATCTTTAGATTAGGCAAATCTGTTCTCTTGTTTCAAAGAATCCCCAAATAGATAAGGAAGATGTGGTTATATCTAGCCAGCTTTAGCAGCAGAATGTAGTCAAGCTTGAAATTAAAATAAATTTAGAATGAATCAGTCTATGACTATTAATGTAATTACTCTTATTAATATCTCTATTTGTTGTTGTTAATAGTAACTTTCTAAGACAGAAGCAGGTTTGGTGAAGGAACCCTTACCCAGCCTTTAAATAAGGCAGACTCTTGAATACATTTGAGAAACATTGTATAAATTAGAACTAAATTTAAAACAAAGTGCCAATAATCTACATGATTTACCTTGTCAGACGAAAAGTACAGGATGATTGGATGTAAGTGAAATTTTTTTTCCGGGGGAAATGAAACCTCACTAATTCTCAAAATTAAAGGAAAAGTATACTGGCCAGGGTTCTATTGCAAAAACTAAAATGCACTCTGCATAGTCAAAGGAAAACAGTATGTGATGCAGAAAAAATGAGGGTTTACAAAATTGTTGGAAGATCAGGAAGTGCAGGATTGACTTTGAACAATTCCAAGAGCCACACTGTCTAGTAAGGAAAGTTGCTTCTGTGGGCCTGCTGACTCAGTTAGCCGTGTTCTAGATTAGGGAGACTTAGATGATGGGCCAAAAGCATGCAAGCTTGAGAGAGATTCCAAGAAGGCTATGGAAAAATGAGCTGATCATTCAATTTTTCTCATAAACTTTTTGTAGCCCCTCATAAATGCCTCACATCTCATATGATTCAATTACTAATCAATGTATCACAAAAATGCTTGTGATTCAAGGTGCCGAAGGGACCCGTTATCAGGAATCAAAGAACAAAAAATCATATCATTGTGTGCTCCCCTCCCTGATACGATCGTTGAAGACAAATGGGTGCATAAGCAAGCAAATGTGGTGAAGAAATCTGACGGTGCCCGGCTATCAAAAGATATAGCATCTGGGGTCTTAAAGGCTTGAAGG
>NW_022103898.1:59904272-59906356 GCF_000313985.2 Echinops telfairi
TACTTTACCAAAAATAGTGTCAATAGAATAATTATTTTTCAAAAACAGCATGGCACATGTAATGTGATAGTGAAGTTTGGTGTCAACTTGGCTAGGTCAAGAGTCTCATTGAATTGGCATATAAGAACTATAAATCACTCATGCTTTGACCTAACATAATATAATCAACTCTACGAGCAGTCAATGCATTGTAAGATACAAACCATTGTAAGATCTATGCACCTGAAAGGAACTTTGCTTGGAGGTGTGGTCTGTTTCCAATATGAGTGGACACTATGGAAAAGTTTGCTTTGCTTTTTGCTGAATCTGAATCCTGCATCTGGCTCAACAACCTCAGGGTCTTTAGACAGGAACAATGGCCTGCCGTCTTGCCTGATAATTCTAGCAGTCTTCAGCTACCTGCCATTTGATCTACTAATCTTATATTCATTCACCTTCAGTCACCAATTTGTCACCTTCCTGCCAATCTTAGGTTCATCAGCTTTCACAGCTGTGTAACTCAGGAGACTCCAGCCAGACATCTAACTCACAGACTTGGAACCTGCCTCATCCGGGATTTGCCTGATTCTATAACTGTGTGAACCATATTTATATACACATACACACATATGAATGCATGTGTATACAATTTTTAATTCTATATTCAGAAATTTTAAAAATAACCATCGTATGTACATAAACCCAAAACAATTTCACTGCCATTGAGTTGAATATAAATCCTAGTGACCCTGTAGGACAGAGTAAAACTACCTCTTCGGGTTTCCAAAGCCATAAATCTTTATAAGAGCAGAAAGACTCAACTTTCTCCAAAGAAGCAACTGGTAGTTTTGATCTACTGACCTTGCAGTTGTTAGCAATTCTATACACCAGTCAAAATTACTCTGAGAACATGGACCAAAAATTTCACTTGTCATCAGATTTTATAATCTCCTACTCTGACCAACAGAACTGGCTAGATACCCATGGACTAGAGCTATCTAAGAACCAATATCAATTTTCAATCATGAGAATTTTTCTTTATCTTCTTCAATGGTACCTTTTTATTGGTCCTCAGATGAATATTTACAGTATGCTTTTGTGATGCTTCCTCAAGGATATTTATCATCACTTGACTGAAAATTAGGATTTAATAGTGATCTAGGATGATTAAAGTAAAGATGGAGATACCTCTTGGTGTAATTAAAAAGGAGGTATCCAAACTTTCAAGAAAAGTAAATAGTTATTTCCTTTCTTTCAAAAGGCTATTGATAAAAACAAAAGGTTATTGATCTATGAATTGGTGAAGGTTTGGGAATTGGCAAGGAGGCTATAATTATCTTCATGTCTCAGGTCAGACATCTATTTACAGACTTTGAGTTTTCAGTAGCCTGCCCATCTGTTTCACTCCTAGGCCTCCCAGATCAATAAACTATCACTAAAAATCCCTGTCATCAAACTATTATTTCCCACTGGCTATCGAGTAGCTAAATTCAATCTTTCCAGGAATGGTTATATAACACACTTGACTTCTGCTACACCAAATTCTGTCATTCCTACTGACCTTGTAACTCATTTGAGTGACGGCCTGTTCTTTCATCACTTCCAATCTACAGAACTGAGGAAATGGCATGGGAACCACATCTGACCTCTGCAAACAGACTAGCCAACTTTACACCACCAGTCAGATATGCCTCCATCCTCCACTCCTCTTCATCATCCCTCCTACTACATAGTACGTCTCTGTTGGATTCAGCGATCCATCGCAAAAGCCACACAGAACTCACAGATAGTACTCATAATTATGGGGCTTCATTAGAGGATTTAAAAGGTTATCACAAATCAAGATTTAAAAAATTAGGAATATAACCCCATGGGAATGATTATTAATATTCTACAATTTTATTCTACAATAAAATGATAATGATATCTCTAAAATGAACCAGGGACATAGATAAACCACAGACTTAAGGCTATTAATTCATCATTTTAAGACACGCTGAACCATAGTCCTAATCTAAGAACAACTAGTTCTTATGACATGGCCCTACTTGATACTCGCCCTCATGAAGAAATCACTGAAAATATGGGTACTATAGCAAAGTGTG
>NW_022103898.1:59906882-59908387 GCF_000313985.2 Echinops telfairi
CTTCTGATGCATTTTAAAGTTATTTCAGTTTTTAATATTTTATGCTTTTATTTCTATTGAGATTTTTCTTTTATTTTTTCCTTGTTTGTTTCTTGTTTTTTCCTTTGTGTGATTTCTGTATGTGAAATCCAGGATAGGAAAATCTATAAAAACAATATAGATTAATAACTACCTAGGCACATGGCAAAGGAAGTTGTGGGGGAAATAGGAAGCTAAGAGCAATAAGTATAAGAACAAAGAAAATGTTCTAAAATTTACTGTGGTGATGATTGCACAACTGTTCTTAATATAATGGAGCTATTGAATTGTATGATATATGTCAATATCATTATATGCAAATTATATGCCAATAAAACTATTTAAAATTAATTAATTAAAATGAATGTAGTAACTTGGCCTCTTCACTGTTACGAAGCTCCTTTAGTGCTGAGAATTCCCAAAAGGCATCCCATACTGCAATCAGTATCTTATCCGGAGGAAGTTTGACTTTAGCCTTTCTGTAGGCAGAGAAACCTCAAGTGCTGACTCATAGTCTTACCGCTGCTCTTCTGCTCTGTCTCGTGGTCTTGTGGCTGCAGCCTCTGGGGTTTCTCTGCCTCTACCACTTCAAGAAAGGCTCTCCCATGAGTTCTGCAGGTAGTTTTTCTTTCTTATTGGTTACCGATTCTCTGAGGTTACTCAATTTTATACCTAGCAGAATGGCAAAAGTGACCAATTCTGAGTTCTTTGCATGTTCCTACCCAACTCCTCTCACCACACTTCCCTCGGCATGCTGAGGAACTCAGAGGAGGAGGACTATATGAAGCACAATGTGGCTTCAGGATCAGAGGAAGTAACTTTCAATATGCAGATGAACAATTGTTCTTGCTGGAAGTGAGGAGGACTGGAAGCACTTTGCTGATGAAGATCAAGGATTGCAGCTTTCAGGATGGATTACAACTCAAGGTAAAAAGACCCAAATCTAACAACGAACCCAAAGGTAACAGGATAATTAATGGATAAAAGTTTGAAAGTAGCATAGACTGCCAAAAAGACAAACAAATCTTTCTTGGAAGACATACAGGTAGAGTACTCCTTAGAGGAAAGAAGGGTGAAACATCATCTCATGTAGCGTAGACACACTGTCAGGAGAGACCAATCCTAGAGAAGGACATCATGCTTGGTAAAGTAAAGGGACATCAGAAAAGAGGAAGGCCTTCAATTAGATGAACTGACACAGTTGCTACAATGTGCTCAAGCACAAGAACAATGAGGGTGATACAAGACCGTGCAGTGCTTTGTTCTGTTGAGCATAGGGTCATTATGGGTTTGGACCAACTCAATAGCAACTAACAACAACAACAACACAAGAAGACAGTCATGAAACTTCAAAAATATAATTAGTATTCTCATTAATTTATATATCTATGATCCAGATATTCTTGATATACACAGTTATAAAGTAGGTAAGTTAGTACCACATGTTAAACCCATTCTAATATCCCTACATTTCTAGATTTTGATTT
>NW_022103898.1:59909359-59911264 GCF_000313985.2 Echinops telfairi
CTAGAAAAGTGGTCAGTGAGCTTTACATATGTATATATGAAGAGATTTATATCAAGGAAATGGCTCACACAGTTGTAGAAGTAGGGACGTTTTAAGCCTGTAAGACAAATGCCAGGCTGGAGGCTTTTCCTTACTCACACAACTGCATGGACTGATCAAACCAACAAGGTAAGTAGGTCAGACAGCGGGCTTCTGCATAGGTGAATGAATCCAAGGTCAGCAGATAAGATGCCAGGCTGCTAACAACTCAAGGAGTAGCAGACAATGCACCAAGCTGCTGGCTCAAGTCCAAAGAAACTAAGGATAAACGAGGAGCCAGATGCAAGATCAAGATCCAGCAAACAAGCTTTTTCAGTGTCCACTTGAATTAGAAGTGATCACATTCCCAAAGAGATCTTACCCTGGGGAAATTACTGTCTTACCTGCTACTCCCTGAGAATCCTTCCTGGTCCAGCCAAGTTGACATGGAACCCCAACTAAGACAGTGGCACAAGTGACTGGTTAGAGGCTTGAACCTACCAGCTGGTCCAAGAGAGAAGCTGTGACAATATGCTTCTGTAAGGATTTAGAACTTTAAAATCCTCCAAGACTGTTATACTCTGTCACACAGAGTGGCTCTAATTGAGAATCAATCCAATCTCTATGGGTTTAAGGAATTTCTAGTATCTCAAATTAATTCATCCTAAGCTATCATTAAGTCTACGATTCAGTCTGTTAACAAAGAAAACAGAAACGCCCTCATACACATAAGCTACATATTGAATGCAAAATTTCCAGGAAGTGTGTCATCTCAATAAATTCAGCCCTATTTAAACCAAGGGGGCCTGGTGGCATAGTGGGTTATGCATTGAATTGCTAACCACAAGATTAACAGTTTAAGTCCACTAGCCACTTTGGGGAATAAAGAAGAGGCTTTCTGCTTCCATAATGATTTACAGCCTCAGACGCCCAAAGGGGGCAGTTATACGCTATCCTATAAGGTCATGATGAGTCAGAGTTTACTTGATGCTTATGCAGTTTTTTATTTCTAGTATTTTCAAAATCCATTTCCCACATATAATCCTGTTTTCTGCTACTTTAACTATTTTTTAATTGTTTAATTTGTTTGCTATTTATTTCCTCTATGGCTTGACATTGTAATTATTTCCTGGGGCATATAGAGCTCTGAATTAGGCTATACATGTGGAGGCAATAAAGGCAGTAGGGGTGCTGAAGAGAACTGCCATCTCTTTTCGAGAGAATTGCCTTGGAATAAGTTGCTATATTATCTCCATGCACAGAAAGATAAACATCTCTGAGTAGAGGAAGAGAGACTGCTTATATCACAGAAAAGACTTGGTGAGGTTCAGGGGAATAAAATATACAGGTTTATCTAAGCCCTCATAAATGGCACCAGTGAAATTATGAAGTCTAATTTTTCCCAAGGCAATGCTTTCAATTTTGGGGGGTGGGAAATCTAGCAAAGCTGTGAATTCAGTTCTACATTATGATCCGACAACCTGTTGCATCCGACGTTCCATCTTATTCCCATCTGAATCACTCTTGGGGCTACGAAAGATGAGAGATACTTGAAGACAGTTGTTGAAATTTTTGGATTCTCAGACAGTGCCTGGAGCTGGAAAGTTAAAACAGTGTCTATCTTTTTTTTAAACCCTTTAGCTCATCAGCACAATTTAGAAGTAGTCAACCCACCCCAAAGTCCTTTCCTTCTTCATCTCTCCCTGGGGGGTGGACAGCTCCTCATTTTCCCCATTCCTCCCCACTCTCCCCTCCCTCATGAACCCTTCATAATTCATAAATTATTATTATTTTGTCATATGTCCTACGTCTCCCCCCATCCTCTTTTCTGTTGTTCATCCCCCAGGGAGGAGGTTATATGTAGATCCTTGTAATCGGTTTCCCCTT
>NW_022103898.1:59912590-59914321 GCF_000313985.2 Echinops telfairi
CGGAAAGCCGAATCAGTGAATGTGTAAGCATCGCAGTGCTGGCAGGGGTCTCCAAACAGCTGCTCCAGCACCCAGAGCTAAATCAGGGTAGGTCCATGTGGCTTCTCCTCAGGGGTGTCTCACAGAAAGTGAGCCTTGCCAGCTGAAGCAGGGAACTGGCTAAGGCAGCTGCACCCTGGTCCACCTATTAGAAAGCAAGAGACCCGAGAACTAGAAAGGCAAGGCTCACCGAGCCATTTATTTCGCCGCCCTTCAATTAACCTCATATGTGTTTATCAGCCAAGTTGGCATAATAAACTCTAACCATTTCATCCACATTATGCAAAAATAAGTGCAAAGTAGTGAATACTCTCTGTTTTTGTTAGGTACCTTGGCTACTCTATGATTAAAGGCAAGTTTCTTCTTGTCAGAATCTCTTCTGAAATCCATTTGGATCTTTTCTTTCGTTATTGTCTTTTTTTTATTATTATTAAAAGATCATTATATTAGACTGTTACAGATCTTATAACAATCCATACATCAATTGTATCAAGCATATTTGTACATATGTTGCCATCATTATTTTCTAAACAATTACTTTCTATTGAGCCCTTCGTATCAGCTCCTCTTTTGCCCCCCTCACTGCCCACACCCTTGTGACTTCTTGATAAATTAAAAATTATAATTACTTTCATATCTTACACCAACCGCTATCTTTTGTTCATCTCCCTGGGGGAGGTGCGATTATGTGTCAATCACTACAATCGGTTCCCCCTTCCTCCCCTCCTCTCCATACCTTCTTCTTACCCTCCCGGTATCACTACTCCCATTCCTGTTCCTGGATTGTCTCTCTTTCTCTCTCTCTCTCCCTTTTTTTTCTATCTCTCTCTTTTTTTTAAATCATTTTACTGGGGGCTCGTACAACAATTATCCCAATCCATACATACTTGCTTTCTACTTGAGCCCTTGGTTTCAGCTCATTTTTCTCCTCCCTCCCCTCTCCCCTCCCTAATGAACCCTTGAAGTTTATAAATTATAATTTAGAAATTATAATTATTTTATCATATCTGTATCTTATCTGTACCTGTGCACATGCTCTGGCCTAGCCCATCGTGAAAGGCATGACTGGGGTCATGATAGTGGGGGTGAGAAAGCCTCAAAGGACCAGTGCAATACTGCACCCTGTTTGATTCATCCCTTCCTTGTGACCCTTCTGTGAGGGGATGCCTCATTGGCTCCAGGTGGGTTTTGAGTCTCTGTTCTGACTTGCCTCCATTTTTATGAATTAATGTATTTACATATGTACATACTTATGCATGAACCTCTATTCATAGCTTTGCTTCCTAGATCTTTCCTCAGTTGTTTCCTTTACCTTCCCCCTGCTCCACTATCACACTCACCCTTCTTCTGCCTCTTAGTAAATCCTCTCAGCTAGATTGCTGCTGCTCCAACACCCCCAGGATCTCTATATCCTCCACGTTGTTGATTTTAATTCCCTAGTCGCTCACCTGTCTACAGGATTGTTTGCTTACCACTCCCCCCACCACCGCCTTTTCCGCCCAAGTCCCCCCAGAACTGTCGGTCCTGTTGCTTTCTCCTGGAGCATGCTTCCTTTGCCTATCTTATATAAATAGGCAAACCAACAATAAAAGAGACCAAACAAAAGATTGAATAAAAAGAAATATATATATATATATATATTTCTTTTTATTTAATTTTTGCTAGTTATTATATTATATATATATATATAAT
>NW_022103898.1:59915519-59921874 GCF_000313985.2 Echinops telfairi
GAACCCTTGATAATTTATACATTTTTATTATTTTTTTCATGTCTTACACTGACTAATGTCTCCCTTCACCCAAGGAGGGGGTTATATTTAGATCATCGTGATCAGTTCCCCCTTTCTCCTCCCATATTCCCCTTCCCCTCCTGATATGGCAACTCTCATTATTGGTGCTGAGGGGGTTATCTCTCCTGGATTCCCCATGTTTCCAGCTCTTATCTCTACCAGTGAACATGTTCTGGTCTAGCTGGATTTGTAAGGTAGAATTGGGATCATGATAGTGGTTGGGGGCAGGAAGCATTAAAGAACTAGAGGAAAGTTGTCTGTTTCATTGGTGCTACACTGTACCCTGACTGGCTCATCTCTTCCTTGTGACCCTTCTGTAAGAGGATGCCCAATTGTCTACATGGCCTTTGGGTCTCCACTCCACACTCCTCTCATTCAAATTGATATGATTTTTTTGTTCTTGGATTTTTATGCCTGATACCTAATCCCATAGACACCTCATGATCACACAGGCTGGTGTGCTTCTTCCAGATGGACTTTGTTGCTTCTGAGCTAGATGACTGCTAGATTATCTTCAAGCCTTTAAGACCCCAGATGGTATATCTTTTGATAGGTGTGTACCAGAGTTTTCTAATCCACTCATCTATCAATGAAAATTTAAGTTATTCTCAATTCTTTGTGATTTTGCATTGCGCCACAATAAACATTGAGCATAGATGACTGGTTGTGGTTTATTTCTTACTCTTCCGGGTATACGCCCAGTAGAGAGATTTCTGGGTCGTAAGGCAGCAGTGGAGGAGAGTTCCTATCTCGCCACACCCCTCCAACAAATGTTGCTCCGGATATTCTGATCTGGGCTATCCTGAAGGGTGTTACATGGTATCTCATGATAATATTTTTTGCCAATACCACAATTCAAAGGTATCAATTTCTCTTTGGTATTCCTTGTTCATGCATCTGAGGTGATAGAAAATACTGTGGCTTGGGCCAGATGCACATTAGTCTTCAAAGTGAAACCTTTGTTTTTTAACAATATAAAGATGCCCTTTTGCAACAGATTTGCGGAGGGCAATGTTGTTGTTAAATGAGTTTGAGTTGATTCCAACCTGTAGCCACCCTATGCACTACAGAAAGAAACACTGCCCTGTCCTGAACCATCCTCACAATTGTTCCCATGTTTGAGCCCATTGTTGCAGTCACGGTGTCAATTCATCTCCTTGATGGCTTCCTCTTTTCACTCCCCTTCTACTTTACCAAACATGATGAACACCAGGGATTGGTTTCCCCTGACAACATGTTCGAAGTATGTCAGACCTACTCTTGCCATCCTTGCCTTTAAGCCTTAGAGTCTAAGGTGTACATTGGCCTTACTTAATTCTTCTAAGACAGGTCAGTTTGTCCTTTTAGCAGTCCATTTTCTTCTCCAACACCATGATTCAAATACATTGGTTATCAGTATATTAAGCATATTTTTCCAGTGGGAGTTTGCTCCTCCTGGTTTGCCTGCAAACAGCAATGTAATCACCTTCTCTGAGTCACACACGCCTGCCTCTTGGATGTCCATCTTTACTTGGATGCTCAACCGCTTTCACTTATCACTCTTCCAGATGTGTCTGCTGATTTGGGATGACCTTAGCACGATGTTGTATAGTAGCAACTGAATGACCTGCTCCCACTACCCCCATCTTGAAAAACAGACCTCAACTGAGGTGAGGTCTCCTCTGCTGAGGTGGGTTATGAGATGTAGAAGAAAAGGGGGTGACATATGGTTCTTGGGCACTCGGCAGGCTCTCTACCTCATTATTTGGGAGACCAGAGTAGAAGATTACATGAGCTGAGAGCAGAAGCCTGCTTTCACCTTGGTATATATCTTTATAGTAGTGGAATCATAACAGGTTTGTCCTCTTGCAATTGACTAACTTCACTCAGCATCATTGTTTCCAGGTCCACTCATGTCATATTTCACACTTTAGTTAATGTTTTTCAGACATGCATAGTATTCCATTATGTGTATGTACCAGTGTTTCTTTATTGATTCTTCTATTGATGGACATTTGGACTGTTTCCAGCTTCTTATTATTATTATGAACTGTGCTGCAATAAACACAGGTAAACACAGGAGAGCATACATCTGTTCGTGTTCTCTCTTTTTTCTTTGGGATACATGCCCAGCAGAGGTATTGCTGGACCATATGGTATTTTGATTCCCAGTTGGTTAGGTAGGGCCATATCTCTTTCCACAATGGTTATATATTATTGGACCATCATTATGGATGTGAAGTGATATCTCATCATTGTTTGTATCATGATTTGTATATACTATATGGCTTGTGTTCCTGAGCATTTCCTCATGTGTTTGTTAGCTATTTGAATGCCATGTTTTGTGAATTGTCTATTCATGTCCTTAGCTCATCTTTTAATTAGATTATTTGTATAGAAAAATAACACTGAAGCAGAACTTGAAAAGAAAAGATGAGCAGTTTTGACTTTATACACATTAAAAAAACTTGTGTTGCAAAATAATACCAATGACAAATAAAAACTAGCAATAAATTACAACTTAAATTTTTAAATTTTCAAATACTTAGAGGGTGGTCTTGGTCCCTATGAAAAGGCTACATTTGACCTTTACCAGCTCTACTAAAAGGAGGGAAAATCCAAATCCATACCAGCCCAAGGCCAGTTCCCATGTGGTAGAGATCACGCCTCTGCCCTGCAACCTTCTGTACATGCCTCCAACCAGAGACACGCCTCTGCCCCCCAAAGTGTCTCTAACCAGTGACACGCCTCTGCGCTCCAACCTTCTGTGCATGCCTCCAACCAGAGACACGCCTCTCCCTCCAAAGTGTCTCTAACCAGTGACACGCCTCTGCCCTCCAACCTTCTGTACCCTATTCTGTCCCAAGCAGTCTCTCCCAGGACACTCTACTTTTCTCTTACATTCAATAATCTGTTGCAACAGCCAGATAGAAGTCCAGACAATAATACTGCTCAAGGTTAGGGAGATTTATTAGGGAAGCTAACAGGTCATCAGGTCTTCTGCAATTAGAGTTCAATGTGTCAAATCTGTTTATTATATCTTCTTCAATTCAAGAGAAACATATTCAAGGTCATACTCTGGCTCTCATAGACTTGTTTTCATTTTCTTCAACTTCAACCTGAACTTACATATGAACAATTAATGATTTGTTGCGCAGCTGGCCCTGGCTTCTTTTGGCTACTGGTATTGAGCTTCTCATTCACCTCTTTCTGAAAATGTAGTCAATATGACTCCTATGTGTTCCATCCAGTGAGGTCCATGAATGCAATCACTGCCTATAATGTTTTTGCAAAAGGACTTACAGTGAAGAAGCTGTGGTTCTTGAAAAATGCTATCATGCAATCTTCAGTTTTGTACCATTCACAAAGGCCATATTACTTTCCACCTAGAGAGACTGTTTCTAATTTTCACATTCCAATCTCCAGTAATTATCACTACATCTCGATTTCACAACTGATCAATTTCAGACTGATGAAGTTCACCGGACTTTTTAATTTCTTACTGAAAACATGAAGGACTTGAAGTACTTGATGATGAAGATCAATATCAGTAGCTTCAGTATGGGACAATAGACAATAACATGATAAGCAGAGAAAAGACTGACTTTATCAAGAATTTCATTTTGCATGGATCCATAAATATCAATTCCCATGGAAATTGCACTCAAGAGATCAAATGACATATTACATTGGGCAAATCTGCTACACAAAACCTTCTTAAAGTATTGAAGAGCAAGGAGGTCACTTTGAGGACTAAGGTACCCTGTCCCAATCCCAGGTATGTTCAACTACCTCATATGCAAATAAAAGTTTGACAATGAATGAGAAAGACCAAAGATTTGATGTATTTCGATTATGGGGTTCCCAAAGAATACTCAAAGTATTATGAACTGCCAGACAGACAAAAAATAATTCCGTTTTGGAAGAAGTACAACCAGAATGCTCCTTAGAAGTAAGGATGGCAAAACAGCATCTCACATGTATTGCACATGTTAACACTCCCTAGAGAAAGACATCATGCTTGGTAAAGTAGAAGGTTAGTGAGAAAAGAAGTAGATCCTTAAGGAGTTGGAACAACACAGTGGCTGCAACAACTATCTCAAACATGAAAACCATTGTAAGGACAGCACAGGACTGGGTAGTATTTTGTTCTGTGGGTCACTCTAAATTGGAACCACTTCAATGGCAATTAACAAAAAGAAAACAAACTAGAAATTGAGATCAGACATGTTAAAGATACAGTTATTCTGTCTGCAGGGATTCTTGTCAGCTGTGCTGGCAGGTGTGTCTCTCTCCTGTCCTCTCACTTTCAGCCACAAAGTTACTCAGCCACTTCTCTGCTGGCACAAAGCTCCTTTCCTATTGCCATGTTGATTGCCAAGTGGATTATAACGTATTGTGACCTTCTATAAGGTTTCTGAGACTATGTCCCTTTGTGAAAGGAAATAGCCTCATCTTTCTCCCATGGAGAAGCTGGGGGATTGACCAACCAACCTTGTGGTTAGTCATCCCTACACCTAGCCCACAGCATCACCAAGTCTCCTTTAGTGCTGAAAAGACCCCAAACGTACCACTCTGAAAACCAGCCTTCTGCCTGAAGGCACTCGGCTGTATTATTTCCATGGATGGGGAAGTCTGTGGCTCTGTCTCAGGGTCTCAATGTGGCAGACTCTGGTGCCACTGCTGCCACTGCCACTTACTCCCGTAGAAATCTCAGTCATACTCCACTCATGGTTCTTCTTTCTTGGTGGTCATGAGATTCTCCTTCCTGCTTCTGAGATGACTCACTTTATACCAAGTCTGCACCTTAGAGTTCTGTACACCTCTTTTGGATGCTCCTGCCTTGTCATTTGGTGAGAGTAACAAAGACTATGGCTAAAAGAGCCATGCCAAACATTTTCACTTAATCACATTCTAGTATACAAATTACTATCAAGTATCAGTAAGGAAAACAAAATTACTAGATCTAAAGATACAATCACACACATATATGCCTACATACATCACATCAAATGGCATAGTAGTTACACATTGGGCTGCAATCTGCAAAGACTAGAGTTCAAAATCATCTGCCACTCTCCTGGAGGAAGATGGGGCTTTCTACTCCCATAAAGAGTTAGTCTTGGCACCCAAGAGGAGGGTGTTGTTCATATCTCCACAGGAGAGTGGGAGAGGGACCAGACTTCAACCCCGTGTGCCAAGAGGTGAATGTGATATACCAGCATGAAGAAGGGAACCAATAGAGAGGTCTGCAGGGCCAGCCCCAATCTCAACTACGTGGACTCCCCTCTCACCCTCCTCCAACCTAAGAATTCACTTCAGAGGACAGCACTGAAGCTACAGCTCATGGAGGGAGACATATTTAAGAGCACACAGGAGCAACAGAAGAGTGAAGAAGAGAGAGTGGAACACTTCCTGGCCCACCAAGCCCCGATGACCATATTCCTGCTCAGAGCAGCCAATGCACAGAGAGGACCATAGGGTCAGCCCCACCAGGAGATAAGATGTCCCTTACTGACCCATACCACTAAA
Source organism: Echinops telfairi (assembly GCF_000313985.2). Classification (NCBI taxonomy): domain Eukaryota; kingdom Metazoa; phylum Chordata; class Mammalia; order Afrosoricida; family Tenrecidae; genus Echinops; species Echinops telfairi. Next base: position 59,921,091 of record NW_022103898.1, read on the forward strand.
GGGACAACACTAGAGGTACCATTTGGAAATTGTGCCCGATCTGACCCCACCACATGGGGCGAAACGCTAAGGGCATGCAACAGAGCAGCAAGAGGAACAAGCAATGAAGTCCCTGGGGAATACCAAAAATAGACTTTGGGGTCAGAGCATGGCAACCCATCAGACTTCACTGGAAAATACTCCTAAAAGTCAACAAACAAACCTGGAACTATTTATAGGCTTTTCTTTTCTTTTTTCATTGTTTTTTTGTTGTTGTTTTGTGTTGCTCTGCCTTGTTTTGTGCTTATCTGAATATCTACCTAGATAAGATAGGTGAGATAAGCAAACTGGAGGAGAGAACGACTGGATCAACAGCAGGCGGGTAGGGACACAGGGGAGAGAGGGAGGCAGAGAAAGGGAAAAGGGTGTTAACAAACTCAGGGACAAGGGAACAATAAGTAATCTAAATTCAATCCTCTTGAGGGTACTGGATACCTGGTCGGGCTTCAACAAGGGCAATGTAACCAAGAGAAATTAGTGAAACCCAAATGAAGGCAGAACATGATAGTGGGACAAGAGAAAAGTAAAAGGAAATATAGGTAAAAACTAGGAGGAAAAAGGCATTTATAGAGGTCTAAATACAGGAATGTACATATGTAAATATACTTATATATAATGAAAGGGAAACAGATCTATGTACATATATTTATATGGTAAGTATGGACATTGGGCTTCTACTCAACTACTCCCTCAATGCAAGAACACTTTGTTCTATTAACCTGGCATTCCATGATGCTCACCTTCC